>NC_053393.1:135009090-135341512 GCF_905171765.1 Bufo bufo
CGCGATAAATACCCGTTTAAAAGTAAAAAAAAACACAAGGAGACGTTATACTGTATGGGGCAGCCTCAATGAGACGTTATACTGTATGGGGGCAGCCTCAAGGAGACGATATACTGTATGGGGGGGCGGGGGCAGCCACAAGGAGACATTATACATACTGTATGGGGGCAGACATAAGGAGACGTTATACTGTATGGGTGGCGGGGCAGCCACAAGGAGACACTAAACTGTATAGGGGCTGCAACAAGCAAATAGTGCACTCTGCACTGTGTCATAAATAAAGGTGGTATGTGTGTCAGAATGTCTATGGTGGCCCTGGCCTCTCTTTGAGGAGCCCCATACAGTCTGTAATGGGGCAGCCTCAAGGAGAGGCCAGGGCCACCATAGACAGTCTGACATACCACCTTTATTTATGACACAGTGCAGAGTGCACTATTTGCTTGTGGCAGCCCCCATACAGTTTAGTGTCTACTTGTGACTGCCCCCATAAATAAAGGTGGTATGTGTGTCAGACTGTCTATGGTGGACCTGGCCTCTCCTTGAGGCTGCCCCATACAGTTTGCATGGGGCAGCCTCAAGGAGAGGCCAGGGCCACCATAGACAGTCTGACATACCACCTTTATTTATGAGTCTCACTCTCACTCTCACAGTGCACTATTTGCTTTTTAACTCTCGTCTCACTCACTCCTGTTCCTCTGCCTGGACTGGACCTGGAAATTCCTCGCAGGGCAGGACAGGAGTCAGGTGAAGTGGCCAACTCTGTTCTGTTTCCCGTGGCTGCCGCTTGTGTTGTGAATATTCCGGCCCACTGCGCATGCGCGAAAAACACGGCTCGGCGCAGGCGCATTAGTTGAAAATACCTGAGCTCGGGAAGTCAGGAGGACTCGGGAGGAGGGTCCCTGCTTCACTATGCCGCTCGCATAGTGAAGGATCGGATTCGGATCGGCAAGCAGCGGACAAAGGGGAAAAAAATTTGGCACATTTTACTATCACTAGGCAGGCAAACAAGGCATTTTGCCGCCCCATTGGCAAGTGCCGCCCTAGGCAAATGCCTTGTTTGCCTCGTGATAGATATGCCTCTGGTTACACTGTATGGGGCAGCCACAAGGAGACGTTACACTGTATGGGGGAAGCCACAAGGAGACGTTACACTGTATGGGGGAAGCCACAAGGAGACGTTATACTGTATGGGGGCAGCCACAAGGAGACGTTATACTGTATGGGGGCCACAAGGAGACGTTATACTGTATGGGGGAAGCCACAAGGAGACGTTATACTGTATGGGGGCAGCCACAAGGAGACGTTATACTGTATGGGGGCAGCCACAAGGAGACGTTATACTGTATGGGGGCAGCCACAAGGAGACGTTATACTGTATGGGGGCAGCCACAAGGAGACGTTATACTGTATGGGGGCAGCCACAAGGAGACGTTATACTGTATGGGGGAAGCCACAAGGAGACGTTATACTGTATGGGGCGGCCACAAGGAGACGTTATACTGTATGGGGGCAGCCACAAGGAGACGTTATACTGTATGGGGGAAGCCACAAGGAGACGTTACACTGTATGGGGCAGCCACAAGGAGACGTTATACTGTATGGGGGCAGCCACAAGGAGACGTTATACTGTATGGGGGCAGCCACAAGGAGAGGTTATACTGTATGGGGGCAGCCACAAGGAGACGTTATACTGTATGGGGGCAGCCACAAGGAGACGTTATACTGTATGGGGGCAGCCACAAGGAGACGTTATACTGTATGGGGGCAGCCACAAGGAGACGTTATACTGTATGGGGGCAGCTACAAGGAGACGTTATACTGTATGGGGGAAGCCACAAGGAGACGTTATACTGTATGGGGCGGCCACAAGGAGACGTTATACTGTATGGGGGAAGCCACAAGGAGACGTTACACTGTATGGGGGCAGCCACAAGGAGACGTTATACTGTATGGGGGCAGCCACAAGGAGACGTTATACTGTATGGGGGCAGCTACAAGGAGACGTTATACTGTATGGGGGCAGCTACAAGGAGACGTTATACTGTATGGGGGAAGCCACAAGGAGACGTTATACTGTATGGGGCAGCTACAAGGAGACGTTATACTGTATGGGGGAAGCCACAAGGAGACGTTATACTGTATGGGGCAGCTACAAGGAGACGTTATACTGTATGGGGGAAGCCACAAGGAGACGTTATACTGTAAGGAGTCAGGACAACAATTTTTGAAGCCCCCCCTCCTCAGTATAATAGTCTTGTGGCCATCATACAGTAATGTATATTTCTTCTTGCCCTAATGCCTGCTTTTAGAGATCAATGTGCAGCTTGCAGGAAGGGAAGGACCAGGCCATAGAAGACAGACACTATCACCTTTAGAGGCACTCGCTCCTGGCAAACACAGTGCAGTGGAGCAGACTGATGTAATTACAATGTATAGTTATTGCAGGGACTCAGAGAATCGTCTGAGAGTTTATTAGTTAAAAGAATTTAATGAGTCACAGACTGTGTCACCGAGTCCCTGCCAGACTTCCTGCTCTGCTACATGCACCCTGTACATGCCCCCCCCCCCCCCCAATGTATGGTTAATGAAAGGTATCGTATCTTTCAATACAAAAATACAGATGGTCAAATCTAGAAATACATACAATTACATACACATTCAAATCACTGCTATTACTTCTGTACATTTGCCTTTCTATAGGGCAATAATAGACAATAATACACAGGTGGCTGTGGAGTAATTGATTACCCTGATGGTACAAATATTAGTGAAATGCGTACATATATATGTGTAAGTGGGTATAGGTGTAGGACCTTGAAACATACAATTAAGTACAGGCTTTTCTATAATCACTCCATGGGCTAAAAAGACGCAAAAACTTGGAATGAGATTGGCTGGCCCAGCTACTAAGTTCTTCCATAAGGTATAGTTGATCGACTTTCATCTTCCATTGAGTAAGGGAAGGAGGATTTGGGTCAAGCCAGTGCAGCGGAATAAGAGACTTGGCTGCTTGAACAAGCCATGTAGGGAGATCAAACGGTTTAGGGGACCATCCCTTAGAGCAGGGGTCAGCAACCTCCGGCACTCCAGCTGTTGCGAAACTACAATTCCCAGCATGCTCCATTCATTTCTGTGAGAGTTCTGAGAAGAGCAGAGGAAGTATGCATGCTGGGAGTTGTAGTTTTACAACATCTGGAGTGCCGGAGGTTGCCTACCCCTGCCTTAGAGGGTAGCCACAATAGCACTGAGACAGATAAACCCTTGGAAGTGTCCATAATTGGTTTTAGGGCTACATTTAGATCTCCTCCTATTAGTTTTATACCTTCCGCAAAAGTGTATTCTTGAGCCATAAGTATTGGTTATTGTTTGGGGCATAAATGCTGGCTAGTGATACCATAGTTTGACCAATCCTACCTTTCACAAATATGTACCTTCCTTCTGTGTCTGCAAGTGTCAGTGTAGGTTCAAAGGGTATATGTTTAGCTATGGCTATGCTGACTCCTCTGGCCGCTTTCTTGTATGTGGAATGAAAACCATTTGTTATAGTGTATATGTGGTAAGTTAGGGATTTTGTTAGTTTTTAGGTGGGTCTCTTGAAGAAAGCAAATATCTGATTTACTCTTCTTCAAAAGAGAAATTACCTGAGACCTCTTTTGAGTTTAGTTGAAGCCTCTGATGTTGAAGGAAGTTGTGGTTATGGTTGCCATGTCAGTGGTATTTAGAGATGTATGTATTCTTCAGAGCTAAATATCCTGGGAACAACCTGCGACACAGTATAAACAAAAATAACAAAAAAGTCAGTACATTCTGACATATCAACACGGGTAGGTCCTATTGGCTGTGATCTTGAGATTGACTGTAGGGAGGACCTTTTTTCTCTGCATAATTGAAAGCGTCCATTGTGTTGGTAGCTGTTCTTCATACAGAGGGAATATGCGGGGACAGAGAATCTAAAGTGATTCCTGATCTGGCACTGCAGACCCATGCTTTATAGAGAAGAAGACATGTCATTTATAATTTCTACTAAGTACAATTCAGATTATTGTAGGTCCTGTCAATTAGTAATCATTAATTTCCTGAGTGGGGAAGAAATCGGGGGGAAGGAGGGGAAGAGGGGGGGCGGAGGAAAAGGGGGGGAGGGAAGTGGATGGAAAAGGGGGAGGTGAGGTATCCTAATGATGGGACAGGATCTATCGTTCTGCATGACAGTTCTAAATACTAAATGAGAAAAAGTTTAGTGAGTAGCCATGATATCACTAAAGCTCACTACAAGTTACACATGTCTTAAGTATATGGGTATATAAAGACACCCGTAGGTTTGATGCTAATGACACTTATATAGTCTGTAACCGGTGGATTTTCGGTTTGTATCCACAGGGCGCAGCTATAACTTACAACCTTTTGCTATAAGAAAGTGTCTTATCAGTGGCAAGATAGGAGACAGTAATTATAAAGCAAAAAAGCAGAACCTGGACAGTAATAGAAGTTTATGAGAAGAGCATAGGAGGTAGAAATGCATATGGAGGGAGGGGATGGGGAGGTAGAAACGAGATATGGTAGATGTGAGGGGGAGAGAAAACAAGAAGTAGAGAAAGAAAGATGAAGATGAGAGGATGACATATAAGCAGTATGGCTTATGCCTTTCAAGGAGGAGGGGGAGATCAGAAGCACATAAACAAGTAACTTCACATTTTTGAACTACGATGTGTTTCTTGATGGTGTTCGAGGTTAATTTTCCCTTCTGGGTCCGGATCTCGAACTCATCTTCTATTCGATCTTGAATGCTTGTTCTTCGCGGGCGTCGACCACGGTTCTAGACGTGGTAGCGGAGGTAACTGTCTAACGGAGCTGTCCAGAGGCATCCAAGAGTCCACTGGTATGGGATCTGTACTTAGATGGTTCCATGGGGTTCGGATCGTGCAGCGTCTTCCGTCTTTGTTGAATGTGAGACCGAAAGGGAAAAGCCATCGATATAATATTTTCTGGTCTCTCAGATAGTCTGTTAAGGGTTTCAAAATTCTTCTTTTATTCAGTGTGGATGGAGCGATGTCTTGGTACATATAAATTTTTGTACCTTCATAACGTAGCTCCTTTCTCTCTCTCATCGCTTGGATTAGGGCCGCAGTGCTTCTAAAGCTAAGTAAGCCGCATATAACATCACGCGGCGGCTCACCTTTTTTTGGAGCAGGGCGCAGGGATCTATGGATCCTTTTTAATGGTGATATCTTGTGCTTTATCTTTTCCAAGTATGTCTGTGAAGAGCTGTGCTGCACTGGCTTGTAATTCAGCTGCTTCTACTGTTTCTGGTAACCCCTTTTTATCAGATGTTTTTTCTTCTTCTCCGATTCTCCTGGTCCTCTATCAGTAAGTAGGCTCTGGTTCCCTTCCAGGGATTCAACTCTGTGGCCAAGGGATTTCACATCTTCCCTCATATCTCTCACCTCTTGTAATAACGGTGCCAGTGCTTGAGCAAGAGAGTCTTTCAGGAAGGATCTTGTGAGGATAGTGTTGTTATCATCAGGTTGTAAATCATCAACCTCCTCTCTTCCTCCTTCGGCTCCTGTATATTCCTCTCCGTTCTCTTCCTCTGAGTCCGGTATCGAGGGCTGCGGCGCCATTTTATTCAGGCGCACTGGTGAAAGCGCCAGCTTTTTCCTTATGAAACGGTCCATCTCCGTCTGCCCCTTTTTATGTTTAGGGGTTGCCTGATGGTCTCTAGGCTTATCTCTCCCGATCTTGACCATTTTTGTCCAGGTATGGTTGTCTTTTTGCAGGAAAGCACGGGTCTAGGCGGCAGGAGCTCTGTCTCAGACCTCCATCTCGCTCAGCGGTCAGGCTCCGCCCCCCGACACCATGTCCCTTTTGAAGCCCCCCTAGAGTAAAAACTCCCTAAAAGTGACCCCATCTAAGAAACTACACCCCTCAAGGTATTCAAAACTGATTTTACAAACTTTATTAACCCTTTAGGTGTTCCTCATTTGCCAATAACTCTTGTGCAACACCTGAAGGGTTAACGACGTTTGTAAAATCAGTTTTGAATACCTTGAGAGGTGTAGTTTCTTAGATGGCGTCACTTTTAGGGAGTTTCTACTCCAGGGGTGCATCAGGGGGTTGAAACAGGACACGGTGTAAATAAACCGGTCCATAAAAATCAGCCCTCTAAAAACCAAACGGCGCTCCTTTCCCTCTACGCCCCGCTGTGTGGCCGTACAGTAGTGTACGGCCACAAATGGGGTGTTTCTGTAAACGGCAGAGTCAGGGCAATAAAGATACAGTCTTGTTTGGCTGTTAACCCTTGTTTTGTTAGTGGAAAAAATGGGTTAAAATGGAAAATTTGGCAAAAAAAAATAATAAGCAAATTTCATCCCCATTTGCCAATAACTCTTGTGCAACACCTGAAGGGTTAACAAAGTTTGTAAAATCAGTTTTGAATACCTTGAGGGGTGTAGTTTCTAGAACGGGGTCATTTTTGGGTGGTTTCTATTATATAAGCCTCACAAAGTGACTTCAGATCTGAACTTGTCCCTAAAAATTGGGTTTTTGAAAATTTCTGAAAAATTTCAAGATTTGCTTCCAAACTTCTAAGCCTTGTATCATCCCCCAAAATATAAAATATCATTCCCAAAATGATCCAAACATGAAGTAGACATATGGGGAATGTAAAGTAATAACTATTTTTGGAGGTATTACTATGTATTAATATGTATTATAGAAGTAGAGAAATTGAAACTTGGAAATTAGCAATTTTTTTCAAATTTTTGGTAAATTTGGTATTTTTTTATAAATAAAAATGATTTTTTTTTACTTCATTTTACCAGTGTCATGAAGTACAATATGTGACGAAAAAACAATCTCAGAATGGCCTGGATAAGTCTGTGGCTTCGTTTCATAAAAAATCAAGCTTTTAAAATATGCAAATTACTTCACTACCAGCAGGTAGGGCGGTTACTTGCTGGTAGCCGCCGCATCCTCCTTTTAAAAAAACGCCCCCTCCTCCTGTTGATTGACAGGGCCAGCGAGCGCTCTCCTCCTCCAGCTGGCCCTGTCTGCAATTCAAATCCCGCGCCTTACGTGTCTTCATTCGGCGCAGGCGCTCTGAGAGGAGGCTCGCTTCCTCAGTGCGCCTGCGCCGATGACATCTTCTCTTTCGGGTTTAGAGGTGACGTCATCGGCGCAGGCGCACTAAGGGAGTGCTGAGGAAGCAAGCGTCCTTCTCTCAGAGCGCCTGCGCCGAATGAAGACACGTAAGGCGCAGGCGCGGGATTTGAATTGCAGACAGGGCCAGCTGGAGGAGGAGAGTGCTCGCTGGCCCTGTCAATCAACTGGAGGAGGGGGCGTTTTTTTTTAAAAGGAGGATGCGGCAGCTACCAGCAAGTAGACGCCCCACTTGCTGGTAGTGAAGTCATTTGCATATTTTAAAAGCTCGATTATTAATAAAACAAAGCCACAGAACAAGGTAAGAGCCCTATATAGGGAATAGTCGTCCAATAAGGATTTTAATATGCCCAAAAATGAGTTTTGGGGGGTGACAGAAGCCCTTTAAGGTGAAATAAGGCTGTGTCCTTAAGGAGTTAAAAGCAGAGAAATTGAAATTTTGAAAAAATTGCTAATTTTTCCAAATTTCTGGCAAATTTGGGATTTTTAATAAATAAAGGTTAAATATATATCGACTCATTTACCACTGTTATGGTGTACAATGTGTCACGAGAAAACTTGGATAAGTAAAAGTGTTTCATAATTTTTAACACAGTGATCTGCAAAAAAATGGCCTGGTCAGGAAGGTGAAACCTGGCCCAGGGTAGAAGGGGTTAAGCGGTGGCAACATCACGGCTTTGTTTCTCCAATGGACTGTGGAAGGCGCCACCGGCACCTGTCCGCTGTTACTAGGTGGCTGACCTATTCCCTAGAACAAAAGCAGTTTTCTGTGTTGTAACTGGGACTCAGCAGCACCCAGACTGGGCACCCAGGTCAAAATGGGAGATACAGCACAAGGACAGCCAATTCCCATTAGGTCCCTGTGACGCCCTGGTCTTCACAGCAGACTACCAGCAGCACCCACATCAGTCACCCTGCCTACAGGAAGACGTACTACATGGCAGCGCCTCATCCAACACTCTCACTCCGTGACGTCACGGCCTGACTGACAATCCAGCGCGCCGTCCCTCCCCTATCCCAGGTTCCCCTGTGAGTCTCTCCCAAACACCGCGAGATTTGGCCTTATTCTCGCGATGTTAGAGCGGCCACCGGAAAAAAGCAGCCTGAGCGATGCTGAGTCGTCAACAACAACAATAACAAGGAGATCTTCCTGAGTGGCGGCCGCACTGTGCCCGGGTATGATGGGGTGACGGCTGGTGGGTGGGCTGGTGGGGCGCCGGAGAGCCCCCATATGGCAAGCCCCTTTGTTGTGGTGTACATGTAGATGAGACAGCCAGCTGACAACTCCTCCCCCGGCCTGACACCCAGGCCCTGTCAGATGCTTCTCATTAATCCACCCTCAGCTGTAAACATGTCAGTGCCGAGTACATGTGTATACAGGAGGGGGCAGCGTCACCCCCAGCACGGAGACAGCTGCCCCCGGTAACACCTCCTGTCACTGCATTGTGTCCCAGCCCAGCCTGACCCCACACTACAGGTATCTACACAGAGCCAGCCTGTACACACAGGTACATATATACACACAGAGGTACATATATATACACAGAGGTACATATATATACACAGGTATATATATATATATACACACAGAGGTACATATATACACACAGAGGTACATATATATACACAGAGGTACATATATATACACAGGTATATATATATACACACAGAGGTACATATATACACACAGGGGTACATATATATACACAGGTATATATATATACACACAGAGGTACATATATACACACAGGTATATATATATACACACAGAGGTACATATATATATACACACAGAGGTACATATATACACACAGGGGTACATATATATACACAGGTATATATATATATATATACACACAGAGGTACATATATACACACAGGGGTACATATATATACACAGGTATATATATATATATACACACAGAGGTACATATATACACACAGGTATATATATACACACAGAGGTACATATATATATACACACAGAGGTACATATATACACACAGGGGTACATATATATACACAGGTATATATATATATACACACAGAGGTACATATATACACACAGGTATATATATACACACAGAGGTACATATATATATACACACAGAGGTACATATATATATATATATATATATATATACACGCAGAGGTACATATATACACACAGAGGTACATATATATATACACACAGAGGTACATATATATATACACACAGAGGTACATATATACACACAGAGGTACATACATATATATATATATATATACACGCAGAGGTACATATATATATACACACAGAGGTACATATATATATACACACACAGAGGTACATACATATATATATATATATATATATATATATACACGCAGAGGTACATATATATATACACGCAGAGGTACATATTAGGGCTGCACGATAAATCGAAAAAATAATCGAATCGCTATAATCGGCAAATGCGATATGGCGATTTGGCCGACCCGAAAATGCAGCGATTATATATGAAGGGGCCCCGTGCACATAACTGGCTTTGTGTGTAAAGTATTTTACTAGTGTGTGAAACAATCTCTCTCCTATTGATAACAGGTCCAGCCTCTGTACTCACTGTCACGATGAATGCACTACAGCGAGCAGGAGCGAGCGGGCCGGCCGGCACGTGACTGACGTCACTTAGTAACGCTCCTGCTTCCTGAAGTTGGAGGAGCGTTACTAAGTGTCGCGCGCCGGCCGGCCAGCTCGCTCCCGCTCGCTGCAGTGCATTCATAGTGACAGTGACTACAGAGGCTGGACCTGTTGTCAATAGGAGAGAGATTGTTTTACACACTAGTAAAATACTTTACACACAAAGCCAGTTATGTGCGCAGTTTAGGACACATGAGGGGACACATAGGGCCATGAGGGGGACCAGCATAAGATGCTATATGTCTTATGCTGGCCCCCCTCATGGCCCTATGTGTCATAGCACACATCCCCTATAACAGCGTCCTCCACGGATCCACCCCATAACAGTGCCATCCACAGGTCCCCATAACACTGTCCTCCACAGATCCCCCATAACAGCGTCCTCCACAGATCCCCCATTACAGCGTCCTCCACAGATCCCCCATAACACTGTCCTCCACAGATCCCCCACATAACAGCGTCCTTCACAGATCCCCCACATAACAGCGTCCTCCACAGATCCCCCATAACAGCGTCCTCCACAGATCCCCCATAACATCGCCCTCCACAGATCCCCCATAACAGCGTCCTCCACAGATCCCCCATAACAGCGTCCTCCACAGATCCCCCATAACAGCGTCCTCCACAGATCCCCCATAACAGCGTCCTCCACAGATCCCCCATAACAGCGTCCTCCACAGATCCCCCATAACAGCGTCCTCCACAGATCCCCCATAACAGCGTCCTCCACAGATCCCCCATAACAGCGTCCTCCACAGATCCCCCATAACAGCGTCCTCCACAGATCCCCCATAACAGCGTCCTCCACAGATCCCCCATAACAGCGTCCTCCACAGATCCCCCATAACAGCGTCCTCCACAGATCCCCCATAACAGCGTCCTCCACAGATCCCCCATAACAGCGTCCTCCACAGATCCCCCATAACAGCGTCCTCCACAGATCCCCCATAACAGCGTCCTCCACAGATCCCCCATAACAGCGTCCTCCACAGATCCCCCATAACAGCGTCCTCCACAGATCCCCCATAACAGCGTCCTCCACAGATCCCCCATAACAGCGTCCTCCACAGATCCCCCATAACAGCGTCCTCCACAGATCCCCCATAACAGCGTCCTCCACAGATCCCCCATAACAGCGTCCTCCACAGATCCCCCATAACAGCGTCCTCCACAGATCCCCCATAACAGCGTCCTCCACAGATCCCCCATAACAGCGTCCTCCACAGATCCCCCATAACAGCGTCCTCCACAGATCCCCCATAACAGCGTCCTCCACAGATCCCCCATAACAGCGTCCTCCACAGATCCCCCATAACAGCGTCCTCCACAGATCCCCCATAACAGCGTCCTCCACAGATCCCCCATAACAGCGTCCTCCACAGATCCCCCATAACAGCGTCCTCCACAGATCCCCCATAACAGCGTCCTCCACAGATCCCCCATAACAGCGTCCTCCACAGATCCCCCATAACAGCGTCCTCCACAGATCCCCCATAACAGCGTCCTCCACAGATCCCCCATAACAGCGTCCTCCACAGATCCCCCATAACAGCGTCCTCCACAGATCCCCCATAACAGCGTCCTCCACAGATCCCCCATACCAGCGTCCTCCACAGATCCCCCATAACAGCGTCCTCCACAGATCCCCCATAACAGCGTCCTCCACAGATCCCCCATAACAGCGTCCTCCACAGATCCCCCATAACAGCGTCCTCCACAGATCCCCCACATAACAGCGTCCTCCACAGATCCCCCACATAACAGCGTCATCCACAGATCCCCCACATAACAGCGTCATCCACAGATCCCCCACAACACAACGTCATCCACAGATCCCACCACAACAGTGCCATCCACAGATCCCCCACATAACAGCGTCATCCACAGATCCCCCACATAACAGCGTCATCCACAGATCCCCCATAACTATGTCATACCCAGCCGCGTCAGCGGCTCATTTGGGAAAATCCAAGCAAATAGACCTCAAGCACAATTCCCTTAAAATATCGCATCGCACATCGTTATCACAATTTTTAGGGCCCTAATCGCAATCGCACAAAATTCCCATATCGTGCAGCCCTAGTACATATATACACGCAGAGGTACATATATACACGCAGAGGTACATATATACACGCAGAGGTACATATATACACGCAGAGGTACATACTGTATATATACACACACACAGGTACATATATATACACACACACACACAGAGGTACCATATATATACACACACAGAGGTACCATATATATACACAGAGGTACATATATATATATATTTATATATACACACACACCCAGGTACATATATACACAAATAGGTACATACACACAGAGGTGTGTATATATATACATATATATATATATATATATATATATATATATATATATATACACACACACGTAGATACAGGTACACATACACACATATACGTATATACAGTACAGACCAAAAGTTTGGACACACCTTGTCATTCAAAGAGTTTAATTTATTTTCATGACTATGAAAATTGTAGATTCACACTGAAGGCATCAAAACTATGAATTAACACATGTGGAATTATATACATAACAAACAAGTGTGAAACAACTGAAAATATGTCATATTCTAGGTTCTTCAAAGTAGCCACCTTTTGCTTTGATTACTGCTTTGCACACTCTTGGCATTCTCTTGATGAGCTTCAAGAGGTAGTCCCCTGAAATGGTTTTCACTTCACAGGTGTGCCCTGTCGGGTTTAATAAGTGGGATTTCTTGCCTTATAAATGGGGTTGGGACCATCAGTTGCGTTGAGCAGAAGTCAGGTGGATACACAGCTGATAGTCCTACTGAATAGACTGCTAGAATTTGTATTATGGCAAGAAAAAAGCAGCTAAGTAAAGAAAAACGAGTGGCCATCATTAAGAAATGAAGGTCAGTCAGTCAGCTGAAAAATTGGGAAAACTTTGAAAGTAAGGGCTATTTGACCATGAAGGAGAGTGATGGGGGTGCTGCGCCAGATGAACTGGCCTCCACAGTCACCGGACCTGAACCCAATCGAGATGGTTTGGGGCGAGCTGGACCGCAGAGTGAGGGCAAAAGGGCCAACAAGTGCTAAGCATCTCTGGGAACTCCTTCAAGACTGTTGGAAGACCATTTCAGGGGACTACCTCTTAAAGCTCATCAAGAGAATGCCAAGAGTGTGCAAAGCAGTAATCAAAGCAAAAGGTGGCTACTTTGAAGAACCTAGAATATGACATATTTTCAGTTGTTTCACACTTGTTTGTTATGTATATAATTCCACATGTGTTAATTCATAGTTTTGATGCCTTCATAGTCATGAAAATAAAGAAAACTCTTTGAATGAGAAGGTGTGTCCAAACTTTTGGTCTGTACTGTATATACACACATGTAGGTACACATATACGTACATATATACACACATGTAGGTACATACACACAGATACATATATACACATATAGAGGTACATACACACAGAGGTACCTACTTTATTACTGATGTTGGCATGTGTGAAGAGGGGCACTGATGGTGTGCAGGTTGTGATGGTGCCCCCACTCGGTTCAGGGAATCATCCATTACTGGCTCAGCCAGTGCCGCTGATATAAGATACGCTGTGTCTGCTGATGAAGCAATGGCTTCCAGTACACGGGACCTTTCCCATCTGTCAGGACAAGGAGAGCCTATAGTTTCAGCTCTTCTGGGTATTCGCCCTGGTCCTGTGGTAGCGGTGAGCACGGCCCCTGTATCTGTAGTGACGTTCCAGTAATGACAGGTGTCACCACCTTCCCTCTACCACACTTTTCTGAGTACATGTCCGTCCCCAGAGCCTGCTCTGCCTAGAGAAGGAAGGGCCCTTACCTGCTCACTGGGGCTACGCTCTGGGGGTCCTGTCCCTGCAGCTTCTGGTCTCCAGTGTCCCGTCCATCGTCATGTGCACAGCTTAGTGGGGACACGTCCCCTATCCTATAAGATACAATACAGCAGCATAAAGCTCTTGTCGGGATTTCTCTGCTTCATGTCCCCAAGAGGCGTGTGGCCGGAGCACCGGGGAAGAGGCAGGACCCTTTCTTTTTTAGGCAGAGCAAATTCAGGGTCAAACAACCTCTTTAATTGTGTGGTTTTCACCACATGCTTGTCTGTGTCCTGTGCCGGACCATGTTACGTCCTCCATAGTGACGTCATGCTCCCTGGTCACATGATGCAGTCACATCTCCCGGCTAAGATGGACGTCAGTTAGCCTTAGAGCTCATGCACACGAACACATTTTTTTCCGTGTCCGTTTTTTTGCGGCCCATATGCAGAATCATTCACTTCAATGGGGCCCCCCCAAAAAAAACTGAAATGACTCAGTGTGCATTCCGTGTCCGTATGTCTGCATGGCCATGTCCTATTATAGTCCTCATTACAGACAAGGATAGGACTGTTCCATTAGGGGCCCGGCGGTTCTGTCCCGCAAAATGCGGAATGCACAAGTCCAGTATCTGTGGTTTGCAATTTGCGAACCACAAAACATCCAACGGTCCTGTGCATGAGCCCTTAGGCTGCATTAAAGGGGTTATCCAAACCTGAAATATCCCCCCGCTCCCCCCCCAATGCCTGGGCCCCTCATACAGAGAATAATTTCCTGGTCGCCGACGCCTGTGTCCTTCCGCATCTTTCCACGGCCATCTCTGCAAGATGGTGACCTGCCCCCTTGCGTCATGTGCGACGCCCCGCATCCCCGCTGATCAGCTGTTCTGCAGTAGCTCTGGGACCATTGTGTGTAGAGAAGGGAGCTGGTCAGTGTAGCGCTGCCCCCATTGCGGTGAGGCAGGCTATACATATAAGAGGACCGGAAAACCCTTTAAGGGTCCATTCACACGTCCGTATGTGTTTTGCAAAACACGGACATCGGCAATGTGTGTTCCGCATTTTGCGGACTACACATCGCCGGCACTCATAGAAAATGCCTTTTCTTGTCCACAACTGCGGACAAGAATAGGACATGTTCTATTTTTCTGCAGAACGGCAGTGTGGATGCGGACAGCACATTCCGGCCCCATTGAAAATGAATGGGTCCTCACCTGGTCCGCAAAATTGCCTGACGGATGCGGACCCATTTTGCGGACGTGTGAATGGACCCTAACAGATAAATTTTCATCACTCAACAGAAATAATAGGCTAACTTACTATATCCAGGAAACCCCTCTACAAATGACAGAACCGTTTACTTACCTTATGTTTCTCAGGGCAGCTTTGGGGACTCTTCGAGGAAGAGATTCTGGGGACCGGGGGATTACTGTATGACGTCACTTGCACCGCCATGTGATCAGTATGTTGCGTGTCCAGCACAGTGAACTGTAATGATGGGAGGAATAGCCGTGACTGCACCATTACGGCTTGTGGCAGTCCCAAGCAAACCTAGAACTGACAAAGGATTCGGAAGTCATTCTGAAGAACTCCCTAATCTTAAAAGGCATAGCCATAGGATAGGTGGTAAGTGTCTGATTGGCGGCGGTCCAGCCATTGAATCCCTTGGCAATCACAAGAACGGGTGCCTAGTGTTCTCCTGTGTGAATGGAGCAGTTGGGACACATGTGAGCTGTCTTTCCAGCAGGGTGGATTTGATTTAAATCACTAGTCAGTAAGGCTTGATTGTAGATGAAGATTTTTAGAATAACAACTTTTCATATTAGTTTGATTAGGTTGATTCTCCATTCATAGGTTTGTTGAAGTTAGGATTAAGGTATTTTGTTCATGTTATAACGTTTTTGCTGTGAAGAAGAGGCATGTGATCTCTGCTGAGTCCAATTCAGTTTTGAGAACTGCAAAAGTAAACCAAGCATCTGTGATAATATCTTGTAGGCAGAGAAACTGCCCAATAATCTTACAAAAACCTCTGGAAGAGCATGACATTATGAATGGATTAATGGAATTTATTTACCAAAAAAATTACACATATAGAAACATAGAATATGTCGTCAGATAAGAACCATTTGGCCCATCTAGTCTGCCCAATATACTGAATACTATGAATAGCCCCTGGCCCTATCTTATATGAAGGATGGCCTTATGCCTATCCCATGCATGCTTAAACTCCTTCACTGTATTTGCAGCTACCACTTCTGCAGGAAGGCTATTCCATGCATCCACTACTCTCTCAGTAAAGTAATACTTCCTGATATTACTTTTAAACCTTTGCCCCTCTAATTTTAATCTATGTCCTCTTGTGGTAGTTTTTCTTCTTTTAAATATTCTCTCCTCTTTTACCTTGTTGATTCCCTTTAAGTTTCTATCATATCCCCTCTGTCTCTTCTTTCTTCCAAGCTATACATGTTAAGGTCCTTTAATCTTTCCTGGTAAGTTTTATCCTGCAATCCATGTACTAGTTTAGTAGCTCTTCTCTGAACTCTCTCCAAAGTATCAATATCCTTCTGGAGATATGGTCTCCAGTACTGAGCACAATACTCCAAATGGGGTCTCACTAGTGCTCTGTAGAGCGGCATGAGCACCTCCCTCTTTCTACTGGTAATGCCTCTCCCTATACACCCAAGCATTCTGCTAGCATTTCCTGCTGCTCTATGACATTGTCTGCCTACCTTTAAGTCTTCTGAAATAATGACCCCTAAATCCCTTTCCTCAGATACTGATGTTAGGACTGTATCACTGATTTTATATTCTGCTCTTGGGTTTTTACGCCCCAGGTGCATTATATTACACTTATCAACATTACATTTTAGTTGCCAGATTTTTGACCATTCCTTTAGTTTTCCTAAATCCTTTTCCATTTGGTGTATTCCTCCAGGAACATCAACCCTGTTACAAATCTTTGTGTCATCAGCAAAAAGACACACCTTACCATCGAGGCCTTCTGCAATTTCGCTGATAAAGATATTAAACAATATGGGTCCCAGAACAGATCCCTGAGGTACCCCACTGGTAACAAGACCATGGTCTGAATATACTCCATTGACTACAACCCTCTGTTGTCTGTCCCTCAGCCACTGCCTAATCCATTCAACAATATGGGAGTCCACGTACAGCCTTATTCTACATAATTAAAAAACAAATCTTTATTTCATGATGGAATAACCTTTGTAAGGTAATATATTTTCCTAAAAAAGCATTTTATATAAAAAAAATCCGATATTAATTTTTTTTAAAATCATATATTTTTTTCCGCCCTGCTTTCCAGTCAACTCTGGCGCTGCTGGGGATATCCTAGTCCAACCACTGCGCCTTCTCTGGCAGATCCACAGAGGTGACTGAGGCAGCCCCTGTCAGGTCCCCTGCGTTACACTATTTGAGAGAAGCATAAGATAGATGGGGAGACCCTCAGCTCTGTTTTTTTGCGTAAAATGCTGTTTGACTGCAGCCAGAGAAAACCTGGGAGTCGTGCCCGCCCCGCTCCTGGAGGATGATTGACAGCCTTCCCAGCAAGGCTGTGTATATAAGGAAAACTGTCAATCATCCGGTGTGGGCGAGGCAAGCAGGACTCCCAGGCTTTGGCCTCATGCACACGACCGTTGTGTGGTCCGCAAATTGCGAATCCGCAAAATATGGATGGCGTCCGTGTGCGTTCCGCAATTTGCGTAATGGCACGGACAACCATTGATATAACTGCCTATTCTTGTCCTCAAAATGGACAAGAATAGGACATGTTATATTTTTTTGGCGGACCACGGAACGGAGCAACGGATGCGGACAGCACACGGAGTGCTGTCCGCATCTTTTGCGGCCCCATTGAAGTGAATGGGTCCGCATCCGAGCCGCAAAAACTGCGGCTCGGATGCGGACCAAAACAACGGTCCTGTGCATGAGCCCTTAGGCTGCATTAAAGGGGTTATACAAACCTGAAATAACCCCCCCCCCCCCAAAAAAAAAAACTGCGGCTTGGATTCGTGTGCATGAGGCCTTTCTCTGTGAGTCCTGGCATTAGTCAAACTGCATTTTGCACAGAAATGCTGAATAAAATTAAAGGGGCTGTCTCACTTCAGTAAGTGGCATTGATCATGTAGATATAGAGAAAGTTAATACAAGTCACTTACTAATGTATTGTTATCATCCATATTCCTTCCTTTGCTGTCTGGATTCATTTTCCCATCACATTATACACTGCACATTTCCATGGTTACAGACCACCCTGCAATCCATCAGCAGTGGTCGTGCTTGCACACTATAGGAAAAAGCACTGTCCTATGTGCGCTCCCACGGTCCCGGCCACCAGACAGACTGACAATTTCTCCTATATTGTGCAAGCACGACCACCACTGATGGATTGCAGGGTGGTCTGTAACCATGGAAACGAGCAGTGTATAATGTGATGGAAAAATGAATCAAGCCAGTAAAGGAGGCAATATGGACAATCACAATACATTAGTAAGTAACTTAATCTACCTGATAAATGTCACTTACTGAACAGCTCCTTTAAGGAAAAAGGGGAAAAGTGTCTCCCCAAGCTCAGTGTCTCCTCCTCTGGTACTATCGAAGACCTGATGTATCCTCTGAATGACAATATGGAAGGCTCTTCTGGGAGCAGCGCACCCTGGAAAAGTACAGAATGAAGAAAGCGTGAACATGTGTGGTCCCCTCTTCATGCAGAAACCCCTTTATCATCATGTAGGGTAGGTGCCCTGAAACATAACCATGTGCTTGGTTTCACGCAGGTAAGGTTTTCGGTGCACCGTGGATGGCGCACCGGGCTTTCCCTGCATGATCGCTACCAGTTCTGAAACGTCAGGGACTATTCATCATCACCCAGGAAGCCTGAGGCCTTACTGGTGTTACTGGGGAGGCGATGATGCACCTAAAGGGGCGGCCCTGTCCACAGAAAGGTATGGCCGTGTTTCTGGACCCCACCCTACATGGGGGTACGCTTAAGTTGAAACTGATTTTGGAGGTGACAGACTCCCTTTAAAATATGCAGGAAAGAAAACATGTTCAACAGGTTCCTATGTGGGTCAGTTCAAGTGTTTTCATGAGCGTGTTATTTCCTTTACAGTAAAATATTTCGGTAAATTTGTTGTTTGAGAAGGAACATTTAGCTATTCAGGGGGTCATTTACTATCCAGAAATACACCTATATTTGGCGTATTTCTGACGCAGATTGCGGCACAGAGGTTTTTTTGCGACTTTTTCCCGCCAGGTCTAAAAAAGTGGTCCTGGCGTGGAAGTGGACGGGCCGGAGTTATCCAAACCTGAAATACCCACTCACAATGCCCAAACCCCTCATACAGAGAATACTTTCCTGGTCGCCGACGCCTGTGTCCTTCCGGATCCCTCCACGGCCATCGCTGCATTTCCCTGGCGTGCAGATAACATCCATGGACCGAGGGGTGCAGCCAATAGCAGGCTGCGATGGTGGCCTACATTTAGACTGGTGCAGGAGGCGCCAAAGTTAGGTAGAGGCTGGCGCCTCTACCTAACTTCAGCGGATCCACCACCATCTATAGGGGATATTAAGACTGGCATCTAAAACACCAGTTTTAATAGATGACCCCCCAAAAATCCTCGCCAAAAGCACATGCAGAACTTCCCCATTGATTTCAATGGGGAATCTGCATGTTAAACTATACTACTATGTTTCTTTCTGCATGTGGTATTAGAAACCGCACCGTAGAAAAAAGTTATGTCTTGTCCATTTTTTATGTGGATTCTGCACAGAATCTGCATCCAGAATTCCACAGAAAATGGCCAGTAATTAAAATCCTTGCCGAAACCGCTTTAAAAAACTCTTGATGGAAAAAACCTCATGCGGATTCCTCGTCATGTTTTTTTTTCTTGCTCAAAATACTGTGTGAACCTAGCCTAAAGGGCTTTGCCATGGCTCCTTCACTGGTGAAGGCTGGACGGCAGGGATTCCCACTGATTCTTGAAGGGGTTGTCTGGACGGGTGGCACTCGCCTGCCCCGGTCATCCCTGTTCCTGTTAGGTATCTCCTTCCACTCCATGCTGCTTCTGGTTCTAGCCTGGCAAAAAACGTGAGGTGCCGACTCCCCGCACATCGCCGCTTCCAGCCAGTCAGTGGCCTCAGTGTTTCACAGTACCAGCAAAGTTAAAGAGGTCCCGCCAATCAGCTATTTGAGAAGGGGTCGATGCCGTGGCCTTCTCGCTGCTTCCCGCAGGCCAGTGACTCATGACTATGTCACATTGCCTGGGACGCCGGTCTTTTCTTTCCCACCTGCGCTGCTGGAGGATTCGCCTATTTTACATCGAGGCGCACCCCTCGTCATAAATTAGGCACCCCTCAGGCACTCCATGAGCCTGGAGTAAAAAGTACTCCAACCTCTGACTGGAGTCGTTTTTACTCCTCTTTTACGCCTGCTTTAGGCCTCATGCACACGACCGTTGTGTTTTTTGCGGTCCGCAAATTGCGGATCCGCAAAACATGGATGGCGTCCGTGTGTGTTCTGCAATTTGTGCAATGGCACGGACAGCCATTGATATAACTGCCTATTCTTGTCCGCAAAACGGACAAGAATAGGACAGGTTATCTTTTTTTGCGGACCACGGAGCGGAACAACGGATGTGCTGTCCGCATCTTTTGCGGCCCCATTGAACTGAATGGGTCCGCATCCAAGCCGCAAAAACTGCGGCTCGGATATGGACCAAAACAACAGTCGTGTGCATTAAGGTGTAAATTTGCCAGAGCTGAACTCCCAGCCCAGTCCCCGCCACTCACAAGTGGTGAGGATGGCCTAAAAATGTCTTTGTGACAAACTATTGTCGCACGGTTATTTAAAAAGTCACCAAAAGGGGTCTTTTGACCTTTTTAATGCCAAAAGCAGGCAAAGAGATCCTTATCTACACAATGCAGAAAAAAATATACTTGCATTCCCCATGTAATACCAATGCTGGGGCATCTATTCTTATGACTGTAGTTTGTGTCATTCCTTTATTATTCCTACTGGAAGTTTACAAATCAGTCGCCAGCAGTCTGCCGCAAAGGTCCAGTTGGGTGTTACCAGTTGGGGGTGTGTCCCTGCACAGTCTGCCACAGGCAGCACTGATTGGATAGTGTCAAGCTGTGCAAGGAAAAACTCCATTGGAATTTGATTTCTTGCTATTTTCATACTGTGACCCCGTTAGGCTACTTTCACACTAGCGTTTTTGACGGATCCGGCAGGGTTCAGCAAAAACGCTTCCGTTACTGATAGTACAACCATCTACTTCCGTTATAGAAGGATCCGTTTTCTATTGTGGCAGATTGTGGTAGCGTAAACAGATCCGTCCCCATTGACTTGTATTGGGGGTCATGCCGGATCCGTCTTGCTCCGCATCCCATTCTGTATTAAGTATGCTATTATTTTCCCTTATAACTATGTTATAAGGGAAAATAATAAAGATCGGGTCCCCATCCCGATCGTCACCTAGCAACCATGCGTGAAAATCGCACTGCATCCGCACTTTTTCACGCAGCCCCATTCACTTCTATGGGGCCTGCGTTGCGTGAAAACTGCACAATATAGAGCATGCTGTGATTTTCACGCAACGCACAAGTGATGTGTGAAAATCACCGCTCATGTGCACAGCCCCATAAAAATGAACGGGTCCGGATTCAGTGCGGGTGCAATGCGTTCACCTCACGCATTGCACCCGCTCAGAAAAAACGCCGTGGGAAAGAGGCCATATAGTGTACTGTACTGTATTTTCACTTTACAAAGTCTGATTAGAGTTCTGCCTTTAGCAGAAGTCTAATCAGCACCATGGACAGCCTCTGATCAGTACCATGGACAGCCGGATGCCTGTGAAGGCGTCCGGTTGCCATGGTACCCATCACTCGCTGCCACAGCAGAGCAGTGGGTGATGGGGAGGGAGGGGGGCCCCCTCCCTCTCCCATCGGGGGCTGAAAAGGCAAAGCAGCCCCCGATGGGAGAGGGAGGGAGCTCCCTCCCTCTTAACCTTTTCCATACAGCGGTCCCTACGGACCGCGGCATGGAAGGGGTTAAACGCATGGCATCTATGCCTGCACAGATGTCAGGCGTTTCGGGCAGAGTGTCAGCAATGTGCTGACACTCTGCAAACCGCTCGGCCATCCTGAGAGAGGGGGCGGGCGGATGATCGCATGCCTGTCCGCCCCCCCCCAAGCACCGCCGCCCGCCCTCCCTGCCGCACTCTCCGCACCCCCCCCCTCGCTGCGCCCGCCGGCAGATAACAAAGAGGGCAGCAGAGGGGGGTTAAGCATTAAAATTAAACTTATTTGAAGTTTCTGATCCCCGAAACCGCAGCAAACCGCAGGTCTGAATTGACCTGCGGTTTGCTGCGATCGCCGACATGGGCGGGTCACAGGACCCCCCGGCGCATCTAGCCAAGGTGCCTGCTCAATGATTTGAGCAGGCCCCGGGTTCCGATCACCGCCCGCCGGGCGGTGGTGATCGGAACCATACATGTGTCCTTAAGTACCAGGACAACATGACGTACCGGTGCGTCATGTGTCCTGAAGAGGTTAAACTAGCTGACATTAGTGATGTGCTAATGTCGGCTGAACCTAACTAGCCTATTCCTACTTTTATCTATGCCCCCGTAACTTTTGTAATATGCTAATTAGCCTCTAGGTGCAGGGGGCGTTGCCCCTGCTCTTAGAGGCTCCGTTCTCCCACCTCTGGCCACGCCCTGCTACACTAGATTGACAGGGCCAGACAGCGTTGGTCTCCTACTGCCGGCCCTGTCTGCCGTGTAAATCTCGCACCTGTGCCGTCTCGTTCAGCATTCGGTGCAGGTGCAGTGAGTGAAGGGCGCTCGCCGGCTTCCTTACTGCGCCTGCTCTGAATACTGAATGGCGCGAGATTTCCCCAGCGCACAGGGCCTGCAGTTGGAGGTGAAGGCTGCCTGGCCCTGTCAATCTAGTGTAGCAGGGCGTGGCCAGAGGTGGGAGAACGGAGCCTCTAGGAGCAGGGGCAACGCCCCCCCTGCACCTAGAGGCTAATTAGCATATTATACAAGTTGTATTTCTGGAGTAACGGGGGCATAGATAAAAGTAGGAATAGACTAGTTGGGTTCAGCTGACATTAGCACATCGATAATGCCAGCTAGTTTAATAGGGTTAATTCTGCTGACAGAAACCCTATAATAGTCTTTGTTATTCACAAACGTGCCTGATCTGATCTTATAGTGGCCCTCTGTACTGGCATACGGTGGGGACCCCTCTGCATAGGGATTGTATTCTTGAGACTACCCCTTTAAAGAGGACATTTTGGCTCTCCGAATATGTCTGCTTTACTTGTATCGCCCATAAAATAACATTTCTGGAACATTTTTTTCCGACTGCATTGTGCCATTCCCCTGTTATTTCACCTGAAAATTTAGAAGGCAGTTGACAACTGGGTGTTACCATTTCCTTTGGCAAAGGGGTGTGTCCCTACACTGATTGGACAATGTTAGCTTGTGTAGGGACATTCCCCCAACTGGTAAAACCCAGTTGTCAATTAAAGGGAACCGGTCACCAGGAAAGTCAGTGTTATACGAGGCACAAAAAACGGTCTTGGATTTGCCCATTTTATGACGAGGCGTGCATCTCGTCATAAATTAGGTGCACCTCTGGCAGTCCATGCGCCTGCTGTATAAACTGCTCCAGCCCCTGAGTGCCCTGGCCACGACCTCTGCCCTCACCATTCCCAAGTGGGGAGGACAGCGTAAAAACGCCAGTGTGACAAAATAAAAGCCGTACAAGACAAAAATGGGCTGTGCGACTTTTACGCCACGAGCTGGTGTAAAAATGTTCGTAAATGACCCCTAATGTCTTGTATGAACTTAATGATACCTTTTGCATAGTGATTCTTGCTGTATTCTGGAGAAAAAAGGACCTTTACTCCATATGCAAATGAGCAGTTCCCTTCACTGAGGGCATGTCCACGCCACTGTGTGCACGCTTGCTCCTCCTTCTTTCTCTGGTAGCCCCTCCCTCTCCTTGGTTGACTGGGTGAAGCGAGATGACGATGTAGGGGCCTAGCCCCATCAATCACGAAGCAGATAGAGAGGCTGGCAGGGTTTATCTGGGATTTACATATTGATGACTCAGGATTTCAGATCAGCAGTGGTCCGAGTCTCATTAACCCCACCGATCAACTGTTTGAGGAAGCTGCAGCGCCCACCGAAACTCCGCAGACTCACAAAGCACAGCGCCGTACGTTGTATAGTGGCTGTGCTTGGTATCGATTCTCAGCCCCGTTCAGTTTAATGAGGCTGAGCTGCGCCTAGGTCATGTGACCGATGAACGCGTCATCACATGGCTTAGGAAAATGTCTAAGTTCTCATGGACTGCCCCAGCCTCTTCGAACCGCCAATCGGCTGGGGTCCAGGGAGTCGGGCCCCTGCCAATCTGATATTGATATCCTATACCGGAATGGGTAAATCCTGGAAAACCCCTTTTAACTGCTCATTTGCATATGTAGTACTTTGAGTATTTTTTTCTCCACAATGAAGTGACAAATCGCTAAGGGAAAGGTATCATTACAACCTGCTGAGCTAGCCCTACAAGATATTGGGGGAGATTTATCAAAAGTGGTGCAAAGGAAAGCTAGCTTAGTTACCCATAGCAACCAAGCAGATTCCATCTTTCATTTTCAAAAGGAGCTCTGAAAAATGAAAGATGGAATCTGATTGGTTGCTATGGGCAACTAGGCCAGTTCCACTTTACACCAGTTTGATAAATGATCCCATTGCGCCTGGTTTATTTCAATCGTCTTACGACTATAAATTCCTGTTTCTGGTCTTGTCATTAAAATATAACCTTTATTTCTTTCTTTATTAAACAATATATACCACAAAAAACATAAAGTGAAATTGTTAAAAATACATCTGGAGGGCTTGGGACTGAGGGTGCAGTGTCTCTACTTTATTGGTGAATCAGAGGGATATTACTCCATATCTCACTGAAGACTAGTTTATACTCTGACCTGTGTTGCTACACTTTGATGCCTGTAATGTCACCCAACACCAAGCATTCCGTCATCTAAGCCGCACTGTATTAGCAGTTCACCCTATAGAGATGCTTCTCTAATTGTGTAAAGTCCCTCTCTAAAAGTCTCTCGGTGGCTGGACTTCTTATACGTTTCTATCTACACTGTCCCTCAGATACAACGCCGTCTGCAGATCGCCTTTTCCTATTCCATTTTTGGCCCTGCCATAATTCTTAAAAGTATTAAAGACGCAGCTCCCCCGACATGTTTCACCGCAGATGGAGCTACTATCAACACGAGCGCTTCCTGTCTAAGGTCCTTTATATCATTAAGGCGGATCTCACCTTCTAAATCACCTATCACCGATTCAGTCTCGTGTTGAATGATGTCTCTGGGGGCCAATCATATCCATCCTTTGTAACGGTGTCGGCGAACTGGGAAAGTCAGGTAAAATAATCTGCGCCTGCGTCCGATACTTTGATGCTTCTTCTGCCTCGGCAAGGCTACTGCGCATGCGTTAGAACTTATACTGAATTGCGTCTGTGCCCAAGGTCCATATACGCATGCGCTGGGACTTTGGATTTCCAACGCTCCAAAACCCATCGATGTATCTATATTCCAGGGGCATGCGTCAGAACTTAAAGTCCTTCCCTTCCATTTACAAGGTTAGTGCGCCTGCGTTGGAACTCTTACTCGGATCTGCCTATGTTCGGCGACCATATGCGCATGCGCTAGAACTTCGAATTTCCTCTCTATTGGAGGTGTGTACGTCTTAAGGCGCATGCATTTATACTTAGAGTATCTCGCGTCTCTGTCTGATGACAAAAGCGCATGTGCTGGAACTTTAAAATATGTTCAGATTTTATACTTTCAAGGGGCATGCGCTTGGACTTAGGAAATATCAGACCCTTAATTCCGATGATCCATACAACTTCAATAATAGGGCGCGCATGCGTGCGAACTCAGACTGAATCCGAGTTTAACAGGCTCCAGGGCTCAAAGAATTTTTTATATGTGTTCAGAGTCAGTCAGTGTCTTTCATTTCCAAACGCATGCGCAGGAACTTAGGAAATTTTAGTTTCTACGTTTTTGGTTAGTAAGTGTTTACATATATATGGGGATTATATGCCGCATACATATTCACTGGTCAGATATTTTTATTTCCCGTTTTTTTTTGTATATTTTTATATTTCCCAATTTTATATCTTGTTTACCCAGCAGCCATTTTTCTTGGCTGTATGCCCAGTCCTCATGTGTTCCTAGGATCTATATCTTAGATTGCCTGGATATTTATGCCCTATGTTTCCCTGGACATATTGACTTTTTAACCTTTTAGTAAACTTTTATATGATTCCTTAACGAAGGAGAGAGAGGAGAGACTTATTACAATTGTGCAGGAGTCCTTTGGACTCTTTTTACATATTCATAGTTTGTCATCTCCTTCTTGGGTATCATTTGAATGCTGTATACGTAAAGTCTTCATTTAGGCCAATTGGACTCATAGTATTGAGTCTCTGGATCCATCGTGCTTAATTCTGCAGGAGTTTCTTATCAAGATTGCCCCCTCTAGGGCCCATGGTTAATTTCTCAATCCCCCAGAAACGTAGAACTGATATTTTATTTTCATGTACATATTTTATGTCTTGCAATGGGTGTATCTTTTTCAGTTTCTATCGAGCTCAAATGGCCCGATATACGGCGTCTCAGTTCCTGTGTGTACACATGTAAAACGCAATGAGTTATATACATAGCATCATGTCCATGCCCCAGACTATATGTGGGTAAAACCACACAGGAACTGAGACGCCGTATATCGGGCCATTTGAGCTCGATAGAAACTGAAAAAGATACACCCATTGCAAGACATATAAAATATGTACATGAAAATAAAATATCAGTTCTACGTTTCTGGGGGATTGAGAAATTAACCATGGGCCCTAGAGGGGGCAATCTTGATAAGAAACTCCTGCAGAATGAAGCACGATGGATCCAGAGACTCAATACTATGAGTCCAATTGGCCTAAATGAAGACTTTACGTATACAGCATTCATATGATACCCAAGAAGGAGATGACAAACTATGAATATGTAAAAAGAGTCCAAAGGACTCCTGCACAATTGTAATAAGTCTCTCCTCTCTCTCCTTAGTTAAGGAATCATATAAAAGTTTACTAAAAGGTTAAAAAGTCAATATGTCCAGGGAAACATAGGGCATAAATATCCAGGCAATCTAAGATATAGATCCTAGGAACACATGAGGACTGGGCATACAGCCAAGAAAAATGGCTGCTGGGTAAACAAGATATAAAATTGGGAAATATAAAAATATACAAAAAAAACGGGAAATAAAAATATCTGACCAGTGAATATGTATGCGGCATATAATCCCCATATATATGTAAACACTTACTAACCAAAAACGTAGAAACTGAAATTTCCTAAGTTCCTGCGCATGCGTTTGGAAATGAAAGACACTGACTGACTCTGAACACATATAAAAAATTCTTTGAGCCCTGGAGCCTGTTAAACTCGGATTCAGTCTGAGTTCGCACGCATGCGCGCCCTATTATTGAAGTTGTATGGATCATCGGAATTAAGGGTCTGATATTTCCTAAGTCCAAGCGCATGCGCCTTGAAAGTATAAAATCTGAACATATTTTAAAGTTCCAGCACATGCGCTTTTGTCATCAGACAGAGACGCGAGATACTCTAAGTATAAATGCATGCGCCTTGAGACGTACACACCTCCAATAGAGAGGAAATTCGAAGTTCTAGCGCATGCGCATATGGTCGCCGAACATAGGCAGATCCGAGTAAGAGTTCCAACGCAGGCGCACTAACCTTGTAAATGGAAGGGAAGGACTTTAAGTTCTGACGCATGCCCCTGGAATATAGATACATCGATGGGTTTTGGAGCGTTGGAAATCCAAAGTCCCAGCGCATGCGTATATGGACCTTGGGCACAGACGCAATTCAGTATAAGTTCTAACGCATGCGCAGTAGCCTTGCCGAGGCAGAAGAAGCATCAAAGTATCGGACGCAGGCGCAGATTATTTTACCCGACTTTCCCAGTTCGCCGACACCGTTACAAAGGATGGATATGATTGGCCCCCAGAGACATCATTCAACACGAGACTGAATCGGTGATAGGTGATTTAGAAGGTGAGATCCGCCTTAATGATATAAAGGACCTTAGACAGGAAGCGCTCGTGTTGATAGTAGCTCCATCTGCGGTGAAACATGTCGGGGGAGCTGCGTCTTTAATACTTTTAAGAATTATGGCAGGGCCAAAAATGGAATAGGAAAAGGTGATCTGCAGACGCCGTTGTATCTGAGGGACAGTGTAGATAGAAAGGTATAAGAAGTCCAGCCACCGAGAGACTTTTAGAGAGGGACTTTACACAATTAGAGAAGCATCTCTATAGGGTGAACTGCTAATATAGTGCGGCTTAGGCTACTTTCACACCTGCGTTCGGGTGTCCGCTCGTGAGCTCCGTTTGAAGGCTCTCACAAGCGGCCCCGAACGCATCCGTCCAGCCCTAATGCATTCTGAGTGGACGCGGATCCGCTCAGAATGCATTAGTCTGGCGGCGTTCAGCCTCCGCTCCGCTCAGTGAGCGGACACCTGAATGCTGCTTGCAGCGTTCGGGTGTCCGCTGGCCGTGCGGAGGCAAGCGGATCCGTCCAGACTTATAATGGAAGTCAATGGGGACGGATCCGCTTGAAGATGACACAATATGGCTCAATCTTCAAACGGATCCGTCCCCCATTGACTTTCAATGTAAAGTCCGGACGGATCCGTTCAGGCTACTTTCACACTTAGAATTTTTTCTAAGTTATAATGCAGACAGATCCGTTCTGAACGGATACAAACGTCTGCATTATATGAGCGGATCCGTCTGGGCAGACCCCAGACGGATCCGCTCTGAACGCAAGTGTGAAAGTAGCCTTAGCGTTCAGGTGTCCGCTCGCTGAGCGGAGCGGAGGCTGAACACTGGCAGACTGATGCATTCTCAGCGGATCTGCCTCCACTGAGAATGCATTAGGGCTGGACGGCTGCGTTCGGGGCCGCTTGTGAGCCCCTTCAAACGGAGCTCACAAGCGGAGCCCCGAACGCAAGTGTGAAAGTAGCCTAAGATGACAGAATGCTTGGTGTCGGGTGACATTACAGGCATCAAAGTGTAGCGACACAGGTCAGAGTATAAACTAGTCTTCAGCCAGATATGGAGTAATATCCCTCTGATTCACCAATAAAGTAGAGACACTGCACCCTCAGTCCCAAACCCTCCAGATGTATTTTTAACAATTTCACTTTGTTTTTTGTGGTATATATTGTTTAATAAAGAAAGAAATGAAGGTTATATTTTAATGACAAGACCAGAAACAGGAATTTATAGTCGTAAGACGATTGAAATATTAAATTTGACCTCCTGGGTTCAGTGGGTCATCTGACATATTATGGTTTATACTAGATCTCATGCTGACAGACTACTTTTAATTCATAAACTTATCAGAGGAATAAAAGAGGAATGGCACTGGACTGAGCTCTAAGAAAAGATGCTTCATAATTGTCATTTAGAATTTACTTAAATAGACATTCTCACCTTTAAACACTGTTTTTGAGTATCTATGCGGGGGTCGATAGACCGGGCAGTGATTGGGGATGAGCATTTTACACGCAGCAGTGATCATTAGTACGATCATTCTTCCCCATAAAATGTCCTTGTTTGTTGTCACCACATCTCTCTTTACACAGGACAATGTGCGCAGACGACCAGGGATTTTATGGGCCACATTAGAGATGGGATCCACCCGACTAATGAACGTTTCTTGGTTATCTGACGATCAGCGTCACCTTTAGGTCCCATTCACACAACCGTATTTTTGCTCAGCAACTGATCCGCATTTTTTGCAGATCGGATGCCGACCCATTCATGTCAATGGGGCTTCAAAAAATGCAGACAGCACACCGTCACGATCCGTATGTCCGTCCCTCAGCCCTGCAAAAAAGATAGAAAATGTCCTATTTTGCGGACTAGAATAGGCATTGTTGCAATGGGTCCGCAAAAAAACGCATGCAACACGGTCGTGTGAATGCATCTTTACACCTCACAATTATTGGGATACAAATTAGAAAAAACAATAATGCGAAACAGCCCGCACACCGCGATATCCAGCATCATGAACCACTTTCCCAACTTCAAGACTGCGCGCGGCAGGAAACTCTGAATCACCAATGGGTCCAAGCTGTCACAAACATATCCAAAATTCCATCGTGATTTTATCAAGATGTGTCCTGGAGGAGAATTTTGTATATGTTTGTTTTTGCAATTGTTTTTTGATCCCCGACACGTGTAAAAGCGCCGTTATTCCGTACCTGTACTAATCTTTTGCAGTCCATCGTGATCCACAGCCGCATTACCAGTTCTGCAGAGCTCAGATCTCCCAGTTTCCCTGCGTCTTTAGCAGTTAGACCGCGTTTGTTAGGCTACTTTCACATTAGCGTTTTTTGCGGATCCGTCATGGATCTGCAAAAACGCTTTCGTTACCATAATAAAACTGCATGCATCCGTCATGAACGGATCCGGTTGTATTATGTCTTCTATAGCCATGACGGATCCGTTTTCTATTGTGTCAGAGAAAACGGATCTGTCCTGGCACACAATGTAAGTCAATGGGGGCGGATCGCACCACATCGCGGACAGCGTTGCAGCGTTATTCTGTCTGCGATGGGGACGCAACCAAACAGAACGGAATGCACTTTAGTGCATTCCGTTTCGTTCAGTTCAGTTTTGTCCCCATTGACAATGAATCGGGAGATCCTATGGCGGATCTCCATAGCGGAATTGAAAACACTAGTGGTTTTTAGGGCTCATGCACACGGCCGTTGTTTTGGTCCGCATCCGAGCCGCCGAGGCTCTGATGCGGACCTATTCAATTCAATGGGGCCGCAAAAGATGCGAACAGCACTCTGCATGCTTTCCGCATCCGTTGCACCGTTCCGTGGTCCGCAAAAAAAATATAACCTGTCCTATTCTTGTCCGCGTTTTGCGGACAAGAATTGGCAGTTATATTAATGGCTGTCCGTGCCGTTCCGCAAATTGCAGAACGTACACGGACGCCATCCGTGTTTTGCGGATCCGCGATTTGCGGACCGCAAAACACACAATGGTCGTGTGCATGAGGCCTTACTGTGATGTCCATTCTGGAAAGTATAGGTGAAACTCCAAAAATTAGAATATCGTGCAAAAGTTCATTTATTTCATTAATGCAACTTAAAATTATAATATTGTGAAAAGGTTCAATATTCTATGCTCAAAGTGGCACACTCTAGTCAGCTAATTACTCCATACCCCCTGATTAAAGGGTACCTGAGATTGGGACTTTGGGGTCTCATAAGCTGTAAGCCATAATCATCCAAATTATAACAAATAAAGGCTTGAAATATCTCATATGTTAGTTTCACCTGTAGTAAAATCTGATGTAGGAAAAACTCTCCTGTAGTGAGGCAGCATGATAGGAGCTCAGCCTCCAGGAATGTCTGTCAGCACGGCGACGACAGCCTCCAGTAACAACCAGCAGGGGCCTAATGCCCCTTTCACACGAGCGAGTTTTCCGCGTGGGTGCAATGCGTGACGTGAACGCATAGCACCCGCACTGAATCCTGACCCATTCATTTCAAAGGGTCTGTGCGGGGTTTTTTCACACATCATTTCTGCATTGCGTGAAAAACGCAGCATGTTTTATATTCTGCGTTTTTCATGCAGCCCCGGCCCCATAGAAGTGAATGGGGCTTCAGTGAAAAACGCACTGCATCCGGAAGCAAGTGTGGGTGCGATGCGTTTTTCACTGATGGTTGCTAAGAGATGTTGTTTGTAAACCTTCCGTTTTTTTTATCAGGCGCGTGAAAAAACGCATCAAAACGCATTGCACCCTGCGCCATATGGAAATGGTGGTCTGCTCAGCGACCCCTCTCTTATGTTTTACAAGTGTCTAGAGGCGTCCCGCTTCCTCCTATGTATACGGTACAAGGACGGACACCTCGGTCTTCTAATCTACTAGGTTCAAATGGAGATTCACTAATCCGTCTACTCCAAAATTTTGGCGCTCTTCTGGTGTAAAAATCAGTCTCAAAGTAAGCCACCCAATAGTTGGTATAGGTTCAGAGAAAAGTGCTTATCCCTGCAGCAGATTTCTCATCCGGCCTGAGCCCCCATCTGGTGCAGGTCCAGTCAGCCGGTCTCGAACCATCTTTGTGATTAGTACATCTGGGCCTCTGTCTCTAATTTAGAAGAGCATCTATTTTGGGTTACATGCGCTCTCTAAAGTGACTTCGGCCGTCCCGTGTGGCCAGATGCTGCATCTCCTGTCAGCACTTGCTCGTTCTGCTTGTTTTTTTGTACTTTGACCACTTTTTATGAATGTGGTACATACTGATGACTGACTTGCAGTTATTTATACCAAAATCATGAAAAAGAAGGTGTTAGTTGACGTTACAATTGAGATATATGTAAGGTATGGGCAGCACGGTGGCTCATGGGTTAGCACTGTTCCTGATCACGACTACATCCAGCTCCATAGATTTACCTGTGTAGATTTGTATAAGGATTGGCAGGTGCATAAACGATGGAGCGAAACCCGGTTGCCTGTGTAAGACTTTTAGGTCATCGCGGTGACTGTGATGACGTGGCTAGTGGGCCCAGCCCTGTGACCTTTTAGCTGTTTTGAAACTACAACTCCAAAAATGAGCAGCTTCTAAGGTTAACATTTTCCTTTTCTCCGCAGTTTCTAAATGAGCACAACAAGGTGTGAAGAAGGGAGAGGAACCTAGAGCAGTCATCATGAAGCTGTATGTGTTTCTGGTCAACACGGGAATCACCCTTACTTTTGACACCGAGCTTGCAGTTCAAACGTAAGAACAGTTTTAAAGTGTTAAGTTTTATTTTGTTAATAATTCCTTAGGGCCCTCTTACACAGGATGAGGATCGAGACAATTACTGTATTTTTCACCCTATAAGACGCACAGGCCCATAAGATGCACCTAGGTTCTAGAGGAGGACAATAAGAAAAAAATATTTTCATTAGACCTCCGATCAGACCGTTAATCAGACCTCACAGCCCCAATCAGACCCCCAGTGTAAATCAGACCTCAGCTCACAGTCCCAATCAGACCCCCAATGTTAATAAGACCCTCAGTCAGACCCCCAATGTTAATAATACATCAGCTCAGACCTCATTGTTAATGACCCCCAATCAGACCTCAGATAAGAGCCCCAATATAAATAAGACCCCCTCAGAACAGTCCCCCATGCCGCAGAGCAAATGAAAAAATAAATAAATCAACTTACCTCTCCTGCAGTCACAGCATAGCCGACGGCAGAGGACCAGGAAGCAGTGAGTACAGAGCCCGGGGAGCGCTGCATTCCCCACTTTCCTTTCCACTGCTGCATTCCCCGATTCCCTTTCTTGCACATGCACGGTGCGCTCTCCTTTAGGCTACTTTCACACTTGCATTTGGAGCGGATCCGTCTGGTGTCTGCACAGACGGATCCGCTCCTATAATGCAAACGCTTGCATCCGTTCAGAACGGATCCGTCTGCATAACTGGTTTTTACAGATCTGATTTTTCACTTCGTGAAAACTTAGATCCGACAGTATATTCTAACACAGAGGCGTTCCCATGGTGATGGGGACGCTTCAAGTTAGAATATACTAAAAGAACTGTGTACATGACTGATCCCTGCTGCCTGGCAGCACCCGATCTCTTACAGGGGGCTGTGATCCGCACAATTATAGTGCGAATCATAGCCCCCTGTAAGAGATCAGGTGCTGCCAGGCAGGAGGGGGCAGACCCCCTCCCTCCCCTGTATTAAATGTGACCAGTGCGGCCCCCCTCCCTCTATATTCATTGGTGGCCAGTGCGGCCCCCCCTCCCTCCTTCCCCAGTATTAAATGTCACCAGTGCGGCCCCCCTCTCTCTATATTCATTGGTGGCCAGTGCGGATTCTCAGTATTAAATGTGACCAGTGCGGCCTCCCCTCTTCCCCCCCCCCCCTAAGTAAAATCACCCCCCCATCATTGGTGGCAGCGGAGAGTTCCGATCGGAGTCCCAGTTTAATCGCTGGGGCTCCGATCGGTTACCATGGCAGCCAAGACGCTATTGCAGTCTTGGCTGCCATGGTTACTTAGCAATAAATAGAAGCATTATACTTACCTGCGATGTCTGTGACCGGCCGGGAGCTCCTCCTACTGGTGAGTGAAAGGTCTGTGCGGAGCATTGCTTATATCACAGACCTGTCACTTACCAGTAGGAGGAGCGCCCGGCCGGTCACAGACATCGCAGCTCGCAGGTAAGTATAATGCTTCGAAAAATTGCTAAGTAACCATGGCAACCAGGACTGCAGTAGCGCCCTGGTTGCCATGGTTACCGATCGGAGCCCCAGCAATTAAACTGGGACTCTGATCGGTACTCTCCGCTGCCACCAATGATGGGAGGGGTGATTTTAATTGGGGGGGGGGGGGAGAGGGGAGGCCGCACTGGTCACATTTAATACTGGGAATCCGCACTGGCCACCAATGAATATAGAGGGAGGGGGGCCGCACGGCACTGGTCACATTTAATACTGGGGAGGGAGGGGGGGCCGCACAGGCCACCAATGAATATAGAGGAAGGGGGGCCGTACTGGTCACCAATGAATATAGAGGGAGGAGGGCCGCACTGGTCACATTTAATGATGGGGAGGGAGGGAGGGAGGGGGGGCCGCACTGGCCACCAATGAGTTAAATACAGGGGGGGGAGGGGGGGGTCTGCCCCCTGCTGCCTGGTAGCACCTGCCAGGCAGCAGGGGGCAGTCATGTACACAGTTCTCAGTATATTCTACCTTGAAGCATCCCCATCACCATGGGAACGCCTCTGTGTTAGAACATACTGTCGGATCTGAGTTTCACGATCTAACTCAAATCCGATGGTATATTCTAACATAGAGGCGTTCCCATGGTGATGGGGACGCTTCAAGTTAAAATATACCATTGGATTGGAGAAAACTCCGATCTGATGGTATATTAATAGGGGACTCCTGACTTTACATTGAAAGTCAATGGGGGACGGTTCCGTTTGAAATTGCACCATATTGTGTCAACGTCAAACGGATCCGTCCTCATTGACTTGCATTGTAAGTCTGGACGGATCCGTTTGATCCGCACGGCCAGGCGGACACCAAAACGCTGCAAGCTGCGTTCGGGTGTCCGCCTGCTGAGCGGAACGGAGGCCAAACGGTGCCAAACTGATGCATTCTGAGCGGATCCGCATCCACTCAGAATGCATTGGGGCTGTACGGATCCGTTCGGGGCCGCTTGTGAGAGCTTTCAAACGGAGCTCACCAGCGGAACCCCGAACGCAACTGTGAAAGTAGCCTTACTTTGGTGGCTCCAGTTTAGAGATAGTTGTGGTTCCCAGAGGTGGAACCCGCACCTATCTGACATTGGTGGAATATTCTAGAGATGGGATGAGGTGAGACAACCCTTTTAAAATCCTCTTTTGTTGGCAGCAAGTTACCTGTGATTGAATCTGTATGGGGCTGAACGATCACTGTAAATGCAGCTCTATTATCATGCAGTCTGTTCTCAATCATTGCCCTATGCATCATGTACTGTATTTTTCGCTTTATAAGACATACCTTATAAGATGCACCTAAATAAAATAAGAAAAAAATATTTACTGGAAGCTCTCACTAGTATTCGCTTTTTAAAAAGTGAATTTTATAAAGCGAGCATCGGTACAGGGAGGAGGAGACGCCAGGATTTCTCAATGGGCGTCCCCTTCTCCCTGGCTGTGCCCAGATCCAATCATGGCGGAGAGCTTCACAGCCAGGGAGAAAAAAAACCTCACCTTCTCTCTGGCTGTGACGCTCTCCGCTGTGATTGGATCGCGGCACAGCCAGGGAGAAGGGGACGCACATTAAGAAATCCTGGCGTCTCCTCCTCCCTGTACCGAAGCTCGGTATTAGCATACTGAGCGGGGAAACTGCGGGGGGCCCAGGGGGGTGCAGGAGTGATATTTAAAAAAAACAGGCAGGGTGGCAGCATCAGCAGGGGGTACCCCGCAGGCAAAGGTATTTATCTTGAATAAAAAAAAAACGTGAAAGGTCCTCTTTAACAGCACTTAGAAAGCTTTAAGAAAATTGCTTTATGGCAGCCACATGGGCAATAGACACAATGGTCAGGAGGAGATCTTATTGACTTCTATGGGAGAGTTTTTTGGGCATGTTCTGTGTCCTGTGCAGAGGTTATTGTACAAGGAAAGAATAGATCAACACCTACTGTGAATGGTGGATCCTATCTTATCTATACACAGGGGTGATATCATTATAGGCAGGATTAGAATGACAGATAAGCAGGTAACTGCAGTACAGTGATCTGTACAGACTAATAAGTGGCGCCTATTATTAGGCTTAGTGGTCAGTGTAAAAACATTGGCATGGAAAAAAATCAAAATAGCATTTACCAAAAATTCTTTCAAAATTCTAGATATGATGCGTGTATTGAACATATAGCATCTGGACTAAATCCTGACCCATTCATTTCAATGGCTCTGTGCACATGAGCATCATCTCTGTGTTGAGGAAAAATCGCAGCCTGTTTTATATTGTGTGTTTTTCATTCAGCTCTGGCTCCATAGAAGTGAATGGGGCTAGTGTGAAAAATGGAAGGCATCAATAGTGAGATGAGAGTGCTGGATTCCTCTAGACGTGGTTTATCTCTCTTGAGAAACAAGGATCAGAAATGTTGGAATCCAGCTGTCAGATCCTTCTTTCCCCTGACATCTGACCAGAAAATACGGTTATGTGCATGGTGGCCTTAAATGAACGTCTCAAAATGACTTCCTCCATTTAACAGGTCAGAAGACAGAAAAGAAGGCATCTGTCACATAAAAGGTTACCACCGGCTACCATCTAGAAAACGGGAAAAACAATTCTTTTTTGGGTAAAATTGAAAGAAAAAAAATAATATTCCATCAAGGTTTTATAGGTTTTGATATTACCACATTAGGCTACTTTCACACTAGCGTTCATCACCATTTACTGACAGCCATAAGTTTTTTTTTTTTATTTCCGTCTACCTCTAGATGTATGAGGGCTTGTTTGTTTTTACGGGGTGAACTGTAGTTTTTATTGGTACCATTTTTGGGCTACGTACAACTTTTTGATCACTGTTATTCAGTTTGTTTGAGAGTACAAGTTGACATAAAAATGGGGAATTGCATGTTTTTATTTACTTATTTTTTCCCGTTACTGCGTTCACTGTGCAGGAAACATTTTAATAGTTCAGACTTTTTTTCAGTTGTGGAGATACCTGTTTATGTTTATTTTTTTCTTTATTGTTAATTTTTATATGTAAAATTGGGAAAGTGGGGTAATTTTGAATTTTTTTGATTTTTATTTTAACCTGCGTCCCCCAGCTGTTGCAAAACTACAACTCTCAGCATACCCTAATAGCTGTAGGCTGTCCAGGCATGCCGGGAGTTGTATTTTTGCAGCAGCTGGAGGCCCGCAGGTTGTCATCCCTGCTATAGACCATAGTAGAGAACTATTATGGTCTATGAGATTTTCATTGCCTATGAAGCTGTGTCTCGCGCACAGCTTCACAGGCAGTGTACCCTGACAGGCCTGGGAACCTTCAGCAAGCGTCAGGCTGTCGTGGTAAGCGATCAGAGCCCCCTTCCTCTGCCTAACCTCACATATGCCGCAGATTCTGAGGGGTTAAATGACCGGTTTCAGCGTAATTAAGGCTGGTTGCCTTAATATTATACAGCCGGCACCCGCTATGTATGGAGTGGGCTCAGCACAGCAGCCGGCTCCATACAAGCCCTTGTGCATTATGCCGTACATGTAGGGCATTATGTGTTAAGGGGTTAAAGAGTGTGAAAGTTTTTGGATGCCACCTGAACACACTTGATTTGGGTAGAATTTCTTTGTACTTGGTTATTTGTGGGGAAGGCAGCAGAGTTCCTTTTTAACTGCAATGTGGCAGTAGACTTCGTTACAATAAAGATATTGAGCAACTTAGGCTACTTTCACACTTGCGGCAGAGTGATCCGGCAAGCAGTTCTGTCGCCGGAACTGCCTTCCGGATCCGGCAATCTGCATGCAAACGGAAAGCATTTGTAGACGGATCCGGATGCGGATCAGTCTTATAAATGCATTGCAAGAACGGATCCGTCTCTCCGTTTGTCATCCGGAGAAACTAATCCGTTATATATATTTTTCACATTTTTACCAGTCTGCGCATGCGCAGACCGGAAGGACGGATCCGGCATTGCGGTTATTTGAATGCCAGATCTGGCACTAATACATTCCTATGGAAAAAAATGCCGGCATTCAGGCAAGTGTTCAGGATTTTTGGCCGGAGATGAAACCGTAGCATGCTGCGGTATTATCTCCGTCCTGAACAGTCAAAAAGACTCAACTGAAGACATCCTGATGCATCCTGAACGGATTGCTCTCCATTCAGAATGCATGGGGATAAAACTGATCAGTTCTTTTCCGGTGTAGAGCCCCTAGGACAGAACTCAGTGCCGGAAAAGAAAAACGCAAGTGTGAAAGTAGCCTAAAGATCCCACATCAAATTCACACTGGTCTTTCACAAGAAGATAAGGTAGAAAGAATATACCAACCGGCAAGTCCTCCACTTCGGTAAGCTAAGGTATTCTGTAGGTAACGAAGCTCGTAATAATGAGCAAGGTCCACTCCTTTCCCACATTTACTTGTACATTTAGGAATTCCTATCCTTGCTGTCAAGCTGGAAGTGTACTTCACTTACCTGGATGGACGCAGGTACAATCAGAGCATATAGTAGATTTCAGGCCTTAGTGATAAAGCTGGCGTGACGTAAAAGCAAAGATAATTGGGGTCATCACTGAAGAACGACGTGATAAAACCTAGGCATGGAGATGAAGGTCATCCAGTCTGTCTAGTTACATACGTCTATAGTTATCTCTGCCCGATCCTTCACTTCAGTTCCATCAGAAAATCTTTCCAATTAATAAATTGATCTTTTCATAAGGCTACTTTCACACTTGCGTTGTTAATTCTGGTTTTGAGATGCGGCAGAGGATCTCAATACCGGAATTAAACGTATCCGTTTAGATTTTTGCATCGGTTCTATTAGGATGCGGTTGTGTGAAATCAAAACGGAAAACAAACATGGATCCGTCATTAACTGCATTGAAAGTCAATGGGTGACTGATCCGTTTTCTTTAGGCTCCTAAACAAATGGGTCCGTCATTTTTGACTTACATTGTTTTCAGTGCTGGATCCATTTTTTTCAGTTTTTATGACCACCTGCAGCGGTTTTGTGTCCGGTCACAAAATGGAATGCCGACGGAACGGCATGCTGAACGAATTTCTTTTCATTTAGAATGCATGAGGACTGAACGGAAACCTCAATACCGAAAAACGACAACGCAAGTGTGAAAGTAGCCTAAGACAGGTTTTGTGTGCTAGAAACTTCACAGCTATTAATTTCTCATGTTAAGGCTACATGCACACAACCGTATGTGTTTTGCAGTCTGCAAAAAAAAACAAAAAAACGGATGCCACCTGTTTTTTTTTGGCGGATCCATTGTAACAATGCTTAAAATGGACAAGAATAGGAAATGTTCAAATTTTTTTGCAGGGCTATGGAACGGACATACTAATGCGGATAGCACACGGTGTGCTGTCCGCATTTTTTGCGGACCCATTGAAATGAATGGGTCCGCATCCTATCCGCAAAAAAAACTGAGCGGACACGGAAACAAACAACGTTCGTGTGCATGTAGCCTAATGCTCGTGACTCTCCAGTTCTATAACATTATCCTTACACGTTAGGAAATGCTAGCGATCACCCAAGAGCCCCCATAAAAATAGGTAGCGCTCTAAATCCCTTCGATACTTTGGTGGGGATTTATCGAGACCAGCATGTGGTATGCCAGTCTTGCTGGAGGATGCGCTTAATTCATGACGAGGCACAGGTTTTGTAAAAATCTAGGCGCTTCCTCCGGCAGTCTGTGCAACCAAACGAAATCTACGGCAGTCGTAGATTCCAGTCTTTATTTCGGCCAGTAAACGCACGCCGTCCAATCACATCTGAGCATGTCACAGCCATGGAGAGAAAACATGGGTGCGACTGGACAGCGTCATAGGCAGGGAGAAGCAGACGCCGGCATCTCCTCCTCCCTGTACCGATGCTGGAAATTAACATATGAGGCGCCAAAATAGCGTAGGGCATAGCTTGCATTTTGTGATTTATTTTTTTTTACATTTGGAGGCGTTCAGCTGTCTGGTAGGCATACCAGTTTATAATAAACCAATGAACTAGGTTTAAGTAGCAGTTATATTAAATGAGGTCTTTACATAAACCGCAGCTCTTGGTATACTATCAGTATACTGTCTCTTGTATCTGTCACCAGAACTAGAGATTCATTAACGCAGAGTATAAATTGTACAGTGAATTCAAATATGCCGGAGTGATTAGGTTGACACACAATAGTTAAAGGGCATCTGTCAGCAGATTTGTCCCTATGAAGCTGGCTGGCCTGTTGCATGTGCACTTGGCAGCTGACTGCATCTGTGTTGGTCCCATGTTCATATGTGCCCGCATTACTGATGCTGTTTTAATATATCAAATGAGCCTCTAGGAGCAACAAGGGTGTTACTGTTGCACCTAGAGGCTCTGCGCCCTCTGCACTGTGATTGACAGGGCCAAGTGTGATCATGTTTACGCTGCCTGGACCTGTCAATCAAAGTGCAGAGGGAGTTGGAGAGTGTAACAGCAACGCCCCCATTGCTCCTGGAGCAGGGGTCAGCAACCTTCAGCACTCTAGCTGTTGTGAAACTACAATTCTCTGTATGCTCCATTGATTTCTATCAGAGTTCTGAGAAGAGGAGGTATTCATGCTGGGGTGCCAGAGGTTGCCTACCCGTGTCCTAGAGGCTCACTTGCATATTATAAAACATACTTTTTCTCAGCAGTACAGGCATATACAGTCCTGATCAAATCCGAGCATGGCTGGATCTTAACAAGGTTCCAAGTAGAGCTTCAACATGCAACAAGAAGAAATGAGAGTGAGACAAACCATTTTTCGAGCATTCAATTAATTGAAAATAACGATTAAACTGAAACAGGCTGTTTTTCAGCTGATCAAAAGTTTAGGACCACATGCCTCTAAAAGGCCAAATCTGTGCAAAGATGTGGATTCATTGTCCTTTTCTGTCAGGTCGTCACACGTTGTGATGGCAAAGGCAAAAAAAAACTCTCCCTTTTTGAACGTGGTCGGGTTGTTGAACTGGATAAGCAGGGTCTCTCACAGCGCGCCATCGCTGCTGAGGTGGGACGCAGTAAGACAGTCATTTGGAATTTCTTAAATTCTTAAATGATCCTGAGGGTTATGGAACAAAAAAGTCAAGTGGAAGACCCAAAAAAATTTCATCAGCACTGAGCCAGAGGATCCAATTGGCTGTCCGTCAAGACACTGGACGATCCTCAACCCAAATTAAGGCCCTTACTGGTGCTGACTGCAGCCCCATAACTATCAGATGGCATCTGAGACTAAAGAGCTTCAAAAACAAAAAACGTCTTCAAAGACCTCGTCTCCTTGAACGCCACAGAACTGCTCGTTTGGACTTTGCAAGAGAGCACCAAACATGGGACATTCAAAGGTGGAAGAAAGTTTTATTCTCTGATGAGAATAAATGTAACCTTGATGCTCCTGATGGTTTCCAACGTTACTGGCATGACAAGCAGATCCCACCTGAGATGTTTTCTACGCGCCACAGTGGAGGGGGCGCCATAATGGTCTGGGGTGCTTTTTCCTTCAGTGGAACAATGGAGCTTCAGGAAGTGCAGGGGCGTCAAACGGCCGCTGGCTATGTCCAGATGTTGCAGAGAGCATTCCTCATGACTGAGGGCTCTCGTCTGTGTGGTAACGACTGGGTTTTTCAACAGGACAACGCTACAGTACACAATGCCCGCAGGACAAGGGACTTCTTCCAGGAGAATAACATCACTCTTTTGGCCCATCCTGCGTGTTCCCCTGATCTAAATCCAATTGAGAACCTTTGGGGATGGATGGCAAGGGAAGTTTACAAAAATGGACAACAGTTCCAGACAGTAGATGGCCTTCATGCGGCCGTCTTCACCACTTGGAGAAATGTTCCCACTCACCTCATGGAAACGCTTGCATCAAGCATGCCGAAACAAATTTTTGAAGTGATAAACAATAACGGCGGAGCTACTCATTACTGAGTTCATGTTTGGAGGTTGGATTTCTGTTTTAGGGGAGTTTAGTTTTTTTTTGGAGGTGTGGTCCTAAACTTTTGATCATCTGAAAAACAGCCTGTTTCAGTTTATTCGTTGTTTTCATTAAATTGAATGCTCAAAAAATGTTTTGTCTCACTCCCATTTCTTCTTGTTGCATGTTGAAGCTCTACTTGGAACCTTGTTAAGATCCAGCCATGCTAAATATGATTTTTTGCCATTTTTCAAGTGGTCTTTTGATTCATACAGGACTGTATGAACATGGGACCAACACAGGTGCCTTCAGCTGCCAAGTGCACATGTAACAGGTCAGACAGTGTCATAGGGACAAGTCTGCCGACAGATGGTCTTTAAAGGGAGTCTGTCACCTCCATATGGCCATATACAGCGCTTACATTGCCCTATAGCACACCTTATATGAATGTAATGGTACCTTTGTCCTTGTCTTTAGACTTGCAGAAGTTGGAAAAATGAACTTTGATTGATATGCCAATGAGCACTCAAGTGCCCAGGGGCGGCGTTCACTGTGTTGGTGCCCAGGCTGCCCTGCCCTTTTTCATTGTTCCCCCGCCCCAGCCTCTGCATATGCCCACCCTCCTATTCCCTTGTGTCATCCTAAGGTCCGGCCGAGATCCCGCGACACTGCCCTGCTTTGCTGGGCCGGAGCATGCGCACGGCATCGCTTTAACTACTGCACATGCTCCGGCGAACGGCGCAAAACCAGCCGTTCGCCGGAGCATGAGCAGTAGTTAAAGCGATGCCGTGCCAACAATGGGCATCGCAGTGCGCATGCTCCGGCCCGGCGAGGCACTGCACAGTCGCGGGATCTCGGCCAGACCTTAGGATGACACAAGGGAATAGGAGGGCGGGCATATGCAGAGGCTGGGGCGGGGGAACAATGAAAAAAGGCAGGGCAGCCTGGGCACCAACACAGTGAACGCCGCCCCTGGGCACTTGCGAATTAAAGAGGTTTTCTGGGCTATCCTAAGGATAGATCATCCATATCCAGTCAGCGGAGCTCCTGCACCCCCACCAATCAGCCGTGTCCTGCGGCCTCCAGTGGAAGCATATGTCCATTGAGAATGTAGCGGCTGTGCTGGGTTACCTTCGCTCAGCTCCCTTCGGTGGAAACAGCTCTGCAACCGTCCGTACGCTACACAGTGGATGTAGTTGTCTAGTTCTGGACGCTATTAGTGCCACTGCATAACTTGTGATCATCGGCAGGGGTGCCGGGTGTCCGACTCCGCAGATCAGATTTTGATGACCAATTCTAAAGGACAGCACTGGACAACCCCTTTAAATTCTTTGTCCATTCACTCAAGTGAAAAAAAAGTGACCCTTCACCAGGCTGAGTCTTCCCAGGTGCCCATTGGCTTCTACTTCCTGCTCCCTCTTGACATACAGGAAATGACTGGCCACACCGTTAACCCGCCTAGTGAGCTTGTTATTGTATGGTATTCTAAGGCTAGTTTCACACTAGCGTCAGACATCTCTGGCCGGCTGTTTCTGCAGGGGGCAGCCTGCCAAAGAGAGGTCTGCATCCCGTCTCTGACGTTTTCGTCTGGCAAATTCCTGCCAAGTTTGTGAATGGGGCCGGACGGCGATGCAGTAGCTTTCGGCAATGCTGGAATGCAGAGAGATCCGGCAGGGGAGAGCGCTTTTAGTAAAAATGGCCAGGGGCTGGAGAATCCATTTACAGCTTTTAGTTATATCTATAAAGTTACATAAAGAAATGAATTGCTGCAGAATTTTGGACCAATTTAGATTTCAAAAATATATTTATTTCTCTCCGGCTGTAATTCTCTAATGAATGATCTGCCGTCCCTTTATACTCTGTAAATAGCTCCTTGATTATTCCACTTTCTGCTCCAGTCCACATCATCTATGACCTAGTCTACATCATCTGTGACCTGTTAGCAGGAGCGCCATCATACGTGTCCACCCTGGTATTTCAATAAGTGGCATTCCAGATCCCGCCAGACAATGTCTGCTCTTGCTGTGTATTGCTGAAGCAATGTCCTGAGCTCATTACACAGAGAATACACAGACAACTGGAAAGAACATTTTAGGTGGAAATGAAAAAATGCTTTGAGCTGCTTGTTCCCTAATAGCGGTTGTGCGTTTTCTTCATTTTGGCAAAAGGTACAATAGCATCTGAATTAAAGGGGTATTAGGTTTAGGCCTCATGCACACGACCGTGCCATTTTGTGCGGTCCGCAAACCGCGGATCCGCAAACAACGGAAGCCGCCTGTGTTGCCTTCCGCTATTTGCGGAACGGAACGAGCGCCGGCAATATAAATGCCTATTCTTGTCCGCAAAGCGCGGACAAGAATAGGACATGTTCTATTTTTTTAGCGGGGCCGCGGAACGGAGCCACGGATGCGGACAGCACACTGAGTGCTGTCCGCATCTTTTGCGGCTCTATTGAAGTGAATGGGTCCGCATCCGAGCCGCCAAAACGGCGGCTCGGATGCGGACCCGAACAACGGTCGTGTGCATGAGGCCTTATACTGTTATCCCCCTGTTTCCACAGGATAGGGGACAAACAGAGGTTGCACTACATTTTTGGGGGAAAAGTAAAAATTGTCCTTTTACCATTTTTTTTGTATTTTTAGCTGAGGAGGAGTATGAAAATTTTAGTTATTCATATATATAATGCGTAGGCCTATATGACATTAAGGGGTTGCCATTTATGCAGGGAAATCATTACTCGTCTTCTCTATAATGTCTTCCGTGACGAAATAGCAAATTTTGACCATTTTAGATTTTCCTCTCAGAAGACTGAATCCCTACATTTCTCTAAGCACCAAATCTGTCACGTAGGAATCGGAGCGGTAAGTTGTGCAAAATTCAGTGCAATCAGAATTGAACAGGGCCGTCTGGTGGTTGTGGCAGGGAGCAGTAGTGGTCTGGGACGATTGCACAGGAGGCAGGACAGAAGAAAAAGAATAAAAAAAACCCTGCAGTTTCTCTAGATGAGCTTATGTTGATAGTAGTGTTAATAGAGTCTCAAAAGTAGGGTACCTGCTTTTATAGAACCCTGAGACTCTATTAACACTACTATCAACATAAGGTCATCTAGAGAAACTGCAGGTATTTTAATGTCTTATTTTCCTTTAAGTTACGTTTTAACGTAAGGGTCAGAAGCAGGGTTTTGTTTAGCCTCTTGGTTATTAGGTTTTCCATTCATAAACCTCCACATTGAGCTCCCTGTAGCAGATAGAAGCCTGCAGGGCATGCTGGGACTTCTTGTGTCCCATCACCTGGGCACATGGTCAGCAGAGGCTCCGTTCCCACCATTCTGTCCCTGGCACTTCATCCGCAGCCGGCAATGGCGCGGGGTGGCGCTCTCCCTGTTTTCATAATAACTGAAAAGGAATCTGCTGCTGCGTTCAGCGCGCGGAAGAAAGGGGGCGTGAGAGGAGCAGCCAATGGCACAGCAGCGCGCTGATACTGGCAAATCAGCAGCCTCCTCCCTAATGACAAAGCTCTGTACTGTACGGAGCTCTGTTATTGGAGCTTTCAGGCCCCCGCTCTATTGCTGCGCTGCCTATGCCGTTCACAGCGCTCCGTGCTGATGAATGGCAGTGAAATTATTGTGCATATTCATATGCATTAGACATTTTTTAGGGAGTAAAACTGGCTGTACAGGCGTCTATGGCGCTTGTACAGGTGTTATTGCGACCTCTGTGGACAACTATTAGATCGGTGGGGGTCCTACCGCTGGGAACCTCACCAGTCATGAAAATAGGAGGCCCCTACACAGTGCAGCCCCCAAAGTGAATGGAGCAGCTGATCAGGCATGCGCTCTGCCTGTCTATTAATATTTATGGGAGTTCCAGAGACAGTCAAGTACAGCGGCCATCTGTGGAACTCCCATAAAATCATAGAAATGAATGGTGTGGCCACATGCATGCCCGGCTGCCTGCTTTGTTTTGTTTTTTTTGTTTGTTTTTTGGCGGCGGGGGGAGGTTGCTGTACTGGTTAGGGCCCCCCTGTTCTCGTGATTAGTCGGGGTCTCCCACTGGGAGCTGTTGAGGCCTTGGGAGTGTAGCGCTCCTTGAAAAGAACTCTAGGATGCCATGGTTGCAATTTACCACAGCATCTGAGGGGTTAAATGTCCGTGATTGACGTTATCGCCAATCATGGACATTGCCTCTGGGTGTCTGCTGTGTAAAACAGCAGGCACCTGGCGGCTATGGAGCATGCTCGGCTTCTGAGCGGGCGCCACCTTTAAAGAATGGAGTTCCGCTGTACATGTACGGCAGAGATCTGGAAGGGGTTAGTAGACTATTCAAGCCTGTCCATTCACTATCAATGAGTGATCTGCAAAGACCTGCTGACAGACGTCCTTTAAAATCCACACCACGCTTCAATTTATGTTGCAGCGTGTGGAGGAGATTACTTCAACTCTAATCCACTTTAAAGGTACTGTAAAATGTGTGTTTGTCACAATCCATGGTGGAAAATCCACAGTGTACCCGCATCATGTGAACATACTCTTAATGAAGGAGCTTAGTCCGTTGCCTGTGATGCTGAATTTTCAAAGATATTTGTATTCCATCCCTGTCTATCGCAGTAGAAATATACTTAAAGGGAACCTGTCACCGGGATTTTGGGTATAGAGCTGAGGACATGGGTTGCTAGATGGCCGCTAGCACATCCGCAGTACCCAGTCCCCATAGCTCTGTGTGCTTTTATTGTGTAAAAAAACCGATTTGATACATATGCAAATTAACATAAAAGAGTCATATCTTGCTTGTGTGACCAGAGAAGAGTCATATTTTCAAGCTCTGACTCATCTCAGGTTAATTTGCATATGTATCAAATCGGTTTTTATACACCATAAAAGCACACAGAGCTATGGGGACGGGGTACTGTGGATGTGCTAGCGGCGATCTAGCAACCCATGTCCTCAGCTCTATACCCAAAATCCCGGTGACAGGTTCCCTTTAAAGGGTTCAGCTCTGAACCCAGACATACTCCCATTTTCACCCAGACAGCCCGCTGATATGAGCATTGCAGCATGCAAATCTTTTTGTGGAGATCCGGTGACGTACTGGGCTCTTCATAGAGTGACCTATGCAGAGGCTTCTGCCCAGCAGTGAGCCCAGTCATGTCACCCGCACTGATGGCCAGGCTTTAGCGCTGTCCTAGCCTACAAACCTCTAGCATGCGTTAAATAATCGCATCTAATATATAAAATTCAGTGTGTGTATGTCCGCAAAAGGAATCCGCACCATGGCATTTACAATCCTAACATTTGGCACACAGGTACAACAGTTGCCGGGGAAGGTTTTAGACCGGGTCTCGGCTCTCTAGCACATACTATTCCTGAGATATTCCCAAAAAAATCATTAGCCAATAGAAGCCTGGTCACATGACCCTTATCAGCCAATAGAAGCTTAGTCTCCACATACACAGTTTTACACCAGGTTTCCATAACAACCTAGCTGTTTTTCTTCACTGCTGTAGGTCAGCTTTAAAGGGGCAGGGCACTGTGGATGACACTGTTAAGGTAGCGGAGTGCTGTGGAGGTCACAGTTAAGGGGGCAGGTAGGGTGGCCATTCAGGCCACTTTCAAAAGCCACGCTTTGGCCCTGTTAGGCCATGCCCCCTCCCACCCCACAGCTTACGGGGATTGAAAAAGTGAAGTTAAAAACCAACTTCTGTCAGCTGCACGGGTGGGGGGGGGGGGGGGGGGAGGGTGACTTTCTCCCTGCAGCTCACGCTCAGACAGCACAGTGCTTAGGTCACATTTTAAGGAAACGGAGCTCTGTGGAGGTCACTGTTAAGGGGGCGGGTTATTGTGGAAATCACTGTTAACGAGACGGGGTCACTAATAAAGGGGTGGCCGCAATGGAGGTCACTGTTAAAGGGGCATGGTGCTGTAGATGTGACTGTTATAGTGGATACTGTCGATATCTTTTAACGACACACACAAACATTAAATGAAATAGATGAAATATACCCCTGCGAAGCCGGGTCATTCTGCTAGTCTTTTATATTAGTTGTTGTTTTTATACCACTGCTGAAAGATGATTTCCTCTTACCGAGAGTCCAAAACTAACAAAGGAACTTGGCACTTTTGTTAATTCTCTGTGGCCATTTTATACATTTGAGAAAGAAAGGAATATCTACGTGTCTTTGCTTGGTCACTATAAAGGGGAACAGTGCTGCAGTAACCAGGTGGATGGAGCTATGTAGGTCCGATACCTGATTCTGATGCTGGAGCTCTGCGGGAGGAGTGCCCCCTGATTTGCTATCTTAAGGGTAGGTCATCAGTAAGAAAGTCCCAGACAGCCCATTTAATGACTGAAGCGAAGCTGTCACCAGGTTCATGCTGCCCAATTCTTGTGGTCCGAAAAAAATACGGATGGCGTCCATGTGTATTCCGTATTTTGCGGAACAGAACAGCTGGCCCCTAATGGAACAGTACTATCCTTGTCCGTAATGCGGTTCAATAATAGGACATGTTCTATTTTTTTGTGGAAAGGACATGTGGACGGAATGCACACGGAGTAACTTCAGTTTTTTTTTTTTTTTGCATACAGTCCGCAAAAAAAACGAACGGACTCGGAAAGAAAATACGTTTGTGTGCATGAGCCCTAAATTGTACCAACCTCCTGTCAGAAAGCAGGTGACAAAAATGTGTTCTCCTCAATCTTGCATCCATTTCTTTACATTTTCATGTGTCCTTGAATCAGGGCTTTTAAACCAGTGCTCCATTAACTGTGGGAGCCAGAATTTCTTCGTAACATTGCTGTCAAGAGCACACACACTGACTGACGAAGGGCCTCCACCACAACATTGCTCGCTGCAGCCCCCTGTGACAGAATGGGGTTTTTGTGGCCAAGGGAATGTGAATGAAATAAAACATTAAATAAACTGTTTTTTTTCCCCTCTGTTTGTACACAGGGTGACTGACCTTAAACATGCTATTCAGTCTAAGTACAAGATCTCTGTTCAGCACCAGATACTTGTCGTAAATGGAGGAGAATGTATGGCACCTGACAGAAGGGTGTGCAGTTACAGCGCTGGTACTGTAAGTATTAATGTCTCATTATATTTTATAATCTGATTTAGATTTCAGTTTATGTTCATTAACCCCATAACAGTTTTGCCCGAGCTTGAAAAAAAGACCTAACAGTTCAAGTTGAGCAGAGTTTTAACCCCTAATATCTCGGGATCGGTAACAGCTAGAGATATGGACCTGGGATTTTTTTTTATAAAGCTGACAGTCTAAGCACACAGCATTATTTCCTCTACTTTGGGAGATATCGCTGTTAGAAATCCGGGCGGGAATGATAATATCTGAAAGTGAAAGCAGGTTTCAGCTGCTTTCACTCCTGTCCCAGTTTCTAACAAGTCTCTCTCCCGATATAGATAGTAGTGGAGCTATATCTCCCAATGTAGTGGAGATAATGCTGTGATTCTGGTCTTATTTTAAAAGTTAGATTGTCAGATCCATATCTCTAGCTGCCACCCAGGCCAAGATATGAAGAGTTAAAGCAGCCCTCTCCATTTCAGCTTGCTGTGATCTCAGCCAGCCTGGTGGAGGAGGGTCAGGCAATGGGGGAGCTGACTTGCTTTAGGGAGAAGAGAAAAAATATTAAAAAAAATATTAATTTGGCACACAGTGAACGCTGCAAAAATAAATTCCACAAAATAATGTGTTTTTTATCTTTCCCCCAAAAAAATAAAAGCAATTTAATACAGTATATGAACTAAATATGGTTCAAACAGGTCTCGTACAACTAAGGCTACTTTCACACCTGCGTTATGTGCGGATCCATCTGGTATCTGCACAGACGGATCCGCACCTATAATGCAAACGCTTGTATCCGTTCAGAACGGATACGTTTGCATTATTCTTAAAAAAAAAAAGTCTAAGTCAAAACGTTTTCAATTGCACCATATTGTGTCAGTGAAAACAGATCCGTCCCTATTGACTTACATTGTAAGACAGGACGGATCCGTTTGGCTCCACATCGCCAGGCAGACACCAGGACACCAAAACGCTGCAAGCAGCGTTTTGGTGTCCGCATCCAGAGCGGAATGGAGGCGGAACGGAGCCAAACTGATGCATTCTGAACGGATCCTTATCCATTCAGAATGCATTGGGGCTAAACTGATCCGTTTTGAACCGTTTGTGAGATCCCTGAAACGGATCTCACAAACGGAATTCAAGACGCCAGTGTGAAAGTAGCCTAATTTGAAGAAAAAAAAATACCATTGGTTACTGGTTCTTAAAGGGTTTGTCCAAGTCATGTAAAATAAAAATTAAGCACTGTAAATCTAATGGTCTGTTCTAGCCCTTTGTTTACATGCAGTTGCAGAGCTGTGGGGGTGTGAAACAACAATCTCTGAGGTTTTCCTCATTAATATTTTTGGGTGTCAATAAAGACTGCCTTTCCCTCCCCCTGCACTGCAAAAGGAGTGAATAAAATTGATACCTTGACTGCTGGAATCCTCATGTTGTATGTCTGGGACTACAAGTCTCAGCAGTGCAGTACAATGACATTGCTGATACACACAGGATCTTCCTTCTACCTGTTCTTGTGCAATGCTCTGCAGACACTTCCTTACAGCCAGCAGAAGAGTACAGAGGAGAGAACTCCTCCAGTCTTTGTCAGCTCTGTGTCTGCATGGTGAGGAGGGAGGGAAGATCCTATGCACAGCACTTGTCTCTTTACTGCCTGGAGAAGAGAAGACCCTGCAGCTTCTCAGTACTTGAGGCAGAGCCTCCAAACCTGTGCTGCTGATGGTGGAAGGGGTTAAACTTTGCTGAAGAATCCAATGGGAAGGGAAACACAGGGCAGGCAGCTCAGCCAGCAGATTGGGCAGTGCAGGGGGCACTGAAGCAGTGGAGGACTGTTTGGAGTTATTGGGATTAACTGAGAATATAGTCTCCCTTTGGCTTCTAAATATTTTTCTCCTTTTCTGCTCCTGGCTGGGTATGGGTGGGTGGAAGAATGCTGGGATGAAATTGGATTTATTGTAAATTGTAAATATGGGAACTTAAATAAAGCTTAAAGAAAAAAAAAACCTTCCCGGGAGGCGACCATGTTTGAGGCACACTGTGCAGCAGAGTGTGTTTGCTTTATGGCACCTTCATTGGAAAGGAAAGAGATTCCATTGCAGTCGATGGCACTACCAGACGTATCTTTCGTCATTCACAGTACAGTGGCACCTACACTTTGGTCATTCTGTATTATCGTTTGTTTTGCCAACACAGGACACCAATCCAATATTCCTCTTCAATAAAGAGATGATATTATGTGAACGGCCTCCGGTCATCCCGAGGACAACATTTTCTGCCGAGAATGAAATGGAATTAAAAGTTGAGGAGTCCCTTATGATGCCTGCTGTTTTTCACACTGTCGCCTCTAGGACACAGCTCGCAGTGGTAAGAAATGTGCTCTTTTTCTAATGGTCAGTGCTTAACCCCCTCTAAACTGGACTGGACAGAGAGGTGAGCAGTGTGCAAGTTGTAAGTAGGTTTGAGTACAGTTTATTTATTGGATTTTTTCGGAATTAAAATGAGGCGATATTTGCAGGTCATCACGTCCAATCCAAACAAACTAAAGCTGATCACAATCTCTTCTCAAACATGTATTAAGGATAAATTTACACAACTGTGAAAAATGGCAGTTTTCAGAACCATTGAAGACAATGGGCCTATTCACACCTATTATTTTAACAGCCAGTGAATAGCGACCGAAAAAATATGGGACATGTCCTATTTTGGGCCGTTTTCAGAGACCCCATACTACAGGGAGTGCAGAATTATTAGGCAAGTTGTATTTTTGAGGATTCATTTTATTATTGAACAACAACCATGTTCTCAATGAACCCAAAAAACTCATTAATATCAAAGCTGAATATTTTTGGAAGTAGTTTTTAGTTTGTTTTTAGTTTTAGCTATTTTAGGGGGATATCTGTGTGTGCAGGTGACTATTACTGTGCATAATTATTAGGCAACTTAACAAAAAACAAATATATACCCATTTCAATTATTTATTTTTACCAGTGAAACCAATATAACATCTCAACATTCACAAATATACATTTCTGACATTCAAAAACAAAACAAAAACAAATCAGTGACCCATATAGCCACCTTTCTTTGCAAGGACACTCAAAAGCCTGCCATCCATGGATTCTGTCAGTGTTTTGATCTGTTCACCATCAACATTGCGTGCAGCAGCAACCACAGCCTCCCAGACACTGTTCAGAGAGGTGTACTGTTTTCCCTCCTTGTAAATCTCACATTTGATGATGGACCACAGGTTCTAAATGGGGTTTCAGATCAGGTGAACAAGGAGGCTATGTCATTAGATTTTCTTCTTTTATACCCTTTCTTGCCAGCCACGCTGTGGAGTACTTGGACGCGTGTGATGGAGCATTGTCCTGCATGAAAATCATGTTTTTCTTGAAGGATGCAGACTTCTTCCTGTAGCACTGCTTGAAGAAGGTGTCTTCCAGAAACTGGCAGTAGGACTGGGAGTTGAGCTTGACTCCTTCCTCAACCCGAAAAGGCCCCACAAGCTCATCTTTGATGATACCAGCCCAAACCAGTACTCCACCTCCACCTTGCTGGCGTCTGAGTCGGACTGGAGCTCTCTGCCCTTTACCAATCCAGCCATGGGCCCATCCATCTGGCCCATCAAGACTCACTCTCATTTCATCAGTCCATAAAACCTTAGAAAAATCAGTCTTGAGATATTTCTTGGCCCAGTCTTGACGTTTCAGCTTGTGTGTCTTGTTCAGTGGTGGTCATCTTTCAGCCTTTCTTACCTTGGCCATGTCTCTGAGTATTGCACACCTTGTGCTTTTGGGCACTCCAGTGATGTTGCAGCTCTGAAATATGGCCAAACTGGTGGCAAGTGGCATCTTGGCAGCTGCACGCTTGACTTTTCTCAGTTCATGGGCAGTTATTTTGCGCCTTGGTTTTTCCACACGCTTCTTGCGACCCTGTTGACTATTTTGAATGAAACGCTTGATTGTTCGATGATCACGCTTCAGAAGCTTTGCAATTTTAAGAGTGCTGCATCCCTCTGCAAGATATCTCACTATTTTTTACTTTTCTGAGCCTGTCAAGTCCTTCTTTTGACCCATTTTGCCAAAGGAAAGGAAGTTGCCTAATAATTATGCACACCTGATATAGGGTGTTGATGTCATTAGACCACACCCCTTCTCATTACAGAGATGCACATCACCTAATATGCTTAATTGGTAGTAGGCTTTCGAGCCTATACAGCTTGGAGTAAGACAACATGCATAAAGAGGATGATGTGGTCAAAATACTCATTTGCCTAATAATTCTGCACTCCCTGTATTGAAGTATCGGTAAAGAATAAATCAAGGCAACTGGACTAACTGTAGATTTCTTGAAAACGTTTCACTCGTTCTTCCAACGAGCTTTCTCAATTCTGAGTGACTGTACAAGAATTCTCTGGGAATAAATATGTAACCGAATCAACATCTGGTAATTATACCCAGCATGGGGTCAGAGGTCATTATACCCAGCATGGGGTCAGAGGTCATTATACCCAGCATGGGGTCAAAGGTGTTGATACCATTATCCTAATTGGAGTCAGTAGGTGATAATGACCTCCCAGAAAAAGGTGTCAAGACCGCATTGTATGTGGCAGACAATAGATGTCTAAGCCCCCCGCCTCTATTCAAGCTTGGCTTCTCCATTTTTACGTAGATGGCCTCCTTCACACCTCGTTTGTACCAATCGGCCTCCTTATCCAAAACACGTACTTGACTGTCTTCAAAGGTGTGACCTGTTTCTTTTAGATGTAAGTGCACAGCTGAATCTTGACCAGAGGTTTTGGCTCTTCTATGCTGAGCCATACGCTGATGTAGTTGTTGTTTTCTTTCGCCGATATACAGTTCTGAGCATTCCTCATTGCACTGAACTGCATACACAATGTTGTCCATCTTGTGTTTAGGCGTTGGGTCTTTTGGGTGAACCAGTTGTTGCCTCAGTGTGTTGCTGGGTTTAAAGCAGACAGGGATGTGATGTTTATTAAAAATCCTTTTGAGTTTCTCAAACACCCCAGCTACATATGGGATAACCATATTCTTGCGTCTGTCATGCTTCTCACCCTCACTGGTAGTGCTCTTTCTTTTCCTTCCTTCTGTTTTGACAAAGGCCCAATCTGGATACCCACAAGATATAAGTGCGAAGGAGGCCATCTACGTAAAAATGGAGAAGCCAAGCTTGATTAGAGGCGGGGGGGGGGGGGGGGGGGGGGGTTTAGACATCTATTGTCTGCCACATACAATGCTGTCTTGACACCTTTTTCTGGGAGGTCATTATCACCTACTGACTCCAATTAGGATAATGGAATCAACACCTTTGACCCCATGCTGGGTATAATGACCTCTGACCCCATGCTGGGTATAATTACCAGATGTTGATTCGGTTTCATATTTATTCCCAGAGAATTCTTGTACAGTCACTCAGAATTGAGAAAGCTCGTTGGAAGAACGAGTGAAACTTTTTCTAGAAATCTACAGTAAGTCCAGTTGCCTTGATTTATTCTTTACAGATATACCATGACCTGGATAAATGAGAACCTTCACAGACATACTATTGAAGGGGGATGTTTTTAATGGCCGTAGAACGCACCCATATATATAAAAAAGAAAAAAAAACAGGCATTAAAAACATACAGTTTTGCTGTTTTTAATGGCCATTCTTTTAATATTCATGTAATGTTAGTTGTGCTCCATTTAAAAATGCTAGTGGCTGGGAGATACAGCTGATCCGATATTAATGTCCTGTCCTGAAGATAAGTCATCAATATTAGTTGCCCAGAAAGACCTTTAAGGCCTCACACACATGACCGTATGTATTTTGCAGCCTGCAAATTGCAGATACCTTCCCCGTTGCATCCACATTTTTTTAAGGACCCGTTGACTTCAATGGGTTTGTGGTCTACATTTGCAGCAAAGTATATGAAATGTTCCATTTTTCTGTGAAACGGAGATACGGATGCGTGTCCTTTCTGCAAAAAGGTAGAATATGTCTGCAAAATGTGGACCACGGACCCATTGAAGTCAATGGGTCAACAAAAAAATAAATGTGGCCACTGGCCAGCACACGGACTGCATCCGTATTTTGCGGATTTATGGTTTGTATGCCGCAAAATGGACACTGTTGTGTGCATGAGACCGAATGCTGCAGAAAACGTATTTTTATCTCCTGGAAAGGGTACAAAATCAAGGGTTAATAGACAGTCATTCTGTCACTTGGAGGAAAGAATTGCACAATACCCCTGCCCTGATATCACTTCTAGTATTTGTAATTTTGTAATCATAACTTAAGAAATGTTAAAATGAATTTTACACAACATAAAGTCTAGTCTTTATGTATGTCATTGAGGCAGAAGTGTTCATTTAAAGTGGTTGTCCGATCTCGGCCTTTCATGGCTGGGGGTGTCGGAGTGCCAGCTACTTGGATGTTTCCATATCACCACTTCCAATGGTTGGCAGTCATTGCGGTTATTCCCATCTTAATCATGAAAGGCTGAGAAAGGACAACCCCTTGAAGAGATTTATTTTATTTTTTTATCTCCTCGCAGGAAATGTATGAGGTAGCCAAGAAGCTTTGTTCCTTTTGTGAAGGTCTGGTACATGACGAGCATCTGCAGCATCAGGGCTGGGCTGCTATTATGGCCAACCTAGAAGATTGTACGCATTCATACCAAAAGCTGCTTTTCAAGTTTGAAAATGCCTACTCAAAATATATACAGTCTGTAGATGATATAAAGATGAAGTTAACCAGGTAAGTTGCCAGAATATGAGCGTCATCTGATTTATTACAAGGGTATTCCCATCTTGTAAAGTGATGACTAGAGATGAGCGAACTTCTGTTTTAAGTTCAGCGTCTAAAGTTCGGCTTCCGGTTAGCGGAGGATCCCGATATGGATTCCGAATTCCGTTGTGGTCCGTGGTAGCGGAATCAATAATGGCCATTATTGATTCCGCTACCACGGACCACAACGGAATTCGGAATCCATATCGGGATCCTCCGCTAACCGGAAGTCGAACTTTAGACGCCGAACTTAAAACAGAAGTTCGCTCATCTCTAGTGATGACATATCCACCGGGCTGTGCAAGGCATGCAGTCGGCCCTGTTCACTTGAGTAGCGCTGTACTGCGGTTCCTTCCAAAGCAGGTGCCTGGGACACTGAATTGCAGAGAAAAACAGTGATGGGGACTCAGCGCTCCACCAGTGCTGCAACCCCTTTCATTTTCAGGGCCATTGGTGGTCACAGATATTGGACCGCCGCCAAGCAATCCTAGCTGTTGTTACTGCTGTATTGCACATACACCTTTAGGGCTCGTGCACACCACCATGATTTTGTTGGCATCCGATCTGAATTTTTTGAAGAACGGATGCGGGCCCATTCACTTCAATGTCCGCATCCATCTGTCCGTACCGTGGCATCTGCAAAAACATAGAACATGTCCTGTTCTTGTCTGCATTACAGACAAGGATAGGACTGTTCTATTATGGACCAGACATTCCATTACGCAAATGCACACGGCCAGTATCCGTGTTTTGCCGATCTGCTAAAACGGCTGCGCTTGTGTACTCGAGCCCTTACACTGTGTCGTTTGTCTTAACAATGAACAGAACGGATTCTCATAGATTCAGCATCCTGATATATTAAATTACCTTTTCTGCATTGCCTGTTATATGCACTCATTATTTTTGACCTTTTTGTTTTTAATTTCTTTTTAAGTGTTTCTCATGAGGCAGACACGCTGCAGATTTTCCATCCTATTTAAGCAGACAATCCACAGTATTTCCAGTAGAAGCAAAGTGGATGAGCGTTTCCACACGCTGCAGAAAACATTGACCTGTGGTGCGAATCGTAAATCTGCAGAGTGCTACTTTATGCTGCAGATTGTCACTTTAGATTTTCGTGCTTAGGGTCAAGTCTCTGGCAAAATCCACAACAAATCTGCATGTCTTGCCACAAATTCATCTCAGATTTTTTTCTGCCCCAGTTACATCCAATGGGAAGATGACCTTATTAGTACTATGCAGGATATTTATCAATAGGGTACTGAGGGGAGGTAACCAATTGGGGGTGTGTCCCTGCACAGTCTCACTCTACCCAATCAGTGATGCCATTTTCAGTCTGTGCAGAGACACCCCCCCAACTGGTTACCACCCCTCAGTACCCTTACTGCAGACTGCTAGAAATTCATTCATAACTTCTAGTAGAAATAATAAAGGAATGGCACAATATACAGACATAAGAATAGATGCTCCAGAATTGTTATTACATGGGGAAGGCATGAAGCTATTAAAACAGGCACATCAGGAGTGCTGAAGGGGCTTCTTTAAAACGACTTTTTCAGGGGTGTACTGTTTGTGATGAACATAGTAACCCGAGTAATAATTTATCCAATCAATTTTTGTAGTAGTGCTTTTCTTTTAGAGCCATATTAAAGAACATAGAGAAAACCATAAATATCAGTTCTCTTAGGTGGAGAAGAATCTTGTATGTATAAAAAAAAAAGTAATGACATCTATATGTCTCATCTAGTTTAATGGTATCTGGCTATTGCAGCATTTACAGCGTCACTGTGGTTACGTTTTTATTACATGAATTAAAGGGGATGCGTCACCTGTTTTATGGTGTCCAAACTAAGGGCAGAATAAACTAGTGACACACATCCCCCTGAGCAAAACTCTGGGTTACTATCTATAATTGCCCGCGCTGGTTTGATATGATCTTGTACCGGGCAGCATGCCGATGAGTCCTGATATATGTGAGCTCCTAGCTTTCCACGACCACCTGCTGCTAAACTGTCAGTCAGAGGAGACCATTCATTTGAGGACTCATCGGCATGCACTGGAAATGTTAGGACTGACAACTTAGTCCGAAAAATTGGTGACAGATCCACTTTAATGCTCATGTTTGTCACCGCTCCTTACTCCATGTCTGTTTTTTTCCAAATACTTGTATTCCCCATGAAATAATACATAAATTGACAACTGGGTGTTACCCTTTGTCCCTGCACATTCTGATCCTGTCAGCAGTGATTGGAGCAGCATGGTAGATTTTGCTGATATTTGTCCTGTTTTTGCAGAGTTTCCGGTCCCTCTCTTGACACGTCTGTTGTAGCAAATTCTTGTTTTCCTTAGAATATAATAATTCTGGAGCATCTTTACTTGGAATGTAGTGTTCTCCCTCTATTATTTCTCCTGGAAATTATGAGGGAATTGACAAGTAGTTGTCACCAGTCAGGGGGTGTTTGATGATAGAGTCAGGGGTAGTCTGGCATCGGGTTTGGGCATGGACAGCCATGCTGAAATTTAGCTGAAAACTCACCGGTGGCTGCGCCCTTTCTGCCTCCCCCTTTTTTTCTATGGGAGCACTAAGGATCGCGGAGGGTTGGCTTAAATGTCCCTTCTCGTTGTGTGGCCGCTACTATAAACTGCCACTCCACAATCATTGGCGCTACCTCCCATTGAGAAAGAATGCATCCGCTGGCGGGTTTTCGGCAAAATTATGGCGTGGCTATTCATTCCAAAATTAGTCCAGGATTAGTAAAAAAAGCTCTGTTTTTTCTTTAAAACGTTGTCACTGAAATCTGCCATGCCTCACTTATAAATAAAATTGTCAGTGTTTTGGGGGAAAAAATGCAGATCTTTTCAGGCATTCATTCATGTAACGTCAGTGAGATGGAACGCACACAGTCCTAAGTCATTAAATTCTTTGAATTCTTTTTCTAGTTTAGGAACCGCTGTTTCTGTCATGGCCAAGATCCCGCTGCTAGAGTGTCTAACTCGACATAGCTATAGGATGTGTTTAGATAGGTTGATGTCTTCTACGGATGGAGAAGGTGATGAACTGGAAGCTGAGAAGACAACTGACTTGGTGCAATATGATGAAACAAAACAGAGAAATCCGGCTTTATTAGCGTCTCTGTCTACATCGGGAGAACATGTGTCGCAGGATGTACATGACAATCGTACAGAGCAAGAGAACCCAGAGTTTGTGGACCCTATGGACGAGGAAAGCCCACTCTTCAATGTGTCACTGCTGGACTGGATAAATGTACAGGATCGGCCCAATGATGTCGAGTCGTTGGTCAGGAAATGTTTTGACTCTATGAGCAGAGTAAGTGGATGACAAACCAGTCATGGTCATTGGATGTGATTATTTAGGGTTTCTCAAAACCGGTCCTCAGGACCCATCTACTGGTCAGGATTTCAGAATATCCCACAGTATGAATACCTGTGGTAAGTCCTGAATCATGGACACTAATTATATCACCTGCTCAATACTAAGGAAATCCTGAAAACATGACTGGTAGGTGGGTCCCAAGGACCGGAGTTGAGAAACCCTGACTTAGAATAAGTGTGATATGTCTATGGATTTACAGTCATCTCACCTAGCCTGGTCTATGTTCAGCCACATAAACTACACTTTAATAGTTTCCAGTGAGTGACTGAGTTGGGTGCTGAAATCCATTTCAATTTGGGAATTTAGGTGACCTTCAGACTTGGTAAAGTTGCAGATGACTACAGGAAGGAAAAGTTGTGCGACAGTCACAAGATTTCTGGTCTTGTTGCAGTGGTTGTAATTGTCGTACAAGTTATGTTCCATAAGGAAACATTGTGATCACACCAGCCCGCCACTTTACTGTGACTTCAGTGGGCCCAAAGACACATTGCAGTCCTAGAGAGGTGTTTTCGGGGTGGACGCAGCATTCACAATAGAACAATAAAAATCCCCAGACTTCAGTAGACTATTAGACCAGGTGCACATGCCTAGCACATCCGTTTTTTGTGTCCCAGCCCGAACGCCAGTTTACAGACCCGAAGTCACAGCATTATAGTTATCTATGATGCTGTGAGTTAGCTTCAATTAAAGAGGTGTTCTGCTTTTCCCATATTGATGATGTGTCCTCAGGATAGGACATCAATATCAGATCTGCGTGGCTCCAACTCTTGGCACCCCTGCGATCAGCTGTATGAAGAGAATGTAGCACTCCTGCGAGCACAGCATTCTCTTTAATGTTTACCTGCTCACCGTCGGTACTGCAGCGGCGAGCAGTAATTACGGCTCCTCCATCCCATTCATTTGAATTGGGACGTAGTGTAACTACAATTGCTGTGTTCAAAGTGAATGGGATGGAGGAGCTCTAATTACAACTGCTCGCCACAATGTTGACGGTGAGCAGGTAACCATTGAAGAGAACGCAGTGCTTGCAGATCGCTGCATTCTCTTCATTCAACTGATCGGCGGGGTTGCTTAGAGTAGGATAGGTCATCAATATGGGGAAAGCAGAAAACCCCCTTTAAACCTGCAGTCGGGCGTGGTCTGTCATATATCTTCTATATAAGAATCTTCATATAAAAGAGAGGATAAAAAAAAAACCATAAAAATTATATTATCCTTCGGGCGGACATAAACACACCTCTAAGTTCTTTTTATCAAGTATCTTAATTTGATTTGTGCAAGCAGTGAAACAAAGGGACAATTGTATATGCAAAAAGATATAATCGTTTATTCTAAAACAAAGAATATAAAAATCAATACAATTGCAAAACAAATGATGAAGTTACAAAATAATACCCAAAATGTACCACACGGTGGTGTGAACACACCCCTATCTGACCAACACAGTGTGACTTAGTGATTTATGACAACCAGTGTCATACTTTTAACAAACAGACTAATATACCAACAGAAACTTATGTTTATCAAACAGGCTATAGTAATAAAAACACGGATTATACAGGAAAATAACTGTTATCCCTTGACTCTGTTTTCCCATGACCAATCAAAAATATATGATATTAATATGATAAAAAATTCAGCTCGGCAATCAGACTATGGAAAATAACTTTCCAAGGGTTTTAGTCCTCTTTTCAAATAATGTCAGATATATAATATAATTATGAAACTATAAATTTAACCTCATACAGCAAGTGTGCCTCAAGGATATGAACCCTTATCATGTCATGGCTTAGCCATGAAACAACCTTGTTCCCTCCAGACAGACATGTCTTAGGAAGTTGGTATACTCCCCATAGATAACCCATATCCTTAGCAATAACTTTTAAATACAATGTCCATTTATGTTCACAATTATTTTTATATAAACTGAACTTGCCATAAGCTCATCTTGGCTTCCTCAGCCACATAATAGAACTTTGGTTCAAGCTGATTTTATTCTTAAAGGCAATGAGATGAGCATTCATTTTGGTTATAATGTCATTAGATAATATTGTATACGTATGAAAATGCACAACAGGTCACACATCCTAAACATGGAGGCATAAAACGGTATTCCAGTTAGATGAAATGATTCCTTATTCACAGAAAGGATGAGCTTGTGCTGTGCCGCTCCATTAATTCTCTGAGACTGCCGGAGATAGCTGAGTACAAGGGCTTGGCTGTCTCTCCAGGTCCCATAGAGATAAATGGACTGGCAGTATGTTAAGGGAAATATTAATTATTGATATTTGGGTCATCTCAATAATTAATATTCATGAATAGGTGTGAGTCGTCTGTAGATGACTCCGCCTATTTATACTAAAAATACTAACTACCTCAGTTGCCTTACCTATTTACTGAACTAAACTACGTGCGACTTACTGCTACAATAAGAGTATACACTGTATGTTATGACTAAAGAAATATTTATTACACAATACAAAGTCTATTGTGCTATATCATATATATATATATATATATATATATATATAATATCTCAATGGTTATAAATATATATACATATAGACGCACACACCACAGTACAGTAATACAACACAGCAAGATAATATTACACCTAACTACACTACACAGTACAATATAATTCCAATTCCACCCCACAATCTAACTATACATTACACACTTACTTACATACGTATATTTCAGAAACAGCCCAACCTGGCTACACACTGTGTCTTTACGGGGTAAACACAATAGTGGCACTGCAAGGGTTAATATATGATGCAGGCCAGGGATATACTACAGGGAACACAATGGAGGCTAGGGGTGAATTGGGGTAAATCAGGGCAGAGGTATTAGGGGTACATCATGGGTTAATATTGGTGGCAGCAGTAAAGGGGTTAATGCAATGCTGGAGGGAAAGGGTTAATTGTAGACACGGGGTATGTGGCACTGCAATGCAGGAGGGAAAGGGTTACTCAGCCATCTCCAGGGGCACGTGGGGCTCTGCCTCTCTTCATGGCCTCTCTTCCTTCATGGAGCTGTTCAGTCCATCTTCCTTCATGGAGCTGTTCAGTCCATCTTCCTTCATGGAGCTGCTCAGTTCATCTCTTTCTCTCCCATGTGTGTCTCTGTTTGTGGTCCAGTCCCAAGAAAAAGAGCCTTTTTCCTGGCTTGGGCTAATATAAGCCCAAAAGCAGCCCCCCTCCTCAACCTAAGGTGCATGGATATGACATCATCGTGTGCATGTGACGGAATGCATGCAATCAGACTGTAACGGATGACTGCTAGTTGACCCCCTGAAGCTCGGGATCTGTACAGACAAAGGAATCAAAGGAATTCCTGCCCAAGGTGTAAATGTGAGAGACTCCCCCCCCCCCCCCCCCCCCCCTCCCCAGATACACAATGGCACCACACACACACACCCATGTAAGGTGGGGGAGAGCATAATAACTAGGCTGATATATATTACACAACCTGGACATTATATAAGTGTGTGTATATATATATATATATATATATATATATATACACACACACACATACAGCGGATATGAAAAGTACACACGCCTGTTAAAATGTCAGGTTTCTGTGATGTAAAAAAATGAGACAAAGATAAATCATTTCAGAACTTTTTCCACCTTTAATGTGACCTATAAACTGTACAACTCAATTGAAAAACAAACTGAAATCTTTTAGGTAGAGGGAAGAAAAAATATAAAACTAAAATAATATGGTTGCATAACGGTGCACACCCTTAAACTACTACTTTGTTGAAGCACCTTTTGATTTTATTACAGGACTCAGTTTTTTGGGTATGAGTCTATCAGCATGGCACATTTTGACTTGGCAAGATTTGCCCACTCTTCTTTGCAAAAACACTCCAAATCTGTCAGATTGCGAGGGCATCTCCTGTGCACAGCCCTCTTCAGATCACCCCACAGATTTTCAATCGGATTGAGGTCTGGGCTCTGGCTGGGCCATTCCAAAAAGTTAATCTTCTTCTGGTGAAGCCATTCCTTTGTTGATTTGGATGTATGCTTTGGGTCGTTGTCATGCTGAAAGATGAAGTTCCTCTTCATGTTCAGCTTTCTAGCAGAAGCCTGAAGGTTTTGTGCCAATATTGACTGGTATTTGGAACTGTTCATAATTCCCTCTAGTTTAACCACTTCAGCCCCCCTAGCTTAAACACCCTTAATGACCAGGCCACTTTTTACACTTCTGCACTACACTATTTTCACCGTTTATTGCTCGGTCGTGCAACTTACCACCCAAATGAATTTTGCCTCCTTTTCTTCTCACTAATAGAGCTTTCATTTGGTGGTATTTCATTGCTGCTGACATTTTTACTTTTTTTGTTATTAATCAAAATTTTACGATTTTTTTGCAAAAAAATGTCATTTTTCACTTTCAGTTGTAAAATTTTGCAAAAAAAACGACATCCATATATAAATTTTTCTCTAAATTTATTGTTCTACATGTCTTTGATAAAAAAAAAATGTTTGGGTAAAAAAAAAAAAAATGCGTAACACAGTAGTGGATAGCTCACCACCTCTCCCAAACGGAACTGGTGCTCTAGCCTAATAACTGATCACCCAATCAGTCAGGAAATAATGCAATAGAAAAAATGTAAGGCTGGCACTCAAATATGTGGTACTATTGAAGTGACAATTTATTTAGACATAGAGTTAAAAACCAAATATGGTATGCACAATAAAATACAATCGATTAAAATATGTGGAAAATATAGAAAATATGAAGCCGCAGGATGAAAAACTCACTGTTGGTTTGCTACAATCAATGAATATTTGTAGCTATCCCCTTAGAAGGCTCAGATATGTCCCCTTAGTTGTATCTGCAAAGAAATCCTTTGGAGCAGTTGCTCTATAATATAGGATTATATCCTCCTTGAAATAGTCCTCTGATTGGAATACAAAATGTTCCGAGGTCGGCACTATGGCCGGGTGATACTAACAATTCAGGAAGAAATGTTCCGACTGGTGTTGATACACCACAAGATAAGTATAGGGCTGCAGGTGAGAGGTAAAGCTAAACCGTTTTTTTTACCCTTCTGGTTCGGGGCCGGTGGCTGCTTGTCGCTACTCACCACACTGCGCCGGCTTCTCCTCACGCTGTTTGGCGTCCTCGTTCGAGACGCGTTTCGGGGACGTCTCTCCCCTTCCTCAGTGGCTCACTGAGGAAGGGGAGAGACGTCCCCGAAACGCGTCTGGCATAGTTCACCCCCAGAAAGAAGGACCCGGAGTCATTAAGAAAGCTTTGCAAACTTTCTTTGGATGCTGGAGCGCTCCACAGGACTTTGACTTGAAATTACTCCGGAGAAGAAACAAAACCCAACAAACTGACGGGCAAATCCCGCGAGACAACCATCACGTGGTACGGAAGTCTCGAACGAGGACGCCAAACAGCGTGAGGAGAAGCCGGCGCAGTGTGGTGAGTAGCGACAAGCAGCCACCGGCCCCGAACCAGAAGGGTAAGAAAAACGGTTTCCCAGTCGGAACATTTCTTCCTGAATTGTTAGTATCACCCGGCCATAGTGCCGACCTCGGAACATTTTGTATTCCAATCAGAGGACTATTTCAAGGAGGATATAATCCTATATTATAGAGCAACTGCTCCAAAGGATTTCTTTGCGGATACAACTAAGGGGACATATCTGAGCCTTCTAAAGGGATAGCTACAAATATTCATTGATTGTAGCAAACCAACAGTGTGTTTTTCATCCTGCGGCTTCATATTTTCCACATATTTTAATCGATTGTATTTTATTGTGCATACCATATTTGGTTTTTAACTCTATGTCTAAATAAATTGTCACTTCAATAGTATCACATATTTGAGTGCCAGCCTTACATTTTTTCTAAAAAAAAAAAATGGTTTGGGTAAAAGTTATAGCGTTTACAAACTATGGTACAAAAATGTGAATTTCCGCTTTTTTAAGGAGCTCTGACTTTCTGAGCACCTGTCATGTTTCCTGAGGTTCTACAATGCCCAGACAGTACAAACACCCCACAAATGACCCCATTTCGGAAAGTACACACCCTAAGGTATTCGCTGATGGGCATAGTGAGTTCATAGAACTTTTTATTTTTTGTCACAAGTTAGCGGAAATTTTTTTTTTTTTTTTTTTTTCGTACAAAGTCTCATATTCCACTAACTTGGGACAAAAAATAAAAACTTCCATGAACTCACTATGCCCATCATGAAATACCTTGGGGTGTCTTCTTTCCAAAATGGGGTCACTTGTGGGGTAGTTATACTGCCCTGGCATTTTAGGGGCCCAAATGTGTGCGAAGTAGTTTGAAATCAAAATCTGTAAAAAATGGCCGGTGAAATCCGAAAGGTGCTCTTTGGAATGTGGGCCCCTTTGCCCACCTAGGCTGCAAAAAAAAGTGTCACACATCTGGTATCACCGTACTCAATGGGGCCGTAAAAAAATGTGGTCCGCTTTCGTATGTCCATGCCGCCGTCCCATAAAAAAGATTGAACAGGTCCTATTCTTGTCCATTTTGCAGACAAGAATAGTCATTGTTAAATGGGTCCGCAAAAAAACGGATGCAAACCGGACGACATTGGGACATCATCCTTATTTTTTGCGTATCTACATTTTGCGGACGGCAAAATGCAAACAGTTGTGTGAATGCAGCCCAAAACTCAGACAGGACCTGCAGCTCGCCAGCAGATCCCCGCACAGATTAGCCGCATTGTAATTTGCAGCGATAATGAAGCGCACAGAACTTTTAAGTGTTATGTCTATGCCCAGCCTTCGTGTTCACATGGCCAGCAGATCCGTATGATAGCCTAGAAGATCTTACACAACAGCGCTGCTTTGGCCTGTGAAACATCCTTGTGTAATCGGATGAAGTTCCTTGAAAATGGAAAAGTTGACGTTTCTTTACAGATAATATGTTCAACCTCGGCCATAAATATATCAGCACTCCTATGTTGTAGCAGATACGGCCAGATCAGAAGATGACGCAAGGGCTTTGAAACTAACTTTTTACTTCTGTTGACTATAAGGAATTAGAATTTCGCATAATGTCTGACACTTAGTATTTCAGAAAGTTTTGAAGGAATAACCTGGGGCAATATTTCACTGGAGGGGTAGGCTCTTTGCGCACAAAGGCATAGCGATCTAATTGATGCAGTGTGCCGAGAAGTAATCAGTTTAATCTGCTCACAGAGATGACAACCGCTTATTTCGGACCACTGAGTTATGAGCAGCGTAGGATACTTCTTCAGCTGCACCAAGTAGGACAGAGCCAGGTATCGGATGGCATCGCACCCCATGGCATTTTGGCATTGGGCACGTAAATAAATCCTGTATCATAAGCTGTCTAAAACCTGCACCGAGAAGGAGCATTTATGTTTGTATTAGTCTGGTGTGTTCCCCTCTTACCCAAATTGCTATATTTTGCCTGCCCCTCTTCTAACATGTCCGTTTTTGCAACTGCTTGTATTCCCCATGTTAAGACAATTCTGGAGCATCTATTCCTATGTGATGTGACATTCCTTTATTATTCCTCCTAGAAGTTATGAATTGATTGCTAGCAGATTGCAATGAAGGTCCAGATGGGTGTGTGTCCCTTCACAGTCTGAACATATCCAATCAGTGCTGCCATACCCCATCTGGACCTTTACCGCAAACTACTAGCCATTCATTCATAACTTCTAGCAATTCTCTGATGTGACATTCCTTTATTATTCCTCCTAAAAATTATGAATTAATTGCCAGCAGTTTGCAATAAAGGTCTAACTGGCTGTTTCCAGGTGGGATTGTGTCCCTTCTCAGTCCGGAACATATCCAATCAGTGCTGCCAGTGTCATGCTATGCAGGGACAACTCCCCCCCCCCCCCCCCCCCCCCAAAAAAAAAAAGAAGCTAGTAACACATCTGCCCATCTGGACCTTCATTGCAAAATGCTATTCCTTCATTCACAAAATAAATGGTACAACATAAATTCATAGGAATGGATGCTCCAGAATTGTTATTACACGGGGAATGCAGGTGGTTACTAATACAGGCATGGTGGCAGGTCTGATACTTCATAGATGCATGTGAGAAGATGGTACTGGAGAAAAATGGGAACTAGCAATGATTTCTGGAAGAAGAGGTCTCTATAGGTTGAGACCCCTTTGGCACTGCTTAGAGATTTATGTTACTGAATATCTTAACAATATTCTAAGTAAAGGGCTGTGCAAACCATTTACACTGTGTTTAGAGGGAACCTGTCAAGTCCATTATGCTACATTTGCTGAGGGCTACATAGTGTAGTTATATACAAAATGGTTTCAGCATTCTGTCACTTAAGGGTTAACGTGAAGTAGTTTTTGAGGACATACATATAAACTTACATAGTTTGTGGCCAGAAGGACATGGCCTCCACCTACAGATTGGCCCATTCTCGTTATGCTCCGTAATAGGGAGAAACCTGTTAATCAGCGGCCGGAGGGCAGGGAGAGCTGTGTGTCACTGGACTCCTCGCTGGCCACACACTGCACATGTCTGTCACTACACTATGTTCCCCCAGAGAGGGCAACACGAGGGACCTGAAAGTTTCCTTATGAAATCTAGGAGCATGCCATTGTGGTTTTAGCACTCACTTGCGAGCCCTTGCCTGCTGAAAAATTGGCGGTGGTCTGAGTTCGAATACAGAAGACGTCGTGATGGGCGCAATTGTCCGTCGCCCATATTTTTTTCGACACAGTTCAAAATTGTTCTCCTCAAAGCCTGTCTGTAACATATACCTAACCAGAATTATAAAATACATCTCAGTCCCAAAGACTTTCCTTGTGATCCATGTGCTACACATGTTGGTGGCACTTGCACACAAAAAAACACTTCTTGAAGGAAATTTATCACCAAATTTTGTATTTTCTGCCAGTTAAAACCAGATGGTGACATACATCTTTTTTTTATTTTTTATTCTGTTTCTTGAACATTATTATGGGGCGGCCATCTTGCCTGAGCTGTTCTTAACATCATTTAGAAATCATTAAGAAAATAGCTTTACGGCAGCCTCATGGTCCAAACACAATGGACAGGAAGGGACCCCATTGACTTCTATGGGAGAGTTTTCTAGACATGCTCTGTGCCCTGTGCAGAGGTCACTGTACAAGGAAAGAATAGATAACATTTGACAATCGCCTATCATGAATGGTGGATCCTGTCTTATCTACACAGCCTGTCCAGAAAAAAAGTCACCACCTTGATTTAACTAAGCAAATAGGTATTAGCCTCCTATTGGATAATTACTGCATGGGCGATTATCTTTCAGCTGGCAACAAGTTAGGCTACTTTCACGCTGGCGTTTCTGGGTCCGCTTGTGAGATCCGTTTCAGGGCTCTCACAAGCGGCCCAAAACGGATCAGTTCAGCCCCAATGCATTCTGAATGTATAAGGATCCGTTCAGAATGCATCAATTTGGCTGCGATTGGTCTCCGTTCCGCTCTGGAGGCGGACATTAAAACGCAGCTTGCAGCGTTTTAGTGTCCGCCTGACGATGTGGAGCCATCTTACAATGTAAGTCAATGGGGACAGATCCGTTTTCACTGACACAATATGGTGCAATTGAAAACGGATCCGTCCCCCATTGACTTTCAATGTAAGTCAAGACTGATCCGTTTTGACTTAGACATTTTTTTGAATGAATAATGCAAACGGATCCGTTATGAACGGATACAAGCTTTTGCATTATCGATGCGGATCAGTCTGTGCAGATACAAGACGGATCCGCACCGAACGCAGGTGTGAAAGTAGCCTTATTTAACCCCAACTCTTGCAATGAGTTGCTTCTCATTTCTTAAACAACCATGTCGAAAGACACATCTCGTGGTCGTGGAAAAGATGTTAGTCTGATTGAGAAGGGTCAAATCATTGGCATGCATCAAGCAGAGAAAACATCTAAGGAGATTGCAGAAACTACTAAAATTGGGTTAAGAACTGTCCAACGCATTATTAAAAACTGGAAGGATAGTGGGGACCCATCGTATTCGAGGAAGAAATGTGGTGATAAAAAAATCCTGAATGATCGGCGATCACTTAAACGTTTGTTGAAATCAAATCGAAGAAAAACAACAGTAGAACTCAGGGCTATGTTTAATAGTGAAAGTAAGAGCATTTCCACATGCACAATGCGAAGGGAACTCAAAGGATTGGGACTGAACAGCTGTGTAGCTGTAAGAAAACCACTAATCAGTGAGGCAAACCAGAAAAAATGGCTTAAATTTGCTAGGGAGCATAAAGATTGGACTCTGGAGCAATGGAAGAAGATCATGTGGTCTGATGAGTCCAGATTTACCCTGTTCCAGAGTGATGGGCCCATCAGGGTAAGAAGAGAGGCATATGAAGTGATGCACCCATCATGCCTAGTGCTTACTGTACAAGCCTGTGGGGGCAGTGCTATGATCTGGGGTTGCTGCAGTTGGTCAGGTCTAGGGTTCAGCAACAGTATGTGCTCCAAGAATGAGGTCAGCTGACTACCTGAACATACTGAATGACCAGGTCAATGGATTTTTTCTTCCCTGATGGTACGGGCATATTCCAAGATGACAATGCCAAGGATTCATCGGGCTCAAATTGTGAAAGAGTGGTTCAGGGAGCATGAGACATCATTTTCACACATGGATTGGCCACCACAGGGTCCAGACCGTAACCCCATTGAGAATCTTTGGGATGTGCTGGAGAAGGATTTGCGCAGCAGTCAGACTCTACCATCATCAATGCAAGATCTTGGTGAAAAATTATCGCAACACTGGATGGAAATAAATCTTGTGACATTGCAGAAGCTTATCGAAACAATGCCACAGCCAATGCATGCCGTAATCAAAGCTAAAGGCGGTCCAACGAAATATTAGAGTGTGTGACCTTTTTTTTTTTTTTTTGGACGGGCAGTGTATATACAGAGGTGGTATCATTACAGGCAGGATTAGAATGACAGATAGGCAGATAACTGCAGTAAAGTGATCTGTACAGACCAAGAAGTGGCGCCGACTATTAGGCGTAGTGGCCAGTGCGAAAACTGCATTATTTCATGGTTTTTGTTTAAATATAATAAACATGGAAAATTCAAAATAATATAAAAAATTATTTTAAAAATATCTTGAGCAAAAAAACAACAACGTGATTTAAACTGTAGGTCATTTTCTGATTCCCTTTAAATTTTTAATACGAGTCTTACACGGCCGTTAACGAAGCGGCAGGAGCATGCTCCGTCCGATGCTGAGATCATTTTATTCTCCCCTCAACAGTCAGAGAAAATCTGATCCTCATTTTCGATCTTTACGACATCTGTTTTACAGATCGCTGTGTCAGACAATACTGAGGGACATCTGTGTAAAAAGACTGGGTGTTAACGTTTTACGGAAACTGGCTACAGAATAATTGGGCGTATGAGCTGCTGCAGGGGCAATCCCCCTAGGCACACGACCCACAAGCTTGTAATTTTATCCTTAGTGTATACTTCTGTCTATAGTTCTGCAGAAAATCATGTGAGACTTGTAAAGCACGAAATAATCTTCACTGCAAAAATACTATTTCTAGAACTGCGTTCGAAATGTTCCATCTGGAGCTGCCTGACTAATGAGCTTAACTACTGGCACCACATGAAAGTAGCGAATCTCAAAAATGAATAAGGCCGCTATTGCATAATGCGGGCGCGCATGGATCATTTTAGTGGAATCTGTTGTGTTTGTGTTGGAGACACCACGTAAGGTCAGAGGAGGAGGTGACAGGCCATGAAATGGATTATTCCCCTTCACTTAGAAAAGCCGGTTCTCTCGCTCCAGCGTTCATCGCTCGGCTTGATAAGCACCGTCTTCATGAGGGATTTGATTGTATTTTTCTACTGTGTACATCTAATGGCAAATCTGACCAGAACAAGTAGAGGATCCCGAATATACTCCAATGATTTGGTCATGGTGGAGGCAGTTCAAAGCTTGATTACCACCAACATTTCCTCTAAGTAACCCATTAAAAATAAGTTAAAAGCTCCCAAGCGAAGCGTACAGCTTCATTTCCGCCGTTACTTCATACCTTTTTGATCTTAGTTCCCAGTGAAGTCAAGCGGTGGTTTTCCCATGATGATGTGAATTGTGGTATCAGACACTGAGGGTATGGGTGTTATTCTTCATAATGACTTCCGTCTTAGGTTGAGTTCACATCAGCGTTCAGCCTTTCCGTTCTCCTGCTCCATTATAGGAGCAGGAGAATTGAAAGGGCGCATTCGGCACATAACGGAGCCCACGGGCCCCATAGACTATAATGGGGTCCATTCGCTTTACGCTCAGAAGATGATTTTGGAGGGGAGACAAAAGTTGTGCATGCAGGACTTTTGTCTCCGCTCCAAAATCATCTTCTGAGCGGAAACCTAACGGACCCCATTATAGTCTATGGGGCCCGTGGGCTCCGTTCGGCTCAGTTATGTGCCGAATCCATCCTTTCCGTTCTCCTGCTCCTATAACGGAGCAGGAGAACGGAAAGGCTAAACGCGGATGTGAACTCCGCCTTAGGCCGAATGCCGAATGTTCTGTATTACTGTACAGCAGCGGCGGCATGAAGCGCACGGCGTCATAGCGACCAATGACGCCGTGCGCTCCTGCTCTGAACAGGAATCCAGCCCGGCATACCACGGACCGCTCTTAGTGTGTTGACCTTTAATATCATGTTACGGTCTCAACTTGCGTAAGATGATGGTTTACTCTAAGGCCTCATGCACATGACCGTATTTTTGGACCCATTTATTCTTATGGGGCCTCAAAAAATGCGGACAGCGCACGACTGTCATCTGTGTGCTGTCCGCATCAGTGCAGCCGTTACGCAGGCCACAGTATATGTCCTCTTCTTGCCCATTTTGCTGACCAGAAGAGCCATTTTTATAATAAGGACTGAGGAAAGAGCGACACACCCACGGCCAGTATCCTTATATTGCAGATTTGCGGTTTGCCAAAGTGAGATGAAAGTACCGCCAGCACATTTTATGGTATCTTTTTAGTGCCCTGTAGGTGTTTTGTGTGTGATAGACATGAAAGCTGTGTAGTTGGCACATTCTGACAGAATTTAGCAGTGCAGGTTTTTAAATCTGCAACATGTCAACTTCTTTTTCCAGTTTTCACTCCGGTTTTTACCCCTTTCAGGATAGAGCGGTGAAGTTGGGAGCAAAATCACATGCAGAATGTTCAGCAGTTTTTTGGACAAAGAATCAGCAACATGACCCTGCTTTAAAGGGGTTTGTTTGCCTCATGGGCATTTTAACCAGCCCCAGGAGCATAAACCTGTCAGGAAGATTACAGTCCGGGGGCCAAAAGATTGTGCACAGTGACCTGTTACCTGTTCATATGTGCCCGCGTTACTGAGTAGAATGAAGTTTTAATATATGCAATTGAGCCTCTAGGAGCAACAAGGGCGTTGCCATTACACCTAGAGGCTCAGCTCTCACTGCAACTACCGCAAAACATCATTTTTCTCAGCAATGTGGACACATATGGACTTGGGACTAACACAGATGCCTTCAGCTGCCAAGTGCACATGTAACAGGTCAGCCAGTGTCATAGGGACAGATCTGCTGACAGATGCCCTTTAGATTCCAGGGGGCTGGATTTCTACATCAAATCTGCAACAATAGTGCTAGATTGTGGATTTCTGCTGATTTCTTTTGGGAAAATCTGCAATAAATCTGTTCACTTTTTACGCAACAGAAGTTCACACACTGCAGGTCATCTTCCATGCAGACACTTTCTGCTGCACGTGTAGGAGATTCATTGAAATCTCATCCACTTGCCTTGTGCTGTATTTTGATGAGGATTTTTCCAGACCACAGTATACCTGTCTCCATCTATCCTCTTTTAGTCAGCTATAATATAATACAAAATGCCGTATACTGTTGGTGGAGAGCGACAAATACTGGCGTTCCTACCGTACACCAGGGAGTTTATTTTGTATATTAGGCAATGGCTATCAGAAAATGTGGGATGTGATCATTACTAGGGATGAGCAAATTTTATGTTATGAAATTCGTTTGCTCTCCGTTTGGTGGTAAAAGCAGAATTGCGTTATGGATTCCGTTACCAATTCTATGATGGAAAGCCTTTAGAGGCATTCCGTTATTCATTCCGTCATAATAGAAGGCTATGGCCTACATAACGGATCTGTCCCATTTCCATTATGCAGGAGAGGACTCCCCTGCATGACGAAAATCGGACGGATCCGTTATGCAGGCCATAGCCTTCTATTATGACTGCCTCTAAAGGCTTTCCGTTTTTCATTCTGTCATAGAATCGCCTTATGGTCCCTGGTAACGGAATCCATAACGCAATTCTGCTTTTACCACCAAACGCAGCGCAAGCAAATTTCAAAATACGAAATTCTCTCATCTCTAAGCATTACCTATGATTGTGTATATTCCTTGTCATGTGATCAGTTTATTCTCTGAAACATCTTTATTTTATTCTCTGAAACATTATCTTTTTTTTTTTGCTTTTTAAATTTGTAGCTGGATCCACGAATAATTCAATCATTCATGGCTGAGTGCAGACAAAATGTTGCCAAATTGGATAATCAGAATATGAAAGCCATCAAGGGGCTTGAAGATAGACTTTATGCACTGGATCAAATGATTGCTAGCTGCAGTAGGTTGGTTAATGAACAAAAAGAACTTGCTCAGGTAAGTGCGCACAGACTCGACTTTCTTGTTATGTGCCTAGGTCTGTTCAGGGGAATGTGTTCATTTACCTCATAGTCAGTACCTTTTATATTGAAGTACAAAAAACATAAAATTCCAGAACAAAACTTTTTCTTGCAATGTATGAGACCGTCAAAAGTCATTTATTGCGGTATCTTCCGTTTCTTTTCTCCATCGTGGTTGTAAGTACGAAAGCCTATGAACTGGTGGAATCACTGGTCGAACTGTGAAGACCACCATTCACATAAGAGAAAAGTCATCTGAATAATTTTTGGCGAGACTAGTCAACTATCTTGTATGTATTGAGGCCTCGACTGTTTCTGTAGCTCTAGCTCTAGCTGGTAAAAAATGGGGTTTACCATCTTAGCTATGAAATATCTGAAATTGGAATACTCTATCAAGTGATGCGTTTAAATCTTGGGACAACCCTTTTAAGCCTCCCTGTCTTGAGTCTGTCTTGCTCTGATGGACTTGGGATGTCCTTGCAAAACATTGACCGTTCTTCACCAGAATTTCTGTTTTTGGACAGCAGATGAGTAATTTTATTTCTGTTTGTAGAAACTTGCCTTTTGTCCTAGTGATTTGTGAAGCTGCTTTTTGTATCAAAAATATTTACTGTGTTGTATTTCTCACTCTATAAGACGCTCCTAGGTTTTAGAGGAGAATAATAAGAAAAGAAAATATATTTTTCATTAGACCCCTAATCTTCATCAGACCTCAGATCAGACCCCGAATCTTCATCAGACGTCAGATCAGACACTGAATCTTCATCAGATCAGACCCTGAATCTTCATCAGACCTCAGATCAGACCCTGAATCTTCATCAGACCTCAGATCAGACCCCGAATCTTCATCAAACCTCAGATCAGACCCCGAATCTTCATCAGACCTCAGATCAGACCCCGGTCTTCATCAGACCTCAGATCAGACCCCGGTCTTCATCAGACCTCAGATCAGACCCCGGTCTTCATCAGACCTCCGATCAGACCCTCAAGCTTCATCAGACCTCAGATCAGACCCTCAAGCTTCATCAGACCTCAGATCAGACAAAAAAATATAAATAAATCAACTTTCCACCCCATTGAAGTGAATTGCAGTTTGCACATAGCACCTTATCATGAGCGCCATTATGTGTAGAGAAAAAAATCCAAAGTGACCGCTGTGCTTTATTATGACTGTGTTCTTTACTAGACTACAATCCAAGGGTCCATAGGAGACCTACCCCCTCCATTAAGTAAATTATAACTTATCCTAGGCACTAGCTGTCATCCTTTAGCCAAAAAACATAGTCGGGGCAGGCACACAAAATCATCAGGCATTATCATATGCTTGGGGTGCGTTCACTGTAAAAACTGTATAAGTACATTCTTATCTGTATCACTGTCCTCTCTGTGGTGAAAGATCATTTCACGCAGTAAATGAGCGTTTTGCTCATTCATTGGGTGATCGGCAGCACATTTACACAGGCAGATTATCGTGAATGAGCATTCGTATTAACATTCATTCCCAATAATCTGCTCAACAATTGTTTGGTCTAAATCTGCCATTTCTTTGGTTGTCTCTGTCCTTTTCACGGTTGTGTCTTTGTGTTGCGTTCTCTGTCTTTCTGTTTTCTCCGTGGGTTTCTTTCATTGCCCCTCACTTTCTCCTTTTGTAGTTTACTGTCCACTTTTTTACCACAGACTATATCCTGCAAGTCAGCAGGCTTTGTCAACCTATGCAGGTTGCAAGCACTCCTAGGTGCCCTGTTCTATTATCAGATCCCTTCTACTCACCTTGGAGTCATTCCAGGACTAGACTTATAGTAGTGAATAACTGAAGGATACTTTACATATTAAGGACTCATGCACACGAACATATTTTGTTTCCGTGTCTGTTCTGTTTTTTTGAGGATAGGATGTTGACCCATTAATTTCAATGGGTCCACAAAAAGTGCGGACAGCACACAGTGTGCTATCCGTATCCGTATGTTCATTCCCTAGTCCCGCAAAAAATATAGAGCATGTCCTATTCTTGTCCGTTTTGTGGCCAAGTATAGGCATTGTTTCAATGGATCTGCAAAAAAAAAAACAGATGCAACATGGATGTCACATGAACGTCTTCCATATATTTTGCGGATCACAAAATATATACAGTCGTGTGCATGTAGCCTAAAGGTGTTTTCCCGAGACTTTTATAGTGATGACCTGTCCTCTGAATAGGTCATCAGTATCTGATCGGTGGGAGTCCTACACCCGGGACCCCTGCTGATCAGCTGTATGAGAAAGCATTGGTGCTCGCAGTAGCGTTTTGGCCTTTTCTCAGATTTCCAAGCACTGTGCCTTACATCGTACAGCGGCTGTGCTTGGTATCACAGCTCAGACCCAATCACTTCAGTGGGGCTGAGTTGCACCTAGGACTAATGAACCTGAAGTGACCAATTAAGCTGTGAGAAAGCCACAGCACTACCGCGAGTGCCGGTGCCTTCTCAAAAAGCGGATAGGTCCCCGGGCTCAGACCCCTCGACCATCAGATACTGATGACTTATCCAGAGGATAGCTCATCCAGTATAAAAGTCTCAGAAAACCCTTTAATAGCCTTGTTAATATATGTTTTTTTTATTGTAAAGTGTAAAAAAAAACTCCAGAATCTATAGCTTTGTTGCCATTAAATCATACATGAAAGGTGTTACCTACCACTGTCCTTTGACGCTACATGACTGTTGCACAATTAGTATTACATTTTGTAAATGAAGTGTGGATTTTATCAGAAAGGTCAGCCAAGGACTTGATTTGCTATAAATACCATAAAAAAAAAATAGCAGCCTTTGTAACTTTCCTGGGATTGGTCCCATTCCCATGTAATATCAGGAGATTGAGTAATCCTATTCCACAGCCTTGTACATGAACAGTGCCAAACCATTGCCCTCTCTGTGTACTGCTGGGGCATTGATTTGTGTGGTGGATGACGACGTCCTTCTCTTCTTGAACTTTCAGTAAACACCTTAGTCAGATGCAAGTTTCATAGCTTTGAGTCACCGCTGAATAATGGAATTACACATGTAGGTGAATACCGACGTAGTATGTTATTGCTGCCAGGTTTCCCTATTGTTTGTTTCACTGCCTTTCTTCTCATTTGCCACTTTCCGCTTCTCCTTCCATTGTTTTTGAAGGGAGACTATCATGTCGTACGTGCAGCATGTTATAGAACAAGAGTTGCTGAGCACCACTGTGAAAAACAGACAACAAATGGGAGCGGGATCCAACTCAAAAATTCCAGTCTCCCCCCCCCCCCAAAAAAAAAGCAGCACTCCAATAAAAGGTATATTATTTATTCACCATATGTCCACAATGCAATGTTTTAGCTGCTCCGTGCAGCTATTTTCAAGCCTTTTTTTTTTTAATCAGGGGGAGATTTATCAAATTGGTGTAAAGTAGAACTAGCTTAGATGCCCATAGCAACCAATCAGATTCCACCTCACATCTCCTTTGGAATATGAAAGGTGGATGCTCCTCTGCCTATCTTCTGAGTGCTAATCTGACACACACGTCAAACATGCTCCTGTATACCTACTGCCAGTGCTAATTGTTGAATCTCCTCTTTTCCCTGTGCTTACTATTTAACAGAGAAGGTAGAAATAGGCATAACTGCCAGTGATGAGCACCGGCTGCAAGTCAGACAGACAGGAACAGATCAGAAATACCATAGGGCAAATGTAGGGGGAGAAGAGGCAGGCTGAGAATCCTGCCTCTGTATGTCACACATAATAGTCTTCAGTAATCAGTATATATACGCAGTACACTCACTCAGATAACATTAAAAGTATATTACAAAAAAATTAATATAAATGGGTTCATTTATCAAACTGGTGTAAAGTAGAACAGGCTTAGTTGCCCAATCTACCCACCTTTCATTTTTGACAGCCTCATTTGGAAAATGAAAGGTGGAATCTGATTGGTTGCTATGGGCCAGTTCTACTTTTCACCAGTTTGATGAATAACCCCCAAAAGCGTATTACAAAAATGCTTAAAATCACTGTACCTTACACAGTATTACAAATAAAATGACAGATAATTTAAGTGAATAAATTACACCTCCAGCTTGTAAACTTCGAAGAGCCTTCCTTTTGGTTCCCCTACTCATATCTGTTGAGCGGGTAACTGTGGACGGCTACTTTGGAAAGAATTTTGTACTTGCTGAACAATCCCTTTATATAAAAAACTATTATAAAAATACCCTATTAGAGAATTGTATCCTAATAAAAGGGGCAACTACTTTCACGACCCTGAGTTCTCGAGTACTTTTCCCTTGTAGTGACTGGGTTCACCAGAGATTGCAGAACATTACTAAGGTCCTACCAAACTGTGATCCGTATATTGTAGGTCGACCCTTAACCGAAAATGGACAACCCCCTTTACTGGTATTATGATGGCAGTGCTCTTGAAGGCCTTTATTCGGGGTGGGTCTCAGCAAATGGATACACACCAATACACACTTTTGGCATTTCTCTGTAAGCATGTAGGTATGAAGACATTTGCATATGCTTTATGTCGTAATAATAGACCACACTGCTCTCAGTCAACAACGGTAGCAAAAAATAGTGGAATTTCTGAGAAATCCCTGGCTTGCTGATGAAGTAGGAGGCTAATACTGTGCGGCATTTAAATGATTACAGGCAAACGTAGCACAAAGTTTAGACATGATTCATCGTCCGGTCAAGACGTTGGCTGCATAAACCATTCTGAGAATTTGTCTTTGCTGTTTTTTAGGAATGGCTATACTACTTAATATAGTAATGGTACATGGGTTCTAATTGTGATCATGCGATTTCCGTGCATGTCTAAGTAGGTAGTAAGAGTCTATACATTAGTCATTGTGGCCCAGAACTGTCTACCCGTGTTTATCATTCTTTCTCTTTCCATCATCCACCTATTAAAGGTACTGTGAACTAAAATGTTTTTCTTATGTTTGTTTTCTTCTAGCTTTCTAAAGATGATGTGACTAGGAGCCTATGTTTAGCTTGTGAAAGTAGTTTTTTTTAGCAGGCTTTCAAGTGGGGAAAACAAATCTCATTCTGGTTGGTAAGCCAAGCTTCCAACAACTTCTGTATGATACTTAGTAATACATTTACTAAAATGGTAATATCAGGCTTTTTATCACCAACATCAACATAACATGTATTTATTGGAATATTTTCCGGATAAACAAACCCATACAATATATTGTTATTTTGAAGTCCGGGTTGGAGTCTGTACATTTCTTCCAATTCTGAATCCATCCGAGACTGGCTCCTGCTTCGTAATGCTCTTGGGGTATCATTATGCCACATTCAGACAACCATAATGTGGCCACATTTTAGTGTCTGTATGACATTCTAAACCTTAAAGGGGTTTTCCAGGATTTGTTCCGTTTTGAATTAGTCTTGGTAGCATGTTTAGCTAATGAAAGAATCATATGCAGCACTTACACATGGCGCCACGTGCTCAGTTGCACATAATCCAGCAATGACGTGCCGCTTGTCACCACTTTTGGCCACATTATCTAAGAATTCAGTTATGGATTCCGCTACCATGGACCATAAGCTATGGTCCGTGGTAGTGAAATCCATAACAGAATTCTTAGATAACCTACCCGAACCCAAACCTTGTACGCCAAACTTGAAAACACTCGTTAACTCATCTCTAATGATGGAGCCAGGTCGCTAGAGCAGAGTGGCGGGGAGCGGGTGAGTACGATTCTTTCGTTAGGTGCCACACTCTCAGAAATCCCAGTGCCACAAGCATCAGTAGAGAGACAGCTGGAGCTTAGGGAGTTAAGTAAGTGGCTCAGAAGGTGCAAGAAGGAAGGGTTTGCGTTCATGAAGAACTGGGCCGACTTCTCTGTCAGCTACAGGCTCTACAGTAGGGACGGGCTGCTCCTTAATAGGGAGGGTATTACCGATTTAAAATAGCACACTGAATGATGTATTAAAAATAATTGAAACAATATTATGCAAAAAACACATATAAGCAAAGAACACATCATCCACAAGTTGGGTCAGAATCTCAAATTGCAAGGAATGGACACAAAATACTAAGTTATATACATAAAAAATAACCAGGTCCAACCACTAAATAGACATAATACAGACCCAAATGTTGCACACACCTGTTCAGTCCAAGCCTGTTGCTTACTTGAGTATCTTGAGCATAGGTCATCAATATGAAAAAGCAGACAACCCCTTTAAATCCGACTGCTTTACGGCAATCTAAACATGACTCAAGCCAATGTGGTGCTACATGTATATCATCCCAGCTAAGCTTCAAGCTTCCAACGACTTCATCAATTAGATGCCTTTAACAGGCTAGTCTGTGAGCAGTAAATTAAAGAACAAAGCCTTATATGCAAATACCTGAGCAGCTTTTCTGATTTATAAAAAATACACCATCAAAGTGACCTTCTAATTATTGGCATGTTTTCTTGCCCCACGTACAGTCCTTTAAAGAAGCACGCCAACAAAAAATGTTATTCTCTGACCTGTTAGAAAAGTGCATGATGTAAACTGTAGTGAAGGTAATCCTCTTATCAGAGACTGTATTTGTGAGTTATCCCCTCCCATCTGGTCCTCAGCTGTGTCATGTGACCAGCATTCTGACTTTCCAAACAATACAGCGTCTTATATGTGGACTGGAAGTCAGTTTCTCTGTGTATTCCTATGGGAGCCTCAATGTCAGTCTGTTAGGAAAGAATAGAGAAGTAACTGACTTCCTGCCCTGTGTAAGTCGGAAATCCGAGTGCTGGTCACATGACACAGCAGAGGATCAGAAGAGAGGTTATAACTCACAATACAGCATTGCTAAGAAGATTACCTTCACTACAGATTACATCATGCACCTTCCTACGAGGTCAGAGAAGGAGTGCTACTTTAGGTGCTGCATGTTTGCAGGCTTTTGTCTGCTGTACTACCACGGACGTGTGCTGTTCGTGTTCTCCACGGACAGCACACTTCCCCATTCATTTCAATGGGTCTGCGCACATGAGCGTTGTTTTTCACGCATCAGTTCTGCGTTGCGTGAGAATCACAGCATGTTCTATAGTCTGCGTTTTTCACCCAACCCTGACCCAATAGAAGTGAATGGGGCTTTCATTGAAAAACGCATTGCATCCGCAAGCAATGCGTTTTTGACTGATGGTTGCTAGGAGATGTTGTTTGTAAACCATCAGGTTTTTTTTTCACGCTCGTGAAAAACGCATCAAAACTGATTGCACCCGCGCAGAAAAAAACTGAAACGCGGAACGCAATTGCAGACAAAACTGACTGAACTTGTTTGCGAAATGGTGCGAGTTTCACTGAAACGCATCCGTATCGTTCATATGAAAGGGACCTTATAGTTAGCTTCTGAATTATACCTGGGTCTCTTTGTCTCCCCCTTCTCCTCCCCAGTGCCCTCTCCGTAGACATGTCGGATCCTCCAATTAGCTAGCAGCCAGTCTTGGTCTTACAAGATAGGATTATCACATGAGAGAGAATGTTGGTATAGGAAAGGGGAGTGCGGTAGCTGACAACTGGAAAATAAGGCATTTTACGTTTCTTATATTCTCTTGTACTATGGATTTATGCAAGGTTGTGTGAAAGTACAGTGACCATTGAAAGCTGAAATAATTCACTGAGGGTGAGCTGCAGAGCAGCCTGTGAAATGTCATCTCTCTCCTTCATTCTTCATCCACTTCTCCTTCTTCATCCACTTCATCCACTTCTATTGAGGCATGCTAAGCCTAGTCATTGAGCAGATCCAATTACTTGAAATTTGTGAGAGAAGTACGCTGTATGTCCTGTAACAAAGTTACTCAGTGAAGTTTATGAATGAATTCCCAGAAGTCTGCATTGAAGGTACATCTGGGTCTTAGGCTACTGACGGCTGCGTTCGGGGCCGCTTGTGAGCCCCTTCAAACGGAGCTCACGAGCGGACACCCGAACGCAGGTGTGAAAGTAGCCTTAGTAGTTGCGGTGTGTCCGTGTACAATCTGACACTATCCAGTCAGTACTGACAGTGACAGACACCCTTCTGGTAGCATCAAGATGGACTTTTTTTTTTGCTGTTCATGGCAATTCATTTATAAACTTTAAGCAGGAATATTAGAGGAAAAGAACAACATAGAAGCAGCTAAGGGTGGGTTCACATCACGTTTTTTTTTTCCCATCCATTTAACGTATACAAAAAACATATACTTTAAACGGATGCCTCATACTGATGACATACAGGGGCATTGTAAAAAAAATAAAAATAAAAACATGTTATTTTACCATTGTAAAAAAATATATATATCCGATTATTTTTTTTTTTTACTGGACTGTGCAAGATACAAGAACGCATGGTATGCTGCGTTTTTATATCTTTTTTTCTAACATATACGTCAAACGGAGACCTAAAACGTGATGTTAACCCAGCCTAAGATATACATAGGTGGACAAAATTGTTGGTACCCTTCTGTTAAAAAAAAAAGCTCACAATAGTCACTGAAATACTGTATTTTTCGGATTAGAAGACTCACTTTTTCCCCCAAAAGTGAAGGAAAAATGTTGGTGCATCTTACAGTCTGAATACTAATGACCACTCTACTTACTCTCCGTGGTCTTCTTCCAGGGCCTGCTCGACACTGTGTCCAGACTCCGTACAGCGTCAGAACACAGTGCAGAGTGGGCCGCAAAAAGACCAGGGAGCAGTGAGTGAGTGGCAGCGCCATCCAGAGCAAGTAAGGTAAGTTGATTTATTTATTTATTATCTAACGCTGATGGGGGTCTGATCTGAGGCTGATGGAGCTTGGAGGTCTGATCTGAGGTTGATGGAGCTTGGGGGTCTGATCTGAGGTTGATGGAGCTTGGGGGTCTGATCTGAGACTGATGGAGCTTGGGGGTCTGATTAGGGTTTGATCTGAGGTGTGAAGAAGCTTGTGGATCTGATTTTGGGGTCTGATCTGAGGTCTGATGAAGAATGGGGGACTGATTTTCCTACTCCAAATCCTAGGTGCGTCTTATAGTTCGAAAAATACGGTAACTTTAAACTGACAAAAGTAATAAATAATTTACTGAAAACCAACTAATGAAAATCAGACATTGCTTTTGAATTGTAGTTCAGCAGAATAATTTATAAAACAAACTAATGAAACTGGCCTGGACAAAAATTATGGTACCCGTAACTTAATATTTTGTTGCACAACCTTTTGAGAACATCACTGCAATCAAGTGATTTCTGTAACTCTCAATGAGGCTTCTGCACCTGTCCACAGGTATTTGGCCCACTCCTCGTGAGCAAACTGCTCCAGCTGTCTCAGGATTGAAGGGGTGCCTTGTCTGATCTGTGTCTGCTCCTTCCGCAGATGTTCAATAGAATTTAGATCAGGGTTCATAGAAGGCCACTTCAGAATAGACCAGTGCTTTGCTCTTAGCCATTCTTGGATGTTTTTAGCTCTGTGTTTTGAGTGATTATCCCATTGAAAGACCCATGACCTGCAAATGAAACCAAGCTTTCTGAAACTGGGTAGCACAGTTCGCTCCATAATGCTTTGATAGACTTGGGACGTCATTGTACCCTGCACAGATTCAAAACACTGTGCCAGATCCAGCAGCACAGCTCTAAAACATAACCGAGCCTCCTCCATGTTTCCCAGTAAGTACAATAGGGGTCATTTGTTAAGACCGGTGTTATAGACTGATGTTCCTCATCTGTTCATAGGACATTCTCCCAGAAGCTTTGTGGCTTGTCAATATGCATTTTGGCAAATTCCAGCCTCACTTTTTTATGATTTGCTTTCAACAGTGGCTTCCTCCTCAGTTGTCTTCCATTAAGTCCACTTTGGCTAAGTCAGCAGTGGATTAGGCTATCTGACACTGATGTACTTTAACCTTGGAGTTCATCTCTAATCTCTTTTGAATTTGTTGTGGGCTCTTTGGTTACCATTCGTATTATCTGTCTCTTCAATTTATCATCAATTTTCCTCTTGCGGCCACATCCAGGGAGGTTGGCTACAGTCCCTTAGACCTTAAACTTCTGAATAATCTGTGCCACTGTAGTAACAGGAACATCGAGCTGTTTGTAGGTGGTCTTTAAATGGGTTCTACAATTTGTTTTACCTGCTGATCTATCCTCTGGATAGATCATCAGCATCTGATCGGCGGGGGTCCGACACCCGGGACCCCCGCCGATCAGCTGTTTGTGAAGGCAGCGGCGCTTCAGCAGCGCCGCGGCCTTCTCACTGTTTACTGCTAGCCCAGTGAAATCATGACTGCTATCAACTGGCCTGGGCGTGGCTAAGCTCCGTTCACTTGAATGGAGCTTAGCCCCACCCAGGCCAGTTGATACTAGTCGTGGTGTCACTGGGCCAGCGGTAAACATTCAGAAGGCCGCGGCACTGCTGGAGCGCCGCTGCCTTCTCAAACAGCTGATCGGCGGGGGTCCTGGGTGTCGGACCCCCGCCGATCAGATGCTGATGATCTCTCCTGTGTGCTTTTGAGTTTGGCTAAAGGCTGGCATAGTCCATGCATAACATTAGTTGAGCAGAGCACAAGAGGAAACACTTTTTTTTTTTCTGACGGGAAACCATTTAAAGAGGACCTTTCATCAGTTTAGCCATAGTCTAATTATGGTCTTACCTTATAGGGCGGCCCCCACTGATGCCATTCCAAATTAATTGTAGCAATGGTCATACTATATGGGGCAATTAATCATTAGTATGGTGCAGAGACACTGTCCTTTTTATGCCCCATAAAACATGAGATCAGGGAAACAACATTTGTGCCGTCGATCGTTGGCCCATGTAAAAATGCCTTGAAGGGAATTTTGTCATCTGAAATCAGGAATGTTATTATCTGCAGTCCTACTAAATTAGGACTACAGATAGGGAGTTTGGATCAGTACTTTTGTATTTTCATGCTGTGTGCTGGCAAAGCTCCACAGGAATATACTGTCCAGACTGCTGACAGTGTAAATCAGCGGAGCTTTGCCTAAGCACAATGGGGTAACAGGGAGCAGTATGAAGATAAAAAGTACCGTTCTGGACTCTAGCTACAGTACTAACTGGTATGAACACACGTTTTAGGCCACATTCACACAGGTGTCTAGGTGGACGCCTCTGGAAACCACAAGGTGTGCTCACTTGTGCTTTGTTCCATTCAGATCTGTGGCCTATACTGTAAATTGAAAAAACTTATCAAAATCTGCTGTGTGAACTAGCTCTTAGAAAGAAGTTAATAACACTTTATGATCTGAGTAGTTCTGACCTCTGGGTCCACAGATCTAAAGGATAAAAGCATCACAACACTGGTTTAGCCCTGCATCCCCACCCTCTTGACATCAACACTACGTTACTTTTATTCTCAGCAGCAGTGGGGGTCCCAGTCAGATGGAAATTACACTTTAAGCCCTTATTACTTGGAAGTTGCCAACATTTATGATGATGCCCAAATAGAGGGTTTTAATTGCAAAAAATAAAATTAAAAACCGAATTAAAATAGGTTTTTGGTTTACAGTTCTTTGTAATGTGTTTGGTCATCAAACCGACAGAAACATTTCTTATTCCCTCAAAGATTTACGGAAGAGATATGCACAGTAAGACGGTTAGTGCGCACAGGTCACGTAGCAGTATTAACCTTTACTAAAGATTGTCATTATTTTATAGAAGCAAATAACATTTTAGTGCATGGCAAGAGCTGAGAAGAAGCAGTAGCTGTTTTGGCATGACTCCACTGTAAAATACAGCTATATGATCTTTTGGCTTTGCTGAGGTAGATATATCTTGGGTGGAAAGTATTTTAATTATTTTCCATTAAAGGATGAAGTTGCATGATTATTTTTACACTGAGTGTGGGGGAAATCTAAACATTTAAGCCTGTCACAAACTTTTAGGATTATATTTTGTGTGTGGCTCTGTTAACATAACGCACGTCAGCAAATATGTCTATGTACCAGAAAAAATGTACACAGACATGTATTGTCGGTTTCTGTATAGCAGCTAAAAGGGTGTCTTTTGTCAATGAAAAAGTCTTTGCCCCTGATCGAATTTCTTCTTTTTTTAAAATAAAAACCAACATATTGTCCCGCAAAAAATGAGTCAGACCCCCACAAATGTGATATTGATGACCTATCCTGAGGATCGTTCATCAGTAGCCTGAAACCACAACACCCCTTTTAAACCCTAACGTTCTAGTTTTGTCTCATCCATCCACAAAACATTATTCCAATAGCCATCTGGCTTATCCAGGGTGATCTTTATCATACTGCAGATGGTCATCAATGTTCTTCTTTGTTGGTTGACCACTCATAGGGAGGGTAATAATGCTATTGAATTTCCTCCATTTGTACACAATCTGACTGGGGTTGGTGGAGTCCAAACTCCTCTTTTGAAGTCCTCAGACCTCTCCTTCGTTTGTGCCATCATCCACTTCCACGAACATGTGTTGTGAATATCAGTCTTTGATAGATCCCTGTTCTTTTAATAAAACAGATTACCCATACACACCTGATTGACATCCCATTGATTGAAAACACCTGTCTTTGATTTCATCTTCAAATTATCTGGTAATCCTAATGGTTTACATACCCTTGCCACTCTCAAACTTGATATTGGATCATTTTTCTGAATAGTTATATGACCAAGTCTAATATTTGTATCTGACAGTGCGTGTGGACCCACTGTGCCCACTAACCAGTTTGACATAAGCTAAACCCAAGGGTGTTGTCCTGGCGATTCCCTGGTATTCACCCTTTAACCCCTGTACAGGGATCTGGACTTAGCTGCAGGGAACCAGTCAGGCTGCTTCCTCCTGGAGTAGTCCTGGTGTAGTTGTTATCTGATCCATGGAGGGCAGAGACACTGTTGCAAAGCACCAAGATATCTGACAAAAGGCGTAGTCTGAATACAGTCCAAGGGCAGGGCAGGCTGAGTATGTGCGTATTCCATATAGTAGATCCAAAGTTAGGGCAGGTGGCAAGGAGCAAAACGAGACATAGGCCAAGGTCAGGACAGGAGACGTGAGAGCAGAATCAATAATCAAGCTGGGTACAGTAGATGTTTAGTCAGACATGAGAGTACACTTTCGCTGGTTACTAGATACTAAAACAACTTGAGGAGGAGGGAAGAGAGAGTGCGGCAGCAGGCGGGGACCTTCAGGATAAGAGTTGCGGTGGGCGTGAACTGCAGGCATAGCAATATTCTTTTGTCATTTGTTTGATTTGGTTATCTTTATTTTTAGCACTTGTGTTAAAATCTAATGTCATTTAAATCAAATTTATGCAGAAATATAGAAAATTCTGAAAGGTTCACAGATTCTCAAGCACCACTGTAAATATGAAACATTCTTGTAGCCTGGAGGCTTATAAGTCTGTGGTCACACGTTCAAAATATGACAAGGATGTAGACAAAGATTTCACGCCTAAATCCTCATCAAAGCCATTAACATTCTGAATCCCATTCACATGCTCCAACTAAAAAGCAACACATTTTGCCTGTGCCGCAAAAAAAATTCCAAACGAACAACGAACATGCACATTATTTCTGCAGATTTCGAATGGAAAAGCTGTGAATTAGGCCGAATGCACACGGCCGTGTTCCGCGGCCGAGAGCGGTCCGTGGTATGCCGGGCTGGATTCCTGTTCAGAGCAGGAGCGCACGGCGTCATTGGTTGCTATGACGCCGTGCGCTCCTGCTCTGAACAGGAATCCAGCCCGGCATACCACGGACCGCTCTCGGCCGTGGAACACGGCGTGTGCATTCGGCCTTATTCTCCTTCAAATGGGTTTAGACCTCAGGAGAATTGGATGGAATCTCCACAGCAGATATCCGAGTGTCAGATTTCTGCCACGGATCCTCTTGTAAATATATGTTGGATTTGTCATAAGCAGATCCTCTACATGTGAACTATGCCTGTTTGTAGTATGTTGGTAAAAAAATAAAAAAAATTTACTGCCAATTTGCCATTTTTGTCACAACTTCCCTAAAAAATCCCTTCAAAATGGTATCACTGAAAAGTTCAGATCGCCCCACAAAAAATTAGCCCTCACACAGTTCCGCTCGCATACAAAAAAGTTATATCAATCAGAATATGGTAATAAAAACAAAAAACACATATGTTTTCAAGGTTTTTAATATTTTTTCAGTATTAAAACGCATCTATAAAAGTGTGGTAACGTTGTAATTGTACTGACCTGGAGAATGAAGGTAACATTGTAGGTCAATTTTACCCTATAGTGAACACCGAAAAAAAAAAAAAAAAAACTGGCAGAATGAAGTTTTTTTTTTCCAATTCCATCCCATTTGAATTTTTTCCCCGCTTCCCACTATATTGTATGTAAGTGTAAATCGTGCCATTAGAAAGTAAAACTTGTCCGGCAAAAAATAAGCCATCATAAGGCTATGTGATCTGAAAAATAAAAAAAGTTATGACACTGGGAAGGTGGGGAGTGAAAAACAAAAACGGAAAATCGCCCGCTTCTCTAGAGGTTAATGAAAAAATCCATTGTGAATATATATTCAAATGAGCTGTTAAGTTCCCCAATGGTGGGTCTGAGCCCCCTTGATGCACCCTAGTTTCACTTCTTTTGTGAATGATTGACAGAGCCAGGCATCTGACCCTGAAATCTGAAAACCGTGAATGCCTTCGCCAAATATTACAACCGTGGTGCAAATACAGTACAGCACATTGCCTTGACTCAGCCCAAAAGAACTTTACTGCTCAAGCTCTACCAGGCATTGTGCCTAGTGTCACACTCACTTTCCTGCTGACAGATTCCATTTATGGGGAATCTGTCCCTTTTTTTTATTTGCTTTCCTAAGAGCAGCATGGATCTCTTTCCGAAGACTAGACGATAGCGGAGTGGCTCCCTTATGGGGGTAGTGCTGTGCTGGACGCCAGAGAAGGATTACTTGAAGAAGAATACATTACAGTGTAAATAAAAAGCATGCTGCACCGGAGGACTCCAATCAGATACTTGTTTATTAAAAATAAATAAAAATACACAGAACTACGCGTTTTTAGTGTCGGTCCATCACCATGATCGGCCTCTGTTGTCAGACCTCCACTGAACAGATACTGATGACCTATTCAGACGATAGTTCATCAGTCTAAAAATGTCTGAAAACCTCTATAAAACGGTGATCCAATATTAGTGCATAAATGTTGTTTGTATAATGAACAGTGATAGAGATCTTTCCGATGTTCTTTCTAAAGAGCGTTCTGTTCCTTTCAGGGATTTTTAGCCAATCAGAAGCGGGCTGAAAACTTGAAGGACCCCTCTGTGTTACCTGATCTGTGTTTGAGCCATGCAAATCAACTAATGATCATGTTAACAAACCACAGAAAGCTGTTGGATATCAAACAGAAATGTACCACTGCCAAACAGGAGCTTGCCAATAATTTACAAGTTCGATTAAAGTAAGATTGTGTCTTCTTCAGATACTTGGATGTTTTAGCTTTTTATGTTTTATTAAAATTTTGTTATCGGCATTTGAATTTAGTTATTGATATATTTAAAGGGTAATTAAACTTTTAGAGAACTCGTGACTTGTCAAAGGTTTTGATTGGTTTGGGTCTGGTTGCAGAAACCCCATCTAGTCGCTAGGGGCAGAGTTTTGCACAGTAATGGACTACCTGTGCTGTATGTAGTTGTTTACTTCCTTCAAATTGTGCAGTTCAGTGATTTATTTATTTTATTATTTTTTTTATTTAGGTGGTGCTGCTTCGTAATGCTGCATGCTGATCAAGATGGGGAGAAGCTCCAGGCTTTATTCAGACTTTTAACAGAGTTACTCGAAAGGATCAAAATAGTGGAGGCACTTAGCACAGTTCCTCAAATGTATTGCTTAGCAGTAGTTGAAGTTGTAAGAAGAAAGATGTTCACAAAACACTACAGAGAGGTAAGTCCGATTCATTTACTCATGTCTTTGTACTGTGAATGTGAAGTGGACACACACAATTCAAGGAGAACATACAGACTCCATTCGCATGTTGTTTTTGGTCAGATTTAAACCCAGGATGACAACCTCTGTCCATTAGCCTTAATAAGACATAGTGACATCAAAGAGATGGAGTCCTCTGCTGAAGACACCCTTCTATGTGTTCTGTTTGACCAGGCACATCCATGCATTACATGAGAATGGCTACTGTGTTTAGGTTTGTGTGGACCCGGCACATTTATCTTCACTTATGCCAGTGGTCTGGTGTAAGCGAAGACAGAAATCTTAGGACACCAAATACCAACCTCCATAAACCTAAGCATGTATGTCATCGGTGGAACCATAATAACTTCATATACCCACCCAATTAAACCACACATGTAATATAAAAAAAATAGACTTTATTGCACATAATCATATCAAACAATATATCACAGAAGCACATCAAAAAATCCGCGGGTGAAAACTGTAGAGTCAAAATCCCCCCCCCAGATACCGTCAGCCTATATTGCATGTACAACATCACATATAAATGAAGTTAATCATATATGCACACCAACAAGGCAACGCATAACAAAGTGCTAGTGATATATGATATGGCACAGTTATCTATAGCAGGTCAGTAATAAAGATCTGATACTCATCTCACAGATAGCCAAAACACATGCTGGGTCCTCCACCAAGTATGGTCCAAACAATGTGGCTCCAATTTGGGGACATCCCAGTAAATATCGCTAACAGCAATCAGAGTAGTATAAACAGATATTACCCAATACAAACATACAGTATACTAACCCTAGTATCCGTGGGGAGGGAGAAAGAGGACGATTCCCTGACGTACGTTTCGCCTTAGAGAAAAGATAAAGCTATCATATATCACTAGCACTTTGTTATGCGTTGCCTTGTTGGTGTGCATATATGATTAACCTTATGTATATGTGATATTGTATATGATAAAGGAAAGGATTTTAGCAGCTCTCACCTCTGGTCACCTGCCTGAAGCACGGAAAAGGAAAGTGGCTTGAACCTAGCCACACTTGATAAGTCCAAGAACAAAGAGAAAGGTTGATTCCAGCTTCAGCATATAAAAAGTTTTCTTTATTCGGCTTGTAATAAAATCCAACAAAGATGTCACATGGAGAGACACAAGATTGTGACGCGTTTCGGGCTGTGGTATTGAGCCCTTCTTCAAGACATATGTGATATTGTACATGCAATATAGGCTGACAGTATCTGTGTGTGGGGGGGATTTTGGCTCTACAGTTTTCACCCGTGGATTTTGATGTGCCTCTGTGATATATTTTTTTGATATGATTAATAAAGTCCATTTTTTTATATTACATGTGTGGTTTAATTGGGTGGGTATATGAAGACAGAAATCTATGGCAGCTCTGAGATGCAGCAGGTTTCAGTTCAGGTGCACGGACTGCCGGAGGATGCACCTGATTTGTGAAGAGGCCTGCGCCTCCTGCGGCAGTTTACAGTGGGCAAATGCCTTAGTAAAAGCACACGCCGGTCCTAATAAATCTCCCACAGTTTCCATTTGCCTTAGACAATCAATCCAAGAGCTGCATTAAAGAGGCCCTTTCACCTCTCCTGACATGCCTGTTTTAATAGCTTTATACATTCCCCATGTAATAACAATTCTGGAGCATCTATTCTTATGGCTCTATGTTGTGCCATTCCTTTATTATCTCTACTAGAAGTTATGAAGGAAATGCTAGCAGTCTGCAGTAAGGGTACAGAGGGGAGGTAACTAGTTGGGGGGGGGGTGTACCTGCACAGTCTGAAAATGGCAGCACTGATTGGGTAGAGTGAGACTGTGCAGGTGCACACCCCAAACGTGTTACCACCTCTTTGTACCCTTACTAAAGGCTAATATCAATCCATTCATAGCTTCTAGTCCAAATAATAAAGGAATGGCACAACAAAAGAATTAGATGCTCCAGAATTGTTATTACATGGGGAATGCATGAAGCTATTAAAACAGGCCTCTTAAAGTGGTTGTCCGGTTTCCTCAGTATAGTTCAGGGGTAGGCAACCTCCGGCACTCCAGCTGTTGTGAAACTACAACTCCCAGCATGCATACTTGCTTTGCTCATCTCAGAACTCCCATTGAAATAAATGGAGCATGCTGGGAATTGTAGTTTCACAACAGCTGGGGTGCCGGAGGTTGCTGAACCCTGGTATAGGTCATCAATATCAGATCGGCAGGGGCCCAACTCCCAAGCAGCTGTTTGAAGACAACGCTGCTCTCCTGTGAGCACTGCATTCTCTTCCTTGTTTAGCTGCCTGCTGTCGTCATTGCAGTGGCGAGCAGTTATAATTACAGCTCCTCTGTCCCGCTCACTTGAATGAGAAGGAGCAGTTGTAGTTCGAGTGAACGGGATGGAAGAGCTCGCCACTGAAATGTCGACAGTGAGTAGGTAAACAGTGGAGAGAATGCAGCACTCGCAGGAGCACCGCATTCTCTTCATACATTCGGGAGTCAGACCCCCATCATTATAGGAAACCAGACAACCCCTTTAAATGTATTCAATCGCTAGAATTAATTGGCAGTGTCGCTCTTTTGTATCACTGCAGTCCGTTTGAATATATAGATGAAGTTATTCAGGGATAATAAAACTTGAGAATTGACTACAAGCATTGCTTTAAAGGGGTATTCCGGTAGGTATTCTCCTTTTCACAGGTCGGATCTGCTGTCCAGCGGAAGGACCCCCACCGATCACGAGAACAGGGGTTCTGGACTCCTCTGCAGGCGCTCTTCTCGGCTATCTTCCGCACTCCTATAGAAATGAAAGGAGTGACCGTGTACATGTGTGACCAGCCGCTCCGGTCATTTCAGGGATGCTGCAGGTGGTACGGGACCCCCGTTCTCATGATCAGTGGGGGTCCCTCCGTTCTGATAGTTATGCTCTATCCTGTGGATAGGGGATAACTTTTCCCTACTGTAATACCCCTTTAATGTTTATCTGACAATTTATCAGTATAATATTGTGCACATCGTAGTAGTTAATACAGTCCATGGCGTGGCCCATGTTCTGAACAAATAAACATGTTTTCAATTGAGGTTCTTCACTTTTAACTTCAGTATTTCTTTCATTACAGTGGGCAAATGCCTTAGTAAAAGATGGAAAATCTCTTTATGAAAATGAGAAGGCAAAAAGGGAAACTTTTGGGAAAATATTTAGTAAGTCTTGTGATTTGTTGATTTGTAAGCCTGAGCTCATATCTGTGCCATTGATTCATTTGGATAAAAATGGCGGCATTATTTTACAGTGCTTTATGGAGTTTCTTCTGTCTAGTCTAGGACAAACTCCTAGTGGAAAGCAGGAAACACATAAAAGTATTGTGCACTTGGTCACAGAACAGTTGTGCAGACATCACGTCTTTTCTTCATCGATACCTACATTTATAATTCAAAAATTCAGTTTTTGTAGTTATGGATACGATGAACTAGTATGGTGTCAAATATAGTGTGTGTGTGTGTGTGTGTGTATATATATTTCTGGTCTCTTCATACTGGGTAGGCTTTTTCCAATTTGGGCTGTGCACCCGCTTTCTTTTTCTTTTTCTTCTATGTTCCCGGTGCTGCATATAAAAAAAATATATAATTTTTTTTGTTGATAATTTTTGTCAGTATGGCTTTAAAAAAAAAAAAAAAAAAACAGCATACCTCACCGATCCTCCTCCCGGTTTCTGCCACTTACGGAGTCCCCTGCTGTTTTCTACTTCCTAGTCCCTCTCAACACACAGGAATTGTGACTGCACCAATCATGGCTGATTGAGAGGGCAATATCTTGTTTTGTAAGGTGGTAGAGGAAGAAGGGGCTGATGGAGAACCCGGAGGCTGCAGAATGGGAACAGTGGGGAATAGTTTTTATTTAATTTTTTTACACTATTCTAATCCGGCTGGGCATTCAGGGGAGGAAGCCCTTTGCATTATAGACATTTCTTCTGTTTTACGTGGTGCTTTGTCGACTAATCCCATTTTTTTTTTTAAACAGGGAAATCCTATTTACGAAATCGTCTCTTTAGAGGACTCGACTCTTGGCCTTCATCTTTCTGTGTATGTATAATGTAATTACGTCTTAATTTCTTCTTTTGCTTGGCATTATATTTTATTGCTTCTCTCAGTCCTTATATTTACCGTCAGGATTTGTAGTACAAAATACTAAGTTTATATTAGGCATTTTCTCTGTTTTTCCTCATTTTTTACTGAAACTGTAGAGAAACATTTCCATTGACGTCACCATTGATTGCTTTAGGATTCTTCTATAGGCCAAATGCCATGAAATGGTTTCAGTTAGTCTTTGTTCCATCAGGTCTTCAACAACTCCCACCCCAACATGGACTCCAATTGAAGTTGTTTATTAAAGCTCACAAAATCTTTTTGCAAAGCCTGGAGTTCTTAGTGCTAAATGAAGATGACTTCTTTCCCATTCCATTGCTTTTTGTGGTTTGGATAGCTTGATCTACTATGGTAATCTACCCAGTAAAAAGCAGAAAGCTTACAGTCAATAAGAAATGTCACGCTCCAGTGGCTTTATGCTCAAGGAGAGTAGTTTGCCACGTTACAGTGGACATAAATGGCTCTACTTGTAAAATGACGTTACGTTATTGTAAGAAATTATGGGGCAGATTCATCATAGCCTGGCGGCATATGCCGGTCTATGATAACCAGGCACACTACCGGATGCTGCACCCGATTTAGGACGAGGTGTATAGCTCTTCATAAAGCAGCCGTCAGTCTGTGTGCCTATCCTGATATCTGCGCCAACCACTGTTCTTTTATGTCATAAAGCTGGCATAAAAGATGATAAATGCTTCTCCCCACCCTTACCGCACCACCTTTTTAGGAAAGTGGCGAGGCCGGCGGAGAAAAGCCACTTGTGCAAAGAACGTTGCGCAAGTGGCATTTAAAAAGTTGCAAATGCGCAGTTTGTGAGTCACAAACTGCACATTTTCAACTTTTTAATTGCCACTTGCGCAATATTCTTTGCACAAGTGGCGTTTCTCCGCCGGCCTCGCCACTTTCACTCCAAAAAAGTGGCATATTTAAAGGGAGTCTGTCACCTCCATATGGCCATATACAGCACTTACATTGCCCTATAGCACACCTTACATGAATGTAATGGTAGCTTTGTCTTTGTCTTTACTCGCAAGTGCCCAGGGGCGGCGTTTACTGTGTTGGTGCCCAGGCTGCCCTGCCTTTTTTCATTGTTCCCCAGCCTCTGCATATGCCCGCCCTCTTATTCCCTTGCGACATCCTAAGGTCCGGCCGAGATCCCGCAACTGTGCACTGCTTTGCCGGGCCGGAGCATGCGCACTGCAATGCCCATTGTGGGCATTGCATCGCTTTAACTACTGCGCATGTTTTCTATAGAAACCCATATCCTTTCAGAGCAGAAAATGCCACATTGCCGCTGGTTTTGCGCCGTTTGCCGGAGCATGCGCAGTAGTTAAAGCGATGCTGTGCCCACAATGGGCATTGCAGTGCGCATGCTCCGGCCCGGCGAGGCACTGCACAGTCGCGGGATCTCGGCCGGACCTTAGGATGACACAAGGGAATAGGAGGGCGGGCATGTGCAGAGGCTAGGGCGGGGGAACAATGAAAAAAGGCAGGGCAGCCTGGGCACCAAAACAGTGAACCCCGCCCCTGGGCATGTGCGAGTGCTCATTTGCATATCAATCAAAGTTTGTTTTTCCAGCTTCTGCAAGTGTAAAGACAGAGGTGCCATAACATTTATGTAAGGTGTGCTATAGGGCAATGTAAGCACTGTATATGGCCATATGGAGGTGACAGACTCCCTTTAAAAGATAAATCTGCCTCTATGCATTTTGGGTAGCAGTCTTAAAGGAAACCTGCCTGGAGATTCATGCTGCCCAAATCGTATGCATGATGAAGTCCCGCAAAGGTTGCTGGTTACAAACAGCTAAGATCAGAGAAACGATGGAGTCAGGAGCAGGTAGAACAGTGACTGGTGGATCTCCATTCCTTTCACCCAGCTCAGCTAGATTTGTAGAAATAGGAAGAGATCCGTCAATCTGATCCAGCCTGGCAGGGAGTTGTTCCTCTGGCCGGTTCTCCCCATTTCTGTTAGTTTTGTTTTCTATAGAAACCCATATCCTTTCAGAGCAGAAAGTAGTTGTAACTAGGGAGCCTGCCAGGATTTCATGATGCCCATGTTCTGGCAGATTGAAGCTCCTAACAGGTCCCCTTTAATGCTTTCAGCGATCTGTATTTGCTTTCTTATTCCAAGCTGTTCCTCATACATTAGACTGATGTCAATTGTAGCACAATGCACAGTATTTTATATCTGGTATTCCTCCCTTTCTTTGGATTTTTCTAATGTATATTTTAAAAGTGAATCTCAGAAATGTGGCATTACAATTTGTAGCAGTTTTTATTATTTCATTCTTTTTTTTGTTACTTTTGTAATTCAGACACGAAAGCCACGAAGGTTCGATAGTGAGCTTCCTGATATCTCTTTAAACGACCTGCAGTTCTTACAGACGCTCTGTCCTCCAGAAGTCCAACTTTTCCTCAGGTATCGACTCTCATATGGTTTCATTCCCAAAAGGGTTTTTTTTTTTTTTTTTTTTTTATGTTTGTGACTTTTAGATGTTTGCGACTTCTTAAGTGCAACTGAGACTAAATGTACACGCAAGTTTAAGCGCAGTCATTTTCTGTAAGGGGGCTTAGTGAGGGCAAGAGAGGTCATCGCCAGTGGGCTTAGCACATTTATCTTATTTTACGCCAGTTTTTGTGCATGAATGAAGACTGAAACCTACAGCAGCTATGAAATGCCATAGGACTGCCAGAGGATGCCTGTGCCATGCCATAAATTATACTCATCCTCCAAGACAGGTGTACCACAAGCGTCCTTCATGTTCAGAAGTTCTGGCTTTAGGATGGAAATGCACTTGCAGATTTTGAGTTAGGGCTTTGAGCCAAAGCCAGAAGTGGATCCAGCTGGAAGAAGTACAACTCTTTTCTTTATTTCTGATTCCTCTTGAATCCACTCAAGACTTTGGCTCAAAGCTGTTATTCTCTGTGGGGAAATAATATGAAAAGAGGTATCTCCTGGAGAAAAAGAGCCAACTATTGGACAGCAATCCCTATGAGCCAGGTTTCAACTTTTTAACAAGCCTTGGAACATGACGAGGGAAAATAGCCAAGCCAAGTATCCATCTGCAGACAGCTGTTTTGGGTGCCCTTTTCAGTAGGTGGCAAACTGGGAGATACCTCTGCATGTATTCCACATAAAAAGACAATTCTGGAGCACTTATGACTCTCTGTTGTGTCATTCCTCTGTTATTGCTACTAGAAGTTAATTAAAGGGGTTCTTTACCTGGGCGCAGATCAGCCCCATTCAATTAGATGAAGCTGAGCTGCGCCCAGGCCACATGGCATAGTTATGACGTCACTGGTAGAGATGAGCGAAGCGAACTTTGGATGTTACATCCGAAGTCGCTTTGTTCATAACTTCGGATTAATACTGTACGGAGATCCGTCTTTGTACAGTATTAATATGTATGGGCTTCGAAGAGCCGAAGTTAGTTATTCGTGAAGTCACGCGTGCCTTTGTTTAATAACTTCGATAATTGATTTTTAAAGTGGAAAACCACTTTAAAACTTGAAACCAAACTCTTCTTCGGTTCCAAGGTACCAGTCGGAACAGAAGCCGAGTTAGGTTTCAAGTTTTAAAGTGGTTTCCCTCTTTAAAAATGAATTATTGACACATCAACATGAGATTTAATACTGCCAGGTAGACGTATATGCCAAAGCTGTACACTGGGCATGCACATTAGTTATTTTGGGTTCACATAGTCCCTATACATGTACATGGTGTAATCAGAGCTATTAAGAAAAGTGCTCCAGTAAACCAAGCTATGGGAGTCATCAGTTCGTGTTACTAATGTCCCATGAGGTGTGATGGCTTAAAGGGGTTGTCTCACTTCAGTAAGTGGCATTTATCAGGTAGAGAAAATTAATACAAGGCACTTACCGTATTTTTCGCCCCATAATACACACTTTTTCCTCCCCAAAAATGGGAGGAAAATGCCCCTGCGTCTTATGGGGCGAATGCTGACAGTTTTAACATCGCTGGATGCGATGTACGGAGCGGGGGCCGGGGGAGGGACTGGGAGGAGGAGCTGGGGGCCGGCAATAGCGGTGGGGCGGTCCGGTCACTGTACTATAGCCCCGCCCACCGCTCCGGTATACTAATATAAAATGTATTATTGAATTAAAAGTTATTAAACATTGCCCCCTCACTCCTAATAGTACCGTATATCCTAATTTCTTCTGTATAATGCCAGCAGGCAGGAGGGGCGGGCGGCAGCGTAACTTCCTGATGTCACGTGCCTGCGCCGCCTGCTTTATGAATGAAGCAGGCGGCGCAGACAAGTGACGTCACTGAGGGACACGCCTGTCGGCATTATACAGAAGAAATTAGGATATACGGTACTATTAGGAGTGAGGGGGGCATGTTTAATAACTTTTAATTCAATAATACATTTTATATTTGTACGCGGGGGGGGGGGGGCACACGGAATTTGTGGATGGCACAGTTAAGGGGTGGGGGTCTGTGGATGGCACTGTTATGGGCTGGGGGGGGCACTGTGGATGGCACTGTTATGGGGTCGGGGGTCTGTGGATGGCACATATTTAACAGTGCCATCCACAGATCCCCCCCCCCCCCCGTAACAGTGCCAGCCACAGATCCCCCCCCTTAACAGTGCCAGCCACAGATCCCCCCCCTGTAACAGTGTCCGTCATCCACAGATCCCCCCATAAGTGTCCGTCATCCACAGATCCCCCCCATAAGTGTCCGTCATCCACAGATCCCCCCATAAGTGTCCGTCATCCACAGATCCCCCCATAAGTGTCCGTCATCCACAGATCCCCCCATAAGTGTCCGTCATCCACAGATCCCCCCCATAAGTGTCCGTCATCCACAGATCCCCCCCCCCCATAAGTGTCCGTCATCCACAGATCCCCCCCATAAGTGTCCGTCATCCACAGATCCCCCCATAAGTGTCCGTCATCCACAGATCCCCCCTATAAGTGTCCGTCATCCACAGATCCCCCCATAACAGTGTCCGTCATCCACAGATCCCCCCCATAACAGTGTCCGTCATCCACAGATCCCCCCATAACAGTGTCCGTCATCCACAGACCACCATTAGTTCCAAACCCACCAAAAGCACACCTTTTGGTTAAAACATTTTTTTTCCTTATTTTCCTCCCCAAAAACCTAGGTGCGTCTTAATGGCCGGTGCGTCTTATAGGTCGAAAAATACGGTACTAATGTATTGTGATTGTCCATATTGCCTCCTTTGCTGGCTGGATTCATTTTTCTATCACATTATACACTGCTCGTTTCCATGGTTACAGACCACCCTGCAATCCATCAGTGGTGGTCGTGCTTGCACACTATAGGAAAAAGCATCACCCTCTCTGATGGCCGGCACCATGCTAGTGCACATAGGCCAGTGCTTTTTCCTATTTTGTGCAAGCACGACCACCACTGATGGATTGCAGGGTGGTCTGTAGTCTGTAACCATGGAAACGAGCAGTGTATAATGTGATAGAAAAATGAATCCAGCCAGCAAAGGAAGCAATATGGACAATCACAATACATTAGTAAGTGACTTGTATTAACTTTCTCTACAAGGTAAATGCCACTTACTGAAGTGAGACAACCCTTTAACAAGGTAATCGGACCACTTACGGTATATGCCTAGCAAAATGCAGATTAAAGTGGCTATATAGAGCTACAGGTGCCAGGGTAGCTGGGTCAGTAGGGAGTACACACTAAGGGTACTTTCACACTTGCGTTAAAGTTTTCTGGTATTGACTTCCATCCTAGGGGCTCTATACCGGAAAAAAAACTGATCAGTTTTATCCTAATGAATTCTGAATGGAGAGCAATCCGTTCAGGATTCGTCAGGATGTCTTCAGTTCAGTCACTCTTACGGTATTTATGGTATTTTCTCCATCCAAAATTCCAGGACACTTGCTGGAATTCCAGATCCGGCATTATTTTCCATTGAAAGGCATTAATGCCGGTTCCAGCACAACGGATCCGGTTTTCCGGTTTGCGCAGAACTTTAAAAATGCAAAAAATAAATAAATACTGCATCCATTTTTACGGATGACACCGGAGAGACGGATCCGGTGTTTTAATGCATTTGTTAGACAGATCAGCATCCAGATCCGTCTACAAATGCAATCCGTTTGCACACGGATTTCCGGATCCGGCAAGCAGTTCTGCCGGATCTTCACAACGCAAGTGTGAAAGTACCCTAACACCCTTCTGGTATAATCCTATGGGATGTAGTGTCGTCAGTGCACTAGTTATATTTCCATCTGGTATTATAGGTCTTTAGTGGCATATAAATAATAGCAGAAAAGAGTAGGGACACACCGAGGCAGATTCACCTTAGTGTAGCTGCCGTTTCATTTAGTATACCCTAATGGTATAGTACACCCTGCTGTATAAGTGCTTTAGGGCTCATGCACCTGAACTTATTTTCTTTCAGTGTCCGTTCCGGTTACTCCATGTGCATTGCGTTTCCGTATGTCCGCATGTCCATTCCGCAGAAAAATAGAACATGTCCTATTATTGTCCGCATTATGGACAAAGATAGCGCTCATCTATTAGGGGCCAGCTGTTCCGTTCCACAAAATACGGAATGCACGCGGATGTCATCCATATTTTTTGCAGACCGCAAAATACATACGGTCATGTGCATGAGCCCGTAAAAGCTCATCATTTTCAGTTTTACCTGATAGCTCCCACAAACGTGTGCTACTTTCCTATTCTGCAGCCTCTTCGCACAGCATTGTCGTGTGCAGCCATCTCCTCTGTATTATAAAGAAGAGGGGGGGGGGGGGAGTGGACGGGGGAGGGCTGCTTCAGATGGAGATCTCTCCTGAATGGTATCACTTTCTGTTTTAAAAGCAGAGAAATTAGAAAATTGTCAATTTTTCCAAATTTTTTGTCAATTTTAATATATTTTTTTTATACATAAAGGTGAAATATATTGACTCAAATGTATGACTGTCATGAAGTACAATGTGTGACGAGAAAACATTCTCTGAATGACTTGGATAAGTCAAAGTGTTCCAAAGTTATTACCACTTAAAGTGACACATGTCAGATTTGCAAAAAATGGCCTGGGCAGGAGGGCGAAAACTGGCCCGGGGTAGAAGGGGTTAAAAAGATCTCTTCATTTATATTGCATGCTGCCTTTTGAAATACTGTGTAGTCCATCTTTCATGTTCCCGTTCCTATTGACATTTCATATAGCTACAATGGTGAGTCATAAGAGCAAGCAGGTGGTGACCTGGATGAAAATAAATCTTATTAAATGATGGTTGCATTCAAAAGCAGCACATATGATATCTGACATTTGAAATATTGTGCAAAACAAAATGAATCCCATTTCACTTTAGAGGGTGGAAAAAGATTTACGGTTTGCATGATTGTACATCTCTATTTCAACTTTAATAGTTTCATCAAGCAGAAGCCCTTGGGGATCATTGCAGTTGTCTATTATTTATGAAGCAGAAAAGTGATCTTTAAAGTGGATCCATCCATCTGGGAAACAAACTTTTTTTTTTAATATATGTATTAGGCCATCGTTTAGATACCATAATAATGGTAGGATAATGGGTGCTGCTGAGTGGGCTGTGGGGAGCGTCACACGGACTTGCAGATTAGGCTACTTTCACACTGGCGTTTTGGCTTTCCGTTTGTGAGATCCGTTCAGGGCTCTCACAATCGGTCCAAAACTGATCAGTTTTGCCCTAATGCATTCTGAATGGAAAAGGATCCGCTCAGAATGCATCAGTTTGCCTCCGTTCCGTCTCCATTCCAAAACGCTGCCTGCAGCGTTTTGGTGTCCACTTGACAAAACTGAGCCAAACGGATCAGTTTTTTCTGGCACAATAGAAAACTGATCCTTCTCCCATTGACTTTCAAAGGAGTTCATGACGGATCCGTCTTGGCTATGTTACAGATAATACAAACTGATCCGTTCATAACGGATGCATGCGGTTGTCTTATTCTAACGGATCCGTTTTTGCAGATCCATGACGGATCGACCCAAAACGCGAGTGTGAAAGTAGCCTTAGAATACAGAGCAAATCCCCTTTATGGGTTTTAGGAAGCCATACCACATGTAGCAGGGTTAGCACTCAAACTCTTAACTCAAATTTCTTAAAGGGCTTCTACCACCAGAAATACTGTTATGTAGCTGACTGATATAGCGATGCGCTAATGTCAGCACTACATAACAGTATGTTTCTAACGTTAGTCCCTGCAGCCGTTTTTGTTAAAAAAGCACTTTTATTATATGCTAATGAGCCTCTAGGTGCTATGTGGGAGTAAAATCAGCACCTAGAGGCTCCGTCCACTCACCCATTATGCCGCCCAGGTCCAGTGTTGTGCCCGCCCAGCTTCTCTTGATTGATGGCACGGTCCGCCGCATCGCTGCCGAAATCCCACGGCTGTGCCGTTCACTTCCGTCTTCGGTGCAGGCGCAGTGAGTGAATGATGCGATCCTGGTGCCGGAATCCTCACTACGTCACAGTGAGGAAGCCGGCATCAGGAGAGCGGCCTTCACTCACTGCGCCGAAGACAGAAGTGAACGGCGCAGGCGCAGGATTTCGGCAGCGATGCGGCGGACCGTGCCATCAATCAAGAGGAGCTGGGCGGGCACAACACTGGACCTGGGCGGCATAATGGGTGAGTGGACGGAGCCTCTAGGTGCTGATTTTACGCCCACATAGCACCTAGAGGCTCATTAGCATATTATAAAAGTGCTTTTTTTTAACAAAAACGGCTGCAGGGACTAACGTTAGAAACATACTGTTATGTAGTGCTGACATTAGAACATCGCTAATGTCAGTCAGCTACATAACAGTATTTCTGGTGGTAGAAGCCCTTTAAATCATCGTGATATCTTGAAACAAAATCCATTGAAAAGCAATTGAAGGTGTTTGTTTAGTTTTAACACATCTCAGAAAGCATGAGTGTTAACTCTACTACATCGGGTACTTTGGGTGAAATTTTTACTGAATCTTTTCCCACCAAACTATATATCAATCTGAGTTGAGCTTCTCCTGCTCTATAACGTGCTGCCTGTAGATTGATCTGCATTTTAGGGTGATAGGTCCTCCTTAAGGCGGTTGTCCCAAATCAGCCTTTTATGGCCAATACGGCAGTAAAATACGGCAGAGTTACAGAAATGGATGAGCTTCTGGTACTCCACTGTTTCCATAACTTCAATAGCAGTTAATGGGAGCTACTCAAACAGTGCTATGCTGTTTCCGTGACTCCGGAGGCGACTGTGGTTATTCCCATCTTGGCAATGAAAGACCGAAATGGGACAACCCCTGTAAGGACCACACCAATTTTTGTAGCAACATCTTTGTTTTTCCCCTAGAATCTCAGGGCCATAACTCAACCATAGGAGGGCTTGAATTTTGAAGATCAAGTTGTACTTGTATTATATTTCATATAATAAGAAACAGCTAAAAAAATATATGGAATGAAATGGGAAAAACACAGTTCCCCCGTTATATTTTGGTTTCATATTGGGATTTGCATTGTAAAAAAAAAAAAAAACACGTTAAATATCCATTCACACGTCCGCAACTTGGGTCCGTATCCGTTCCACAATTTTGTGGAACGGGTGCGGACCCATTCCTTGTCAATGGGGCCGGAACGAATGCGGACAGCACACTATGTGCTGTCTTCATCCGTATTTCCGGATCCGCACTTCCGGATCCGCAATTCTGTTCCCGAAAAAAATAGAACATGTCCTATTCTTGTCCGCAACTGAACGCACATTACCGGTGTCCGTGTTTTGCAGACCGCAAAACACATATGGACGTCTGAATGGACCCTTAAGGGGTTCTCTGATAATGATTTAAGATGGCCATAAGCAACCTAACCTAGAATGTGAGCAGGACTAATTGACTCGGCTTGCAGAGCTGCCTATAGCATATACTACACATTGGTGAGCGTTCCTGTCAGGCTGCTCAGCAATGGTGGCATATTATAGGCAGGATCCCATCGCTACCATCTATTGTAGAGGCGTGTAGTGCAGCCAGTCCTGCCCACATTCTAGGACAGGTTGTTGGTAGCCATTTTAAATCCTGGAGGACCCCTTTAAGTTTATTTTGCAGGTCAGTATAATTAGAGCGATGCCAAACCTTTTTTTCTGTTTTGCTACTTTAAATAAAAAATAAAAAAAAATTTAAGAAAATGCTTTCTATTATCATATTCTGACACCCCTAACTTTCCTTGTTTTTTTTCTGTTAACATTGCTGTGTCGGGGCCTGAGAGAGGAGACCAAAAACAGCCATTCTGGCATTGGGATTTTTTTTTTTCTTCTTGATGGCATTCACCATGCGTGATAAATAATGTCATATTGTAATATTTCGGATATTTTAGGATGTGATAATTCCAAATATGGTTAAAACTTAATTGAGCCTTTTTTGTTTTTGTTTTATGTAGTGGGCAATTAGGACAAAAGGTGCTTCTTCTTCCTTTGTCTAACCGCACAAATGCTGAAGTCGCTATTGACCGCAGTAGGGTTGTTTCGGTATCGAACTTTCGATACCCAATCGATACTTTTAGCCCGGTATTGATACGATACCGGTATTTGTCTTTTATCGATACTAGGCTGTGCTACTCCACAGCCCAGTATCAGAGAATATGGATCGCACTGCTCTCAGCGTGCGCCATGTTCCCTCAGCAGCACAGGGAAAAAGGAAGCAGTCTCTCCCTCCCCCTGTGCTGCTGCCACCAATGATAACTAACGTTTAATACATTACGAATGCAGGCGGCGGAAGAAACACATTGCCGGCACCCTGCCTCTGACAGGGCTCTGCGATCCACGGCAATTAACCACTCAGGGGCCACATCTGAGGGGTTAACTGCCGCTGATCGCAGCTTCCTGTCAGAGGTCGGGTGCCGGCAATGCGTTTCTGTCGCCGAATGTATTTGTATAATTAACGTTAATTATAATTGGTGGTGCAGTGCGCCCTCCCCACCACAGTATAAAAAATATTGGTGCCGCAGTGCCCCCCCTCAACAGTATTAAAAACATTGGTGGCGCAGTGCAACCCCCCCTTCCCAGTATTAAAATCATTGGTGGCAGTGGCAACAGAGTCCCCTCACCTCCTCTCATTGGTGGCAGTGGCAGCTTCTGATCGGAGCCCCAGCAGTGTAATCCTGGGGCCATGGTAAGCTCCATGCTGCTGTGTGTACTATGCACAGGGCAGCAGGGAGTGTGTAAGATCCTATTCACCCTAATAGAGCTCTATCAGGGTGAATAGACAAGGGATTAAAAGATCCCAGGTTCTAGCCCCTAAGGGCGGAAATAGTTATGAAATAAACTGTAAAAAAAAAAAAAGTTTAAAAAAACACACCAAAATATTAAGTATAAATCACCCCCTTTCCCAATTTTACATATAAAATATATAAACGATAAATAAATAAAATATTACATATCGCCACGTCTGAAAAGTCCAAACTATTAAAATATAAAAAAATCTCTCCTATGCGGTGAACGCCGTAAAAGAAAAATGGACACCTTTTCCCATCTTTTTCCTTGTTTATCTTAAAGGGGTTGTCTCACTTCAGCAAATAGCATTTATCATGTAGACAAAGTTAATACAAGACACTTACTAATGTAATGTGATTGTCCATATTGCCTCCTTTGCTGGCTGGATACATTTTTCCATCATATTATACACTGCTCATTTCCATGGATACAGACCACCACCCTGCAATACAGCAGCAGTGGCCGTGCTTGCACACTATAGGAAAAAGCACGTCCTGCGGTCCTGGCCACCAGATAGGCCACTACGTTTTCCAGTAGTGTGCAAGCACAACCACCACTGATGGATTGCAAGGTGGTCATAATCAGGGAAACGAGCAGTGTATATTGTGGAAAAATGAATCCAGTCAGCAAAGGAAGCAATATGGACAATCACAATACATTAGTAAGTGACTTTTATTAAGTTTTTCTACATAATAAATGCTATTTGCTGAAGTGAGACAACCCCTTTAATCATGTATTTGAATTATGTTGGATGATTTATATTCTTGCACTGTGCACTTTATCCTGATATTCTGGCTATCATTTTGTATTGCAGCCTGCGTTCATATTCATTATTTCTTGTGGATTACTGGTCATAGAGGTTGTACCTATCATTGCACACTACTTGTGTGTGGTTGACACAGTTCATGTGTTTTGAACGTCTGCTCAATTATTTTTGTATAATAAAAGTACATTATTTTGCTAATTATTGAGGAATGCTTCCATTTGATACCTCCTCCCCTGTTCTTTAATTATTACTTGATCGCCATCACTGGGTTCGGGCTCTATTGCTGCCCAACCAGCTCTGCAGGTCCCAGGTCTCCCTGAGTCAACATCCAGTTTGACGCGTATTTAAAGGCTATGTACACCTTTGGTGGCAATTTTTGTTTATGATTGCATTTTACAAATTTTTTGCTAAAAATCATATTTTTAATTGTCCTTTATTAAAAATATTGAGCCATTCTGTCACAAAGGGTTAACTGTTTTTCTAACTGTGTGACTGGTACTTTCACTTTCGTCATCTAATAATCCTTATCTCCAAACTACTAAGAGATCATATACACTTATTTAAGCCACATTCTTATCAGTAAGATAAGGATTCAGCTTTAATGAGTGTTTATGAGAGCAGAGATAAGGAGTCTGTCTTGTCCCCAGATGACGGAAAAGACAGAAAATCCACAGGCTGCTACTACAGCATCTCAGCTCTGTACACATAAAAAAAATCTATAAAAACGTCATATTTTTAAGACCAATTGAAAAAAAACATTTTTAGCTCAAAATAATTACAATGCAATAATAAAAAATTGTCCCGAAAGGTGTACATAGCCTTTAAATGACTCTTGCAGCCAGTGACGGGCTGCAGCAGTCACATGTCACCCATGTAAAATATGAACCAATGATGTGCCTCATGGTGTTTGGCTGCATCATTCGCGTGACTCCGCGTCAAACCAGATGTTCATGTAGGGACACCTGGAACCTGCCGAGCCCGCGGGTCAGCAGTGGAACCAATACGCAGCAGTGGGGATCAAGTATGATTACCCCCATAAGTCCAGCTTCACTGGCTAGGGTGTCTGAAGAAACACTTACCAAAGGTGAATAATCCCTTTTAAGGGGTTACAGGGGACAATGAGATTCAGAACTATACCTCATTGTGCAAAAAATAAAAAGGGCAAGTTTCCTTTTGATCAGAATATCCATTCAAAAAGAATCCTCCATTCTTATTGGAAGTCATACGGTCAGTATAGGTGACTTGATTCCTGGAAACTTTCTGAATGCACCTCTGCTCTGCATGTTGTACGGAGTGAATTGTCCTGCCTCTCATTGTATAGGTTCTCCTCTGGAAATAAGCACTTTTCATAAAATTTCATTTAGCGGTTTGTCTTTTCCCCCTTTAGGGTGCCCTTACTTTGTGATTTTGAGCCTCTACACCAGCATGTACGTGCTCTTCATAACCTGGTAAAAGCTGCACAAAGTTTGGATGAAATGTCACAGACCATTACAGATCTTCTGAATGAACAAAAGGTATAGCATTTCAAAAATTGTATTCCTTACTGGCAAAAGGAAACATTTATGTAAAACACTGGCTGAATAACATCACATTTAAATTTTTGTAACCTCAGTAATAATATTTCTTTGTCGAATACTGTCACCTTACCTCATATCTCTGCTTTTATTTTTAGGCTTCTAATGGCCAGCTTTCCCCCCAGTCTACAACGACACCAAGGATTGAAAATGCAACCGAAACTACAGCTACTACCTCATCCAAGTCTCCTCCATCACTCAGTCTTCAGGGTCCCATTTGTCCTTCTGTTGCCATTCCAGGACCTTTAGAAGAACTGTCTCCAGACAGCATTGACGCTCATACATTTGACTTTGAAACAATTCCCCATCCAAATATTGAACAGGCTATTAAACAGGGTTCTTTGGATTTGGACTCATTAGCAGATAGTCCAGAATCAGATTTTATGTCTGCCGTCAATGAGTTTGTTATAGAGGAGAATCTTGTCTCTCCCAATATTAGCGATACACAGAGTCCAGAAATGATGGTGGAGTCCCTGTATTCCTCTGTTATAAATGCAATAGACAACAGACGTATGCAGGATACAAAAAGTAAAGCAAAAGATGACAGTGTTGAAAATGCTTCTTTAAAAATTTGTCTGGAGAAATGTAAAATGGTTGCCCAGGAATCACAAGCTAACTTGAGGAATTTCAAGGAAGAGCTTTGCCATTTGAGGAAGCATGTACAAAGAGAGCAGAGTGAATTTGCAAATGCTGTTAAGACTGTTTCTGCTGAAGTTCTCAATATGATTGAACGCGCCAAGGTTTCTCTTGAAACCGCCTTAAAAGCAAAACATTTGGAGGAATTGCAGCTTTTGGAGGAATCATATGAGAAGCAACTTCACGTATCAAAACAAGATCGTGAAGTAAATGAGGAAACCATGGCCAAGTTGAAACATGACATTGCTGCCCTAAACGAGGATTTGCAGAGTAAGGATAATGAATTTGCTGCAATCAGAAGGGAAAATGAAACCTTCCTTTGTTTACAGAGTGAAAAGGATGAAAAAGTTATCCGCCTTGAAAGTGCCATGAGGGAGCAGACGTGTGAAATTCAGATGCTGAAACAGTCTCGAGAAGCGGCGCTTGAGGATTTTAAGAAGCTTCATGCCGAGAATGAAGAAAAACTCCGGCTACTTAAGGAGGAGTTCGCGATTTTGGAACAAACACATTTGAAAGAGTTGGAAGAAAATTTAAAGCTCCAGCATGCACAAGAACTCGAAGGTATAAAAGCAGAACATAAATGTGGGTTAGGAAAGTTAAAGAATGATACTAAGCTCACGATTGACCAATTGCGAGAGTCTTCGACAGCCTCGGCTCAGGAGAAGGAATCTCAGCTGCAAGAATTAAATTGTAGACTTTCCGAACTGTCCACAGTTCGATGTAAATTGGAGGTTGAGTTAGCAATTAAAGAAGGAGAAATCGACGAAATGAAGTTAATCCTGAAGGAAAGTAAAATGCAACAACAGGATGACCTAAAATGTCAACTTGATGAGAAGACAGAAACCCTGAAGAAAGAGATTGAAAAACTGAATAGCTTGATCCAAATTCAGAAAGAGGAGCATGAGCTAGGGCTTGGCCAACTTAAAACACTATTGACAGCTGAAAAAAATCTGTGTATTTCAGAGATTTTAGAAAGGCATGGCGCCGAAGCCAGTTCATTGCAAAGAGACATTTGCCATTTAACGTCTGTCCATCAAAAAGCTCTAGAAACAGAGAGCAGGCTCCAGGAAGAGATAAGTGTCCTACGTCGCCAACTGGATAGTAGTTTGAAAGCACTTGAAGATCACGAGAGGTCTTTGAAGGAGCAGAAAGACAGTTATGAATCATCCATTCGGAAACTTGAGGAAGAGCGAGATCAAATTTTCAGCGCACAAAAGCTAGAAAGAGAATCGCCTGCACAGAAGTGTGCGTCTGATAAAGAGGAATGTGCGCGCCCTGCCCTTAAAGACTTTGACATAAACAGGCAATCTGCTGAAAAAGAACTTTTAGAAAAAATTCAACTCCTTGAGCAGGAGTTAAGCAAGAGGTAGGAAGAGGTCATTATTTCTTTTTCCATGCTTGGTAAAAGAAAATCTATGTTTAATTAGTTTTCTGTCATAATCCAATACTTTTACTAATTATTTACATTACTTGGATAAAATTTGTGAACATTATTTTTTTGGACACAAATGGCTAATAGGCCTGGGCCCTATATTTGATGAATGGTTTGCTGCGGAATACTGCCTTAGAAGTTGGCACCAGAGCAGAATTTTTTAAATTACTTGAAAGGTTACTCTATTAGGCCTCATGCACACGACTGTATGTTTTTTGCGGTCCACAGAAAACGGATCCACAAAAAATACAGATGCCGTCCATCTGCATTCCGTATTTTGCAGAACGGAACAGCTGGCCCCTAATAGAACAGTCCTATCCTTGTCCTTAATGCGGACAATAATAGGACATGTTCTTTTTTTGTGATACGGAAATGGAATGCACACAGAGTAACTTCCATTTTTTTAGCCTTATTTGTCTAGTTTATATAGTCAGCTATTTCTTTCTGAATCTGTACCAGATTTTTGACAGCCTTTGACAAGTAGCAGGCTTTCCTTTGAATTTGAGTCCATTCACTTCACCACCCACTTAGTTTTAAATTATTTCCTTATTTTCCCACCCTGATCTCTTGTTTTATATCCTCCCAAGTTACCACCATCCGTTTTCTATTTCTTCTCATTTCTTGACATGCGGTTATAATTGCTGTCATGCATGCTGTTATAATTCACCCATCAAACCTTTAAAGGGGTTTTCCCATCTCAGACAATGGGGGCATATCGCTAGGGCACCTATGGAACCCGCACCTATCTTGTAGACACAGCTGATAAAGTGAAGGAGGGCGCATCGCACATGCGTTGCCGCTCTCCATTTATTTCTATGGGCCCACTGAAAATAGCTGAGCGCTGACTCGGCTATTTTCGGCGGCCCCATAGAAGTGAATGGAAGCGGTGGCCATGCAAGCACAGTTCGCTCCCATTAGTTTCTATGGGGACTCTGAAAATAGCTGAGCGCGCTGCTTGTCTATTTTCAGCAGGCAAATAGGTGGCCGGACCCAGCACTGCTGGCCACCATTTTTCAGGCTTCGTTTTAGAGATAGGTGTGGGTCCCAGAGGTGAGACCTGCCCCTATCGGACAATGGGGGCATATTCTAGAGATGTGCCTTATTGTCTGAGATGGGAATACCCCTTTAAAGGGGTTGTCTCACTTCAGCAAATAGCATTTATCATGTCGAAAAAGTTAATACAAGGCACTTGCTAATGTACAGTGATTGTCCATATTACACTGCACATATCCATGGTTACAACCACCCTGTAAATCCATCAGTGGCGGTCGTGCTTGCACACTATAGGAAAGAAAGCCGGCCGGGACCACAGGAGTGCACATAGGCCAGCACCGTTTCCACATAGGCCAGCACCGTTTCCACATAGGCCAGCACCGTTCGGCCACTGCTGCTGGATTGCAGGGCGGTGGTAACCCCTGGATATGAGCTGTGTATAATGTGATGGAAAAATGAATCCAGCCAGGAAAGGAGGCAACATGGACAATCACACTACATTAGTAAGTGCCTTGTATTAACTTTCTCTACATCATGAATGCCATTTGTTGAAGTGACACAACCCTTTAATATAATAATATGTTTCTGTTACCTTACTTGCTTCTTTTTTCAAGCCAAAGCAGTTTCAGTGGCTCTATTGGAAAAGCCACAAGGCGTCTGACTACCCTTCTGCTCGCTAATACAAGGCATAGTGGACGAACTCTCTCCCACTTTATTAAGAAGTATTCTGGTTTCAGCAGTTAAAGTTTATTTCTTGTGCGTTGAAAAGCTATGTAACTTTCTAATTGTGTGTCAATTCACCAAGAGTTTTCTGGAGCTCATGTTCTGGTCACGTGACGGACCCTTCTGCTGGCCATGGGCATAGCTTGTGATCATGACATGGCCAGGGCAGAAGTAAACCGCATTACATAATATGGCTACTCTTTGAAGAGAATCTGTCACTAGAGAACCCCCGAACCACTAGAATAGCTGGATAGCACAAAAGAAGGAAATTCATAGTATGTCAATTTTTATCTTTCTACTCTTTAAAATTGAGGGCATCAACTCTGAACTTTTGAAAAGGGATTATCTGGGATATTCTGCACTTGCTCATTGGAGAAGGAGATTCCAATTTCTGAAATTAGAACGGCCCAAGATATACCGGTCCTGGCCTTCTCCCACTGTTCGTATTCAGACTGCAGCTGTGACTTGCAGGTGTATGACATGTGACCACTGCAGCCAATCACTGTCCTCAGCTGTATTTGACATGAGACCTCTGAGGACAGTGTTTGGCTGCAGCAGTCACACGTCACCGTGCACATCACCATCATGTAAAGTACATGGCATGTGACCACTGCAGCTAATCGCAGTACATCTGAGGACAGTGATTGGCTGCAGCAGTCACATGCCGTATATAGGCACTGTCACTGTGAACATCACTTGACTGCTGCAGCCAATCACAGTGCTCAGCAATCTCACACACCATACGCCTCTGAGGATAGTGATTGGCTGCAGCAGTCATGTATAACTGCTCCTCACCACCTCCGTCTTTAAACAACCAGCGGGAGATGGATCGGACTGGTGGTGCTGAGAACTGAGGCAGGGAAAGAGGTGTATGTAATAATTTTACAGTATTTGGCAACATTGCTCAGATTTTTCATTATTATGTACAACCCCTTAAAGAAATCTCTCCCATGACATTCACACCAAGCTTAATGAGGCTTTTTTTTTTTATAATTGCCTTACTTGCCTCAACTTACTAATGTTTTCAGATGAGTTTCACAGCAACCTCCGTTTTGTGCTCTGCAGTGTTGTGAATTGGTTTCTTAACATCCAAGGTTCTGTCATCCATGAAGTCCTTCCTTAAAGGGGGTCTCCGGGAATTAAGAAAATGACTTAATGAAATACTAAAATATTACTTCATAATAAATGTATTTCCATATACCTTTCATTAGTTATAATGGCTCATTTTGTCTGGGGAGCAATCATCAGGGGAAACAAAATGGCCGCTGTCCTACCAGTACACACTGAACCTGTCCTAATCACACAGCAGGGCAAGTTACTTCACAACACTGAGGTAAATGGCTCCCTCCTCCGTCTCTCTACTTGTCAGGGATTATGATCCTGAATACAGCTGATAAGAACTTTAGCTGAATCTCTAGGAAATTTAGTTCAGAGGAGACATGAAGTACAGAGAGGACGGGCAGACTGTGGTGATATGGGGCTGTGGTAATGGAGACTGCATACAAGTGCTGCTGCTCATTACCCCCACCCTCCTCTTTGTACTTCATGTCTCCTGATTTCCATTCCCGCAGAGCAGAGAGGAGGATGAGGCAGCTCTTCAGCTCAGTGTTGTGAAGTTACTTGTCCTCCTGTGTGATTAGGACAGGTTCTGGTAGGACGGCGGCCATTTTATTTCTCCTAGTGATTGCTCCGCAGACAAAACTAGCCATTCTAAGTAATGAAAGGTATTAAAATAAAGTAATACTTAAGTACTTTTAATTTTCTTAATTCCCAGAGAACCCCTTTAACCCCCCCCAATAGCTCATTATATCACATCCAGACTCTTTCTAGTCAGTGCACATGTGGGAGAGTGGCATTGCACGGTCTCTGTACCTTATAGTACTTCTGCAGTGACTGAGGGCACAGCTAATATGACATGTCTGGAGAAGCACTGAATTCTGGGATCATGCACGCTATAACAGACCAAACTAAGGGAACCAAGGCACCCTGAAAGTACAGTGGTCCCTCAAATTACAATAATAATTGGCTCTGGAATGACCATTGTATGTTCAAACCATTGTAACTTGAGTCCATAAGTCTACTGCAAATCAGTAATTGGTTCCAAAGGCCCAAAAGGTCATCTCAAAACAAGAAAAAGTGAATTATTAAGAAAAATAAGCAGATAACTAAGACAGATAAAGCAAGTCATTCTGTAAAACAGGAATAGGTGCTGGAAGCTGTAAAACAGGTTCTATGGTGAGGGCAGGAGCTTCTTCAGGGTCTTGCATAGTACATACGGTACAGTACACGTAACGGAAAAATAAAGTCGCAGCTCACCTAGTGTCCAAAGTCGCAGCTTATCCCGACACAGACAGGGGGCAGTCTACAGGGGAGCCAATAGACAACCAGTAAAGGTGTTTTGCTAATAAAATGGCCGTGTTGATTGGTTCGATCTGAGCCTGAGCTATTGTATGTTGAGTCTAGTTTCCACTTACGATGGCCCAAAAAAGACTATTGTATGTTGAAAATATTGTATCCTGAGAGATGACTGTATATGAATACCAGAAAAACAGTGTAAAATAGAGATTTGGCATAATAGGCATTACATTTTGGACATGCCAGAATCAGATCTTTTGTTGGAATTCTGATACCTCAGAAAGCTTGTTTCAAGAGGACCTGCCACCATGAAATGCAGTGAATTCTGCAAGCAGCATGTTATAGAGCAGATTGATAGATGGCTTAGCTGGAAAATATTCAGTTCATCTCTGTCATTTTAGTCTGTATACACATAGTCATTGCCATCTTACCCCATGTACAAGGAAGTCAGAAATAGCAGAGATATAAATGTATAAATTACAAGTTTTACTGATATTTTTTCCCATAAAACTATATATCAGTCTGCTCAGCTCCTCCCGCTCTATAACATGCTGCCTGCAGATTGCACTGCACTCTGTGGTGACAGGTTCCCTTAAATGGTTGTGTTAAGAGACTAAGTAAAAGATGTAATTACTGAAAAAAACTATTATTTTAAGAAAGTAATGTAATCATATTGTTAACATTAATGTTGTTTCATTGGTTTGTTATTAATTCTCTCTTCTCCGTTAAGTTCTTCTGGGTTTGCACATAGTCTGGTTTGTGAGCTTCAGGAAAAGCTTCAGCAGGAGAAACAGCTAATTTCTGAGCAAATTGACCAGCTGGATAGGGAAAAAACGGAAGAATTGCAGAACCTCAGGATCTCCCTTATAGCAGAACAACAGGTCTGTAGCAACAGAGTGTCTTGTTTTAAGATACATTTAGACCTCATTTACACATTGCAGATTTGAACAATATTTTACATCAGCATTTTATTTTTAAGCCAAAAGTCTGGATTGAATTAAAGAGAAAATTGATGATTCTTTCTCTCCATTATATTTGCCCTGTGCTTAGGATCCAGTCTTGGCGATTGCTTACAAGTACTGAAGAAAAATACTGCCCATATCTGCAGTGTGTGAATGTCTTAAAGAGAGCCTGTCACAACAAAATGCATTGCAATCTGCAAGCAGCACATTATAGAGCAGGAGAAGGTGAGCAGATCGATACATAGTTTTACTGTTCAAGATTCAGTAACACTTGTAATTTATACATTTAAACCTCTGCTCTTTTTGAGCTACATTGTACACAGGGGCGGACTAAAATTCAGTAAGAGCAGAGGTTTAAATGTATAAATTTCAAGTTTTGCAGAATTTTTTCCTACAAAACTATATATCAATTTGTTCAGCTACTCCTACGCTATAATACGTTGCCTGCAGATTGCACTGTGTTTTGTGGTAACAGGCTCTCTTTAAAGGGATTTTCCATTGTTGAAATGATAGATATTTTTCTGATATTTCTTCTGTTTACTTCTATTTTGGGGTCTCTACTTGTAGTCTTTGAATGCAAACTTCTGTTTAAAAGGGTTCTCGTGGACCTAAAGGGGTTATCCAAGTTCTATAATGCCCTCCCCCATGCCTGGGCCTCTCACATAGGTTATACTTATCTCGCTCCCCAGCAGAGCCGCCGCTGCATCTTCCTGTCGCCCGGATTAAAACATTCGGTGTGTGGAGGGGGGCTGCCAATAGCAGGCCACAACAGAAACAAGCCTCCCTAGAATCGCAGGTGATGCTAGCGAGGCTTGTTCTTGTCTCGGCCTGCTATTGGCTCCCAGCCCCCCCCCCCCCCTCCCCCGACACCAGATGTTTTCATCCGCCCGCTGGGGAGATGCAGCAACCGTGCCGGTATGGGGAGCGAGGTAAGTACAACCTCTGTGATGGGCCTGAGCTTATGGGGGGGCATTATAGAAAAAACTTTAAGTAGTGAGCTATCTTTACAACCTACATCATCAATATCAGCAGTTTGCAAGAGCTGCGCTGCCAGAACAAAGCATCAGAACTACACAGCTCCATCTTTCATGTAGTGGCAGTGCCTAATTGCTGTAGTGGTGGGGATGCCAGGCCTGTCCACTGCTAATCTGATATTGATGACTTGGGCTACATGCCGTTCCGCAAAACAAGGATGGCGTCCGTGTGCATTCCGCAATTTGCGGAACGGCACGGACAGCCTTTAATATAACTGCCTATTCTTGTCCACAAAGCGCAGACAAGAATAGGACATGTTATATATTTTTTTGCGGGGCCACGGAACGGAGCAACAGATGAAGACAGCACACAGAGTGCTCTCCGCATCTTTTGCGGCCCCATTGAAGTGAATGGGTCCGCATCCGAGCCGCCAAAACTGCGGCTCGGATGCGGACCAAAACAACGGCCGTGTGCGTGAGGCCTTATCCTAAGGATAGGTCATCAGGACTAGGTCAATGTAATTTTAACAGACTTTGCATTAATCAATTGAACAGGTGAATATAAGAAACTTAGTAGTATATCATCAATGAAAAATGCCTCTTTCTCCATCTAGTAGCATTCTTTCTCCCCTCTCCATAGACTTTTTTTGTGTCGTCTTTTGTCTTCCTCACCCTTCCCTCTACTTCTATGGGCAGAATGTAATCTGATACTTCAGTGATTGGCCATCTTGCCTCTCAAAGCAAGGCAGAGAATGTTAGTTTTTGTAGAGGCAATGGAGGGTGAAAAGAAGCACTGATACGATATATGATCAGATATATTACAAAGTTTCTTACAATGATTTGTACTATCAATTTATGCAACATTTGTTGAAATGACATTGACCATTTAAGGTTCGGGAGAATCACTGTAAAGGAACTCTGCCATCACGATCCTGAACTGTTACCTTCAGTAATTCATGAGTAGTACTGCAGATAAGGAGTCCAGATCACTCTTTTTTATTTTGCTACTGCTCCTCGTTCCTCAAAGCTGCACTGAAATACATTGTCAGGACTGCCATGCGTGCGCACATGAGTCCTCTCCATTATGTCAGCATAGCACAGCAGTCCAGACTGTGTATTTCAGTGCAGCTTTGAGTGCTGACAGGGGGGGGGGCGGACGGGGAGCAGTAGGAAAATAAAAAATGTCAATTTGGACTTATGTTCAGTACTGCTCATGTATTACTCTAGGTAATAGTTCAGAATCGTGGTGAAAGTTTACTTGAACCAGAACCAGAAGTTCAAGATGAGTATAAAATGTACAATGTACGGAATATGAATCTCCTGAGCACCATGAGATGAAGAAGAAATATGGTCTTGTTGCATCACCTATTAGCACAGTCATACAGTGCCTCTCGGGGGCTAGTTGATCAGCAGTGCTCATGACTTTAGTGCGCTTGGTATGGTTGCAGGATCTGTTATGTATTCTTATGTTTCCCTTTATTTCTCATAAATCACAATAAAAAAAAGACTAATCAGTATCCACGGGGAGTATTCTATGAATAATTAGTTTCATTACTGGACTTCTCTTTCCCATAGACAAACTTTAACACTGTTTTAACGAGAGAGAGACTTAAAAAAGAAAATATAATTAGTGAACTGAATGAGAAGCTGAAGAGTGTCACACAGCAGCAGGAAAGAGATAAAGGTAAGTGTTATGCTCACCATCTTAATCCTTGCACATTTGGTAGAACATTTCAGCTTTACATACGTAATGCAGAAGAATCTTGCGGTTTTTGTCCGGCCACCTCTATTATAGTGAATAGCTAGCGTTAGTACGGATGCCGGACAATCCTAACGCTAATGTGAAAGAAGCCTTGGTAATCTATCAGGGGACCATGTACACGGAGAATGCTTCCCCATCCTAATGACAGGAGCCGCCATTGGGTAACCCTTTCCTGCTTGTGCACAGCTTCATATATGACCGTGCCTTCTCTGACCTAGAGCGTACATCAGCTGTCAAGGAGTACGTTGATCCAGCTTAACCCTTTCAGCCCTGGAAGGTTTTTTGTTTTTGCGTATTCGTTTTTCACTTCCTGCCTTTCCGGGGCAATGTAATTTTTTATTTTTCCGTTCAGCTGAGCGTATGAGGGTTTGTTTTCTAATTGCACCATATAATATTGCATAGGATGTATTGGGGCGCTGGATAAAAAATTCCTAATGGGCTGAAATTGGGGGGGGGGGGGAACGCAATTCCGCAACAGTTTTATGGGTTTTGTTTTTACGGCGTTCCCCATATGGTAAAACTGAACTGTTATTTCCATTCTCCAGATCAGTATAATTACAGCAATACCACATAGGTATAGTTTTTGTTGCATTTTAATACTGAAAAAATAAAAATAAAAGCCTTGAAAAATAATTTTTTTTTTCTTTTCATCGCCAAATTCTGACCCCTATAACTTTCTTTTGTAGTTATGTTTACGGAGCTGTGTGAAGACTTATTTTTGCAGGGCGATCTTTACTTTTCATTGATACTATTTGGGGGGGGGGACTATTTAATCACTTTTTATTACATTTTTTGTGGGAGGTGAAGCGAATCAGCCATTTTGACTTCTTTTTTTTTTTGTTTCTTCATTTGCCACATGGGATAAATATTTTTACATTTTAATAGTATATGATTTTTCACATACCCATGCTATATATTTTTTTGTTTTCATATTTAGGGTCATTTTTTTTATTTTTTTTTCATTTGTATAGCAGCCTGGAATTAATGACACTTTAAACCATGTAATCATTTTTCTCACCTATGTTTACGGTGTTACTGTGCAGATCTAATTGAAACACTATCTGAAGACCGAGCAAGTTTGCTCGAGGAGAAGAAGAGAATTGATGATGAACTCAGCAAGCTAAGGAGTTTTGTGTCTTCAGCTCACACAGTTCCTGCCTCTGAGCCTAGTGGAGCTTTTGTGCCTGAACCTCCTTCTGAAGATGAAGACAGGATGGAGCACGCTTTAGAAATCAGCATGACAGCTGTTCAGTAAGTGCAGTCACTGGTTTTCGGTTAACTGTTTAAGTGGTTTAACGCTTTCGACCCCTCAGGCTTTTTCGCCTTTGCATTTTCTTTTTGCACTCCCTGCTTTTCCAGAGCCATAACTTTTTTATTTTTCCATTATTGCCATATGAGGCTTGTTTTTTGTGGGACAAGTTGTAATTTCCAACACCACCGTTTAATATTGCATAGGATGTAGTGGGAGGTGGAAATAAAATTCCAAATTGGGTGGAATTGGAAAAAAAACCCAATTTTGCCAGAGTTTTACAGGTTTTTTTAAATTTATTATTTATGTCTTTCACTATGTTGTAAAACTGACTTGTAATTTTCATTCTTCAGCTCCGTACGAATCTGGCCATACCACATGGGGGAGCCGGAGCATTACCGGAAGTACGCGCTTCCGGTAATACAGGCTCTCAGATGTGGTAGGTTTGACCACGTCATCTGAGAGGTTAAATGTCCACGATTGGCATTACCGCCGGTCGCGGACATTAGCTGTGGGTGCCTGCTGTATGAAACAGCAGGCACCCGGTTGCTATGGCGCTCGTTCCGGAGCGGGCGCCATCTTTAATGACCCGACATGTGAAATACTATTACGTCACATGTTGGGAAAGAGTTAAACCTTTTAAGATTAATTCACACTTCAGTGTTTTGGTCAGTGATTACCGTCAGTGATTGTGAGCCAAAGCAAGTAGTGTAGCTACACAGCCATGAGGTATAATGGAATGTGTTTTGGCTCAAAATCACTGATGGAAATCACTGACCGAACACTGACTGTGTGAATGAGGCTTTACTCTTTTTATCAGTAGTAAGCTACTGAGTTGCATGTTGAAGAACATACAGAGAAGATTTCCCTTTTCCCCCTCGCCATTCTAGTTTAACTGCTGAGTAAATGGGCCTGTAATATATATTGTTATCTAGGCGTTGTTTTTTAAAGCTTTCTATTTTATAAGCCAGATCTATTTTGAGTGCAAATTCATAAAAACTATTTTACATTTGTTATCCCATGATTGCTGTAAAAAATGAAAATCAGATATCATATAATACATGACCATCTCTTTCTAACAACGCTAGGACCAGCCCTGTATCTCACACGGATCCAATGATCTCATTTATTGCTTCAATTGCTTTGCTAGATTTTCTTCAGGCTGTCATATCAGGCGGCACGTCTCCCTATCGCAGCTCATGGGGGTGTCCTCTCTGCTGTGGCGCTCTCCCTGTAACTGTCACAGCTTCTAACCATAGATATGGCTGGTGGCATTTGAAGGAAGGAACGGAGCATGTGCAACCACCTCAGTAGGTGGACATGCACATTTGTGTGGACATCATCACGCAGGGCAGTCAGCCAGTGGAAGATCCATCACCTCTCATTGCTGACAGTCCTGTGCGATGACACAGTGTCCATAATAGCGTCAAGTGACTGCTGGTCGGTCACAGCCATCCTTGTGATTATACTATCTGCTATGATATGAAACATTTCGCATTGTGTGATTGGATCAGTGCGCACTTTCTTTTCTTTTTCTTTCAGTGATATTACATTGTCAGAGGAGAAACAAAAGATTATTCTGCTGGAGAGAGTAAGTACCAGGCGTCTCTCTGTACTGTTGTCTTCTTCTTCTTCTTTTTTTTTCAGTTGTGTTTCCGGTTAAGTAATTACATAGAAAAAATTGGGCTGGACATAAAATGTTCTATAGATGGTTCTGCAAAAACAGAACGGATACGGAAGACATACGGAGTACATTCCGTATGTGTTCCGTTTTTTTTGCGGACCCATTGACTCGAATGGAGCCACGGAACGTGATTTGCGGGCAATAATAGGACATGTTCTATCTTTCAACGGAACGGAAATACGGAAACGGAATGCATATACGGAGTACAGTTTTTTTTGGCGGAACCATTGAAAATGAATGGTTCCGTATACGGAACGCAAAAGCCGGCCCGTATACAGAATGCAAAAAACGTTTGTGTGGACGAGCCTCTACACTGAGGCATGAGGACAAGGGTCTCTCTGGGAACATTCTGGCAAGTTTGTTTTGTGGACATGCAACTATTAGATGAAGCTTTTGCATACACAATTGACTTCTTTCCAGACGATGAGGGTCTGATAAAACGGCTGTTGGTAAATTTCACCTAACCAGTGATCATTTTAATTGAAATAATCTGTTTGAGCATCTTTAGACGAATTTCAAGGGCAGCACTTCTAGGAGTGTCCTCTCCTGCTCAGCTTCAGTCAGGCTTGCCTTGAAACCAACCTGAACTGGATCCACAAATTTTCAAAAAAGAGAGGGGAAGCGGCACGCCAACACATTCAAGCCGTAATCTTGATGTAGTCTGCTGCCGTATGGATCCCATTGAGAACAATGTGGGCGGTTTGTTCCCATTAGTAAATTCACGCACAGACTCCGCATTGTGAACGAGCCCTAATACTACATTGGAAATCACCAGGTGATCCCATATGAGCCGTAATTGAAAATCAGTAGGGGAGCCCCTCATGTGGCAATATTCTAGTGGTTGAGGGGCGATAAATGTGTTCTCCTGATTTGTACTGTTACATATTCACATATTGTTAGGTAATGACTGCGATGGTTATTCTCTCTTTTCCTATTTTCAGACATTGCAGCAAAAAGAAGAGGAAAATAAGCGACTAAACCAGAGATTGGTAAGAAGTTACCTTTGCCTTTAGCAGTTTTAAGCATGCACTCTCAAAGATAATGCAGTTGGGGAATAAAGCCAGAATCTCAATTCGAATAAAGTTTGGCGCGTGCAACTTTTGGGGGCTTTTTCTACCTACTTGCCACTTTTCCAAAAAAAAGTGGGTGCTGCGAGGCCAGACATAGCTGACCCTACACGTTTCTTCTAATGTACGCCAGGAAGCTGATTACACCTCAAATCTACACCGGCTCCCTGCACAGATATACTAGTGTGTAAAACGCCAGCCACGGACCCGTCTCATAACCCACACTACTTCTCAGCGTGTTTTCCTCAGTTCATTACTTAATCTGTTTTCAATCTTGAATCTCTCTCTCTTTTTGCTAAAGCCTGTTTTTAGTACCAGCAGCATCTCCAATTCAGCTTCCACTGACATCACATCAGCCTTGTGTTTCCCGTATTTGTGCCCTATTAGAGTAACATTAAAATTGGGGGGGAAATTATATGCTTTATCCCTGTTTGTTTTTTTTATAGCTAATTTTGAGCATCAGTTTTGGGTTAAGTTTCACTTATTTTTGACTGGAGAAAAAGTCTGTGTGCTTGTTTTTTCTTCTGCCAAAAATAATGGAAACTTGACCGCGGGAAGAGCATTTTAAGTTTTCTTTTGTAATATTGTAGTCCACGAATGATGGATAGGAATGGAAGATATTCCATTTGTATTCGTTATTTAATCCTTCAGTGTTTTTCTTTTCCTCAGATGAAGCAGAATAACACAAAAGTCATTGCACATGTGAACGCAGCCTCACTTGTGCTGTCTACAAAATGGAATCTGAAACATTTCCAATTTGGTCCGTAAGACATTAGGGGAGATTTATCAAACTGGTGTAAAGTAGAACTGGCTTAGTTGCCCATAGCAACTAATCAGATTCCACTTTTCATTTTTCACAGCTCCTTTGGAAAAGGAAAGACAGAATCTGATTGGTTTCCTACCGGCAACTACGCCAGTTTTACTTTACACCAGTTTGATGAATCTCCCCGACTATGTAAAGACAATTAATACTAGCGCAGTTTTCACCCTGTAATAAGGCTCGGTTCATACCAGCGTTAGCAAATTCTACAACGAAAATAACATAAGTGCCGTATTTGCCACACTGAACTGAAGGGAGCCAAACAGGACCCCATTGAATAAAATAGAGTCCATTTGGGTTGGGGCATCATTTTTTTAACGGACAATAAAATTGCACTCTTTTTGATGGAATCTGCAACAGAGACCTCAAACAGATTCACCGGCACAGATGTGAACAAGCCCTAAGAATATTTATTGTGTGTAAGAAATGTGCTTTGTATATTCTATGGTAGTGGATTTATCTGTTCCAGAATTTACCAGTGAACCCATTACTACAGCAGGCTTAGCAAATCCTAAATATCAGGTGTGTAAAACCTGTCAGTAATTCTAAACTAATTATATGTGCTATGAAAACCTTCAGTCCTATCTGGTGAAGTGGTCAAGGTATGGCCCATAATTCACTTTGCTGACTGCTAGCTTTTGCCATCTTGATGGAAACATGGAGAAAGAAGTGCCAATATGCAAAATGTAACCAGTGAGATGCAGAATTAGATTACGATTTTCTGTATTTTAGAACATCTTGTATGGTAATTCCATTCACATTGGGAATTCCTTTGCTAGACATAGGCCCTTTTTTGCACTGTGGATTTTGCCTTGAATCCTCTCCCTTTTTGCACTATATTTCCTACACAGAAACAATTAATGCTAAAAGTAGGTTTTCCAAAAACTATAGTCATGCAGCTTAAGTCTTTAGTTCTACAAACATTCAGAATTTTGGCCCCAAGGAGAAGTAGATATGTAGTTATGTCAATACATCTAAGTGGTCTTGGACTCTTGAAGGAACCACATCTAAGTGGTCTTGGACTCTTGAAGGAATGTTATTTCTGTTCCATTGCTCTTTCTTTTAAAAAAAAAAACTTCTGGTCACATTAGTTCATAACTTTTTATAAAACAATAAGCAGCATGTAGTGATGGAAGAATTAGTTTGTGGGCCTAAAGGGGTATTCTAGAATTTTGCTATTGATGCCTATCGTTAGGATAGGACATCAATTGGTTTGGCAGTGAGTGAGGAACCTCTGTGTCAACCAATAGATTTGGCTGTGGTCTATTTCTAAGAGCATTATATTAGAAGTCCACTGGTTTTCATCTTTTAACCCCTGGATCTAGACTTCGCTGCAGGTGAACCACCAGACAACTACCTCCTGGAATAGTCACTGTGTGATGGACAGCAGACACATGGGGGTAAGAGACATCAGTGCAGGGCACTAGTCAAGATAAATCATAGTCAGAGACTGGCCGAGGTCAGGGCAGGTAGAGTACAAGCAGTTCAATAAACAGTCCAAGGTTAGGGCAGACATCCAAATATCTATGGAGGTCAGGTAGCTGAGAGTCAGTATCCAGGAAACAGGCAAAAGTCTGTACACGGGCAGACAAACTAATACATAACTCCTTTGCAGGGTAGCAAGCTAGACAACCTATTACTCAGGTACGTTCCCTCAGGGAAGTACCCAAAGGTGTCCCGCCGCTGGCTTGTATAAACTATAGTGTGCAGGCTGGCCTTTTAAGAACTGGTAAAGTGTGCAATTGCCCTACAGTCTGAGAAGGAGGGGCTGAGCCAGCAAGCAGGCCTCAGCGAGGTTCACTGATAAATTCTGGAAAAGATAAATCCACTACCATAGAGGCCTACCATAGAGGGACAGACCTACCCCTGCAGCCAGGCCCTCCAGGAAGAATAGAAGGCAGTACCACGCTCTCGGGAGCCAGTGGACTGGGGGAGGTGAGTGAAGCAGCAGCAGGTGTCCAGCACCCCACACTCCCGCCTGTGGCGCAGGCACTACACTGCTCCATCCATTGGGTAGTGTACGGAGCTAGTAACTGCAGTGCTACTACCATTAATTTCAGTGGATGAAGCTGCTTGGGAACAGCTGAAAGGCGGGGATGTGGGGTGTCGGACCCCCACCGATCAGATATTAATGTCCTATTTAAGTTTTTATTGCCGCTTGTTTTCACTTCATTTTAATTGTACATACATTGAATGGTGCTTGATAAAATACAGTCATTTCTATTGTAAGAAGTAGTTTTACTGGGTTATCTGAAATTTTATGTAGATTTGGGAAAAAGAGGCTTTCTTGCAATCCACAGATGATTCTTCTAGAATCTCAATATACCTGAGGCACCATGGGACGTGACAAAAATTAGTAGTTTGTTTGACTTTGTAACCTAGCAGTATCTTAAATATTGAGGTATAGAAGTACTCCAACCATATTCCTGCACCCCTGTACAAAAAAAGAATACTGTCATACTATGACTTGTTAATACGATGGTATTATGGCAAATACCTCCACACTGTGACTTTGCAGTGTACAGACAGTTGGCATGGTGCTTGCACTAGATCCAGCCTAAATGACATGTATTCTGTATAAGGACATAACACAAGTGCGAACAGAGCCTTACCAAGTAGCATTGTTCTAATCCAGTCGTAAACCTAGTGCAGCATATGCACCTCATAAGTGACCAGAGATGGTCACAAGTGCAGGTCTTACTACTTTGATTTGTTGACCATGTTAATAACTGAAGGAAATGACAGAGTGAAGATAGGAGTTAGGCTTCTTTCACACTGGCGTTAGGGCTGTTCCGGCAGTTTTTGTCCAGCTGCCTTTCGGTATGTTTGCCATGCTTCGGCCGCATCTCCCGCCCCGGCTCCATTATAGTGAATGGGGTCGGGGCGCACTTCCGGCAGTACACGTGTACAAACGTTAGTACGGATCCGGCAGGCTGTTCCCCTGTCGGAACACAACAGCTTCCTGGACGATCCTAATGCCAGTGTGAAAGAAGCCTTGGTGAAAATGAAAGACAGTTCGAAAACCTAGACCTGCATCAATCCTCTAGAAATAATAACCGCAGGCGTATGTCAGAGTTGTAAGGCTCAGCATTATGTATCGTCTGCGTATGTGGTATTGTATAGGCCGCCATGTATAATAATTCTAACCTTTGCACTAACTGCGAGCAGTGTAAAACACCAAATTGTTCATTAAAATGTAATGTATATGGTTTTGGTGCAAATTCAAATCTAATATTTGACTGTTTATTCTGTTTTAGATGTCACAGAGCATGTCATCCGTTTCTTCAAGGCATTCTGAGAAAATAGCAATTCGAGAGTAAGTTATTTTTTTTTTTTATTGCATTAAATACCAATTAAAAGAAAAAAGAATCCATGTCTTTCGACCTTCGATTTTTCTGTCTATGTTCTTACATTCTAGAGCATTTTGTCTCTGCTGCTTGCTTACCTACGGATGTAGCAGGGTTAACACTCATGCTTTATGAGACATGTTATCTAAACTAAATGCAACTAAATGCGTTAAGCAATAGCTTTTCAATGGCTTTTGTTTCAAGATAACGCGATGAGTTAAGAAATGTGAGTTAAGAGTGTGAGTGTTACCCCTGCTACATCTGTACTTTCAATGAAAGGGAATCCGTCTGCTAAACTAGAGTAAGGGTCCATTCACACGTCCGTATGTGTTTTGTGGATCCATTCCGCATTTTGCGGTCGGCACATCGCCGCCACTCTCATAGAAAATGCCTTTTCTTGTCCGCAACTGCAACTATTTTTGGCGTAACAGAAGTGCGGATCCGCAAATGCGGATGCGGACAGCACATTCCGACCCCATTGAAAATGAATGGGTCCACAACTGTTCCCCAAAATTGCAGAATGTATGTGGACCCATTTTGCGAACGTCTGAATGGACCCTTAGCCATGTACAGTGTAAGTGGTGCTGAGTCCAGTGATGTAATGTTTATCTTCATACTCGGGCTGAGTTTACATCAGTGTTCAGCCTTTCCATTCAACTGCCCCATTATCGGAGCAGGAGAACAGAAAGGATGGATTCGGCACATGCACGACTTTTGTCTCCGCTTCAAAAATCTTCCTCTGAGCGGAAACGGACCCCATTATAGCAATAAATGCATTGAGAGGACTCCCATGCTAATGCACATAATGGAGAGGACTTAAAGAGGAGTCCTCTCAATGCATTTTACTGTCGGTTTCTCAGAGCACAGTGTCTGAATGCAAGTGAATATGAAGATAAAAATGACATAATCGGACATAGCACCACTTGAACTATATACTGCTTATTCTAGTTTGGGGTGGAAGTGTTTTGGATCTGACAGATTCCCTTTAAAGGGAACCTGTCGCCAGGATTTGATGTATAGAGCTGATGACATGGGTTGCTAGATGGCCGCTAGCACATCTGCAATACCCAGTCCCCATAGCTCTGTGTGCTTTTATTGTGTAAAAAAAAAACTGTTTTGATCCATATGCAAATTACCCTGAGATGAGTCCAGTGTGAAGGAGACCAGCACCGCCCCGCATCCTCAGAATCTCCTCCTTGCTCCCCGACGTCAGAAAGCCAGAGCGCCGTAATCTCGGGATGTGCGAGCTAGCGCATGCGCAGTGTTGTCACAGTGTTCCTTCCTGTGCTGGCATCAGCCTCAGGGAAGGAACTGCACATGCGCTAGCTCGCGCATGGCAAGATTACAGCGCTCTGGCTTTCTGATGTCGGGTAGCAAGGAGGAGATTCTGAGGATGCGGGGCGGTGCTGGGCTCCTTCACGCTGGACTCATCTCAGGGTAATTTGCATATGGATCAAAAAGTCCTTTTTTTTTTTTACACAATAGGAGCACACAGAGCTATGGGGACTGGGTATTGCGGATGTGCTAGCGGCCATCTAGCAACCCATGTCCTCAGCTCTATACACAAAATCCCGGTGACAGATTCCCTTTAACCTTTTGAATAGAATATCATTAACTGCACACATATAGGCAAATCTATGCCTGTTTAATATTCAGTGGCTGCTTACCTTTTAGTTACATAATCACTGGGCATGCTGTGTAGAGCAGCACTCAGCCCGCTTGGCTTCTTCTCTAGTGTACTAGTTATTACAGCCAGGAAAGTAACACATCTTTGATTAGAGGGCGATTTCCTGTGGATTGTTAATGACCCCTAGTTTGTACTCCTTGCTATAACTCGGGAGCAGTGGAGAATTAGTTGTGTAGTTATACAACTTACTACATTTACCGGGGAACCTTATTATTAGCTTTCCAGGATGTTTCTCAGTGGTGAAAATAACTGCTTCAAAAAGTATTTCTAGGTCAAACCTATGACATCAGTGTCCACTGTTTGATGTTCCTCATTTCAAGGAGCTTAGAGTCAGTTTTAGAGAACCCCTTCGTAATCGGTGGGGGTCTGACACTCAGAAGACTCACTCATCAGTTGCTCACAGTAGCCGCCAGCATTGAACTGAACTGGAAGTACAGCACAGTTCTCTGTGGCCAGGTTACTCCAGCTCAGCTCCCATTCGGATGAGGCCACCAGAGCGAGAGTCAACGTCCATATGTCCTAATAGGCATATGTCCTAATAGGCATTAAAAGGGTTGTCCGGGTTCAGAGCTGAACCCGGACATACCCATAATTTCACCCAGGCAGCCCCCCTTATGTTAGCATATTACGCTCCGAGGCGCTCCCTTGCCCTGCGCTAGATCGCGCAGGGCACGGGCTCTTTTGTTTACAATAACACACTGCCGGTTAGAAGCTTCTGCCCAACAGTGTGTTCGGTGATAACACCGTCTCTGATGGGCCTGCTTTAGCGCTGCACTAGCCGTTTTACAGGGTAGGGCAGTGCTAAAGACCGCCCATCAGTGGCGGTAACGTCACCGGGCTTTCTGGCAGCCCCATGGAGAGCCCGGTACGTCACCGGAACTCCGGAAAATGCTTTTTCCCTGCGCAATTTAGCACACAGCAAAGGAGAGCATCGGAGCATGAACTGCTCTGATGCTCAAGCAAGTCAGGGGGGCTGCCTGGGTGGAAATGGAGGTATGTCCGGGTTCAGCTCTGAACCCGGACAACCCCTTTAAATAGGGCATGCCATCACTGTCCAATATTTGATGTCTCAGGGTTATCAGACACTCCTGACAGAAACCTTCTGGTTGAAGAAGGAGAAGGAAGTTGGTTGAAGAATTTTCAAGCCCGGTCAGACGATTGTTTTTAGAATCCGATATCTTCCAATCTGCTAAATGTTTGTATTCTGTATTCTCTTTCCTCATCAGATTCTCCATGTTTTTGGCCTTGGCTCATTTAGAAACATCTCATTTCATTTCTTGCACAGTACATATATGTATAGTACAAGACTGGATGTCCTCATTTGCTATCAATATTGTTATGACTTTCATTTTCAGACTCCTTTTTTCTATTTTTATAATGGCTGAGATGAGTGTATTTTCTGGCTGGACCTCTTCAGAGTATGTCTTCATTTATTAAACCGTATCTGACTGGCCAGTTTACATGTTATTGTACTCTATATTTCCTGCAAGGAAGGATTATCATGTAGATGTATATCTTCTCTCATATATTCTCTGCCCCAGGTTTTAATAAAACATTTTGTAAACAGATCAGTTCAGCGCTGTCTTTTTCTCAACGAGAACTGAATGTCAATTAGTTGTACAGTTTTCCTGATAAAAAGAGTATTAAGTAGGACCCTCACCCCTTTTTTATTGGGTTCTTCATAGGCCGAAAGCTTATTAAAACCCATCTCAGAGAACCATTTTATATATAATCTGCATAAAATGTTGATGCAGTCACAATTCTTTTGAATATTATTGGAAACGGTTGACAAGCGCCCTATAATGATGCGGCAGAATTTGTTTTTCTTACCTAAAATTACTTTATGCCACTTAGTATATGTGTGTCTATAGCACTGGACTATAACATTTTTTAAGATAAGATCAGTAGTGCAGTAACCATATTTGCAAATATTTGACTATTTTTGTATAGATTAACCCCTTCCCGACTGCCCACTGTGTATTTACGTCCTATCTGCACATGCCCCGTGCAGATAGCACATACATACACGTGCAGGCAGCGCTTTAGGCCCAATGCACACAGCCGTGAGTGGTCCGTGGTAACACGGCCTGGATTCCTGCTAAGAGCAGGAGCGCACGGCGTCATTGGTTGCTATGACGCCATGCGCTTCATGCCGCTGCTGCACTACAGTAATACACTCGTATAGATCATACCAGTGTATTACTGTAGTGCAGCTGTGGCATGAAGCGCACGGCATCATAGCAACCAATGACGCCGTGCGCTCCTGCTCTCAGCAGGAATGCAGACCGTGTTACCACAAACCGCTCACGGCCGTGTGCATTCGGCCTTAATCCCAGTGCTGATCAGCGCTGGGATTAAAGCTCCTGCTCCTGCAATCTAGCAGGAGCAGGTCGGGTCCTGGCGGACAGACACAGCAGGGACCCTGAGGAGAAGACAGGAGAGGTTTATTACCGCTTCTGCCTTCTGCTGTGCCATCAGGAGAGCGCTGAACGAGCGCTTGTTGCAGGGAGCGGCAGAGCCGCTTCCTCTTTTAGTCCCGACGGTCACGTCACCTTCGGGGGTGTCCTGGAGCAGGGGCAGGAGCAGAGCTGCAGGGTCTAAGGAGACCCTGATCAGCTCTGCCTGTGTGTCATGCCCCTACAGGGGGCTGTTTTTCCCTGTAACTGAGGCTCCTATGGTGAAAAAAAAAGTAAAAAATATAATTAAAAATGCAGTTGCTAACAGAAACTATAGTCGCCCCGATCTCTCAAACCTACACATGTTATATATGAAAACGATCGTCACAAAATAAGGAACCCATTGCAATAATTAATTTTTGTGTCAGTTTTAATATTTAAGAAATAAAAAGCTATAATAAAAAAAAAAAATCCTAAGTGTCAAGGAAGAAAATTGCAAAAATTATTTTGGTAGTCAAACAAATAAAAAAGCTACGGTCACTAAACCACCACATGCACAAAATCACAAAAAGTTGCCTGGCCTTTTTGGGCTTGGTCATGAAAGAGTTAAAGGGGGGGTTATATTTTTGTAAAAGAAAACTTTTCCTCTTAACCCCTTGATTATTGGAGTTTTTTTTGTTTCTTTATTTTATTTTTTCCCGGAGCCATAACCTTTTAATTTTTTCGTTCACATAGCTATAATCTGAGCACTTGTTTTTTACGGGTCAAGTTGTACTTTCTAAAGCCACCATTTCATGTGGCATACAATGTAGTGGGAAGCAGGAAAAAATTGCAAATGGAGTCTGTGATCAGGGAATCCAGTGGCTCGAAAAACAGACAGAGAAGGACAAGTTCAGCAGAACGCACTGATACCTTTCACTCATTACTTCACTCTGGCACAAAAGTGATTTTAATCCATATGCAAATGAGCACTTTGTGCACCCTTGCTCCTCCGCCGACCTCTGCCAGTCGCTCCCTATCATTGATTGACTGGGCCAGGTTCCTGCATATTCATCTCGTCTGGCCCTGTCAAAAAGGAGAGGGAGAGGTTAACTGAAGAAGCAGCGATGGCAAGGGTGCACAGAGTGGCTTGGGCTAGTGCTTCTTGCACTTAACTGTTCATTTGCACAAGGAATAAAAGTGCTTTTTCTGTAGAATAAAGAAGTGGCTATCTAAGTGAAAGGTAAGTTGTACTCCACCTCACTCATTTTGGCCAATGTCTATGATGAAAAGCTTTTTCACCCATATGGCGTTCATTCTGAACACTGTATTTTGCAATGTGTGTATCCTACACAATCGGCAGAAATATATTGATAAATCTCTCCTATGCAGCTTTAAATCTTGTGATTTTCTTCTCATAGTATGTTATACTCCTGGCTGTTTGCAGCCACCACTAGATGGAGCTCTGTGAATTTGAGATTAGACGGTTACCATTGAACTTTAGGGAAGTTGTGAACATTTTTCTTGGAGCTCCTCCCTGTGATGGCTGAAGGAAAATGTAGTGAATTTACATAATGAAGCACAAGTTATTGTTTAGCACTGGGATCCCCTGACCATAGGCCTCACACCAGCAGCAATGCCTGACCCCATGGTAAGTATATACTACACAACCCAGCAACTACCATACAAGCAGTTGGTATCCCTGACTGCCAAAAGAACCCGAACCATAACCTAGACTTGTTATTTAAGGAATGAACAGTATAACATTTTAAAAACAATATTATAAAAGTGCCTTTTTTTGGTAGTAAAAAGGAATTGAAATAGATTAAAATTGTGTCTAAAAGAAGAAAAGTTTATCTTGGCAAAAAGAAAAGCAATGGCTCTCGCAGCTATGTACAAAAAACAAATAAATAAAAAGAAGTTATGACTGGCAGAATAATGAGACACAAAAAGGAAGAAATCATTTGTGACCTGAAGTATGGTACATATAAAATTTGTTACATCCTTAAAGGGGTTAGCCTAGAAAAGATATGTATGATTTATCCTGAGGATAGGTGATCATTGTCACATCAGCGGGGGTCCAAGTCCCAGCATCCCCGCTGATCAGCTGTTTCAGGGAGCTGCTGCACTTACAGGAGGTCTGGTGAGTGATGCAAGCTCCTTATATCGTATAGTGCTTGGCATTGCAGCTCAACCCCATTGACTTGTATGGGACTGAGCTGCAACTAGGCCATGTGACTGATGTACAGTGATGTCACTGGCCTAGGAAGAGGCTGCGGTGCTTAAGGCCTCTTCTAACAGCAGTTTGGCGGGGGTCCCAGGTGCCACACCCCCAGCAGATCCCATACTGATCACCTATCCTGAGTCATAAATATCTCCTCCTGGATAACCCCTTTAAGGGGTTAAGATCATAAATGTCTTTATAAAACATGTCTATGTCATCTCCATTAACCCATAATAGACAATTAATCCCCGCTCCTGCTGGTTTCCTCTTTTTGTGGTGGATTTTTTTTTCCACGTGTATTCTTAGCTGGACCCACTGCTCTTTGTTGAGATAGCTGGTGCATTAGCCATATAATAGGATGACAGCGTACCATTAAATGCAAGTATATACAGTTATGTCTTAAATATTCTTTCTATAAATAAGCCATTAAACTGCATGCAGGAGCTGAAGTTTTTATTAGGAGAAATCATAGCATTTACAATCAAATCCTAAAATATGTGCACATGAGATATTTAAGGGACTGTATCTTAAAACTTTATGTTGTTTCCATGTTAGAAAAAGCATGACTTTAAAATGGGATGTGACTATTGTAGCTTCTACTTCTGTAGTTCACATCATAGTGATCGCTTTGTTTTGCTGTATTGTACAATTACACCTGTATTATATACACCTTATGTATTGTGTGTTTTTTTTATGTGGCTAGAAAGTATATTTGGTTGTTCAGTTCCATCTAATGAGTTTCTGAGCAGCTGTCTTCTCCAGGATAATCAGACATGAGCTGACCTATACACTGAGCTCTGTCCAACCATAAAGAACATGTATCGGGAGAACACCATAGTCATACTTGTGTGTGTCGGCCTTCACTGAATGTCCTATGGTAGTCAAGAGCAACAGTTTAGAGCTCCACAAAATGTCAGATTGACCACCACGACTGTTTTCTGGTGACATCAGTGTACTGTTAACCAACCAGAAGTTTCCTTAATCAGATGAGACAGTCATTTACCACCTATTACCGTACCACTCGCATTGCCAGTCTCTTCTATATTTGGCTTTCATACAGTTATCACATATCTTTGTGCATAGGTGATAAAGGATCTTTATTGTGAACCCCTTTAATGGTAGTGGTCCAGTTTCAACAGCCTCTAGCCATATGTACAGTTGGAATTTATGACTAAAAGGGGTTGCTCCATCTTGACATTTATGGCAATGTACCATAAATGCCCAATATATGCAGGTCCCTACTCTGGAACCCACTACTATTTCAAGAACAGGGACCCACTGCGAACGAAGGGCACACCATGCAGGCTTGGCATCCTTTACATTCCATGCCATGGGACTTCAGAAAATAGCCAAGTGAAGTCCCATAACAGTGAATGAAGATTAAGCTGCGAATGTACAGCCACCACTTTATTTGCCATTATGAGACTTCCAAAAATAGCCAAGCCAAAGCTCAGCTTTCTCTCCATTCTCTTCAGGGACCCGATGTTTAGATAAGAGCATATCCCAGAGTTGGGTCCTATGTCCAGATGGAAATACCCCTTTATCAAGGGAAGTCTTCTGTTCAGAACCCAGTTTTTCAGGGGATACCAGTTAATCAGGGGGTATCCTAGAAGCACTTCCAGCAACTAGCTAATTCAGGGCCTCTTGTATCTGAACTTGACACCCCCTTAGTATGCAAAAACTGTTAAATGCATTTTCCAAAAGTAATTCAATGCACTTATCCAGTCAGGAATAGCACCGCCACATTCTTACATATTCTACTTTGTGTTCATGTCTTAACAGCTTCCAGGTTGGGGACTTGGTTCTTATTATCTTGGATGAGCGTCATGACAATTATGTGCTATTTACTGTCAGCCCAACGTTGTATTTCTTGCATTCAGAATCACTTTCAGCATTAGATCTTAAGCCAGGTGAGTGTGGTAAGTGTCACCCATAAGTAATTCAGTTCAATTCAAACCATTAATAAATTGCCATTTTATGTTATGGAAATTCTGTATGTCAGAGCAGAAATAGGCCTGAATGTTACAAGAGACACTATTTGGAGGGGATGCATACATTTTTGGCCACATTATTCACTCTAATAGTGTTTCCTTATGTGTCTTTTGCTGGAGCAAGCATATCACACGGTTTATAATTTGTATTATATATGACACTTTGTTAAGCATTGTACGACTGTACAGGGTATACAGAGAACGTCAAGACATATAAATTTCATCTGTTGTATTACTGTAAAAGGATATTTAATTTCCCTTGTAATTATTAAAAATCATCTTTTAATATGCAATACCTGGAAGAAGCCCCGGTCAGTAAATAATGACTGCCCTAAAAATGTAGTCCTCTGCGTAAGGCAGGGCTGGGGAACCTTTTTGCTGCCGAAGGCCATTTGGATATTTGTGTAAAATCGTTTGTGGGCCATACAAAAATCTCAACTTAAATATTTAAGTGCTATATTTGGTCAAACATATAACTGACCTATGGGTAAGTTACAGAAATTGCACTTCAATAAAAAATATAATCTAGAGCGCTGTAAATTTGCAGCACATTTTGACCAAACATAGAAGTCTAATTTTTAAGTTCAGAATGTTATTTATTTAGTTCTTTATTTAGCATTAAAGACAGCCAAACGGGTTCACCCAGCTTTCACACTGCCACTGGCTCTTCCTTGGCAAGTTTCCCTGCCTTTGTCCCTTTCTCAGTCTCAGATCTCCCCCCCCCCCCCCCACCTGCATCAGCCTCCTATCAGACCCCCCAACCTCCATCTGACCGCTCAGCCTCAGATCAGACCCCCATTAGACCCTCCCTAGCCTCATATTAGACCCTCCCCAGCCTTAGATTAGACCCCCTCAGCCTCAGATCACACCCCCATCAGACCCTCCCTAGCCTCAGATCAGACCCTCCCTAGCCTCAGATCAGCCCCCATCAGAATCCCCACCCTCAAATCAGACCCAGCAGCCTCAAATCAGACCCAGCAGCCTTAGATCAGACCCCAGCCCCAGATCAGACCTTACGCACCCTCAATCAACCTTAGATCAGCCCCTATCAGACCCCCCAACCTACATCAGACCGCTCAGCCTTAGATCACACCCCCATCAGACCTCCCAGCCTCAGATCACACCCCCATCAGACCTTCCCTAGCCTCAGATCAGCCCCCATCAGAATCCCCACCCTCAAATCAGACCCAGCAGCCTTAGATCAGACCCCAGACTCAGATCAGACCTTACGCACCCTCAATCAACCTTAGATCAGCCCCTATCAGACCCCCCCCCCCTCCCCAGTATACAATCAGACCTCAGATAAATAAACGTACCTCTCCAGATTCACTTACGCTCCCTGGTCTTCTTCCCACCGTGCTGTACTGTGACCTGACAGGTCAGATCGCGTCAGAACACCTCCCTTGCCTCCCGCTTGCTAATGACCGCTTCCATAATGAAAGCGGTCATTAGCATTTTCACTATATGTTATGGCATGGGGCCGGGGGCCACATAAATTGATCCCGGGGGCCGTATGCGGAGGTTCCCCACCCCTGGCGTAAGGTCTCGTCACCATGTTTGCAGTGGACATTGGACATTTAGGAGCACATTTTTTAAGACAGGCGTATAGAATTGCTCCTTTCCATACTGTGGAGGAGATCACAGCATGTAAATGCAGAGGTCTGCTCCATTGACGAGCAGGTGATTGTCAGGAAGGAACGCTTCCCTGCCGACAATCATCTGCTCCATCTGGCCATGTAAAGGGCCCTTTGGTTTACTCGACAGAGAACAGATAAGGAGAAGGAAAGTATTACACAGTGATGTGTGAGAAATGCTTCTGGCCTCCCCCAGAGATAGACATGATCAAGTCTTGTAATTGGTGATAAAAAGCGCTGAACAATGGCTAGCTTTGTCTTCACGCTAACAGCTAAATTGCTCTGCTGACTCTCCTCATCTGGTTTTGTTCCTAAACTGGAACCGTACAGAACATTTTGAGTTGAAATGGTTTTATGTCACAAGACAGAACTTGTTTTCGCATGAAAAAAGGAAAGATAAAGTTATGTGTTTTTGTGTACAGAAGTCCTTTCTGATTATGAGATGGGGAATCTGGGACCTATACGGATCATTTATCAATAGATATACGCCGCAGATTCGGTATCAAAAGGGATTTGCGACCTAATCCGCGAGTTCTTCCACACCACGTACGCCAGTTCTAAAAGAGGGAATGGGGAAGGGGTCTGGCCGGCCCATCTCATTTATCATTTTCTACGCCTGTTTTAGGTGTAGAAAATTATCTAAATCTACACCAGCAAGGATGCTGGCATAGATTTAGGCCGGCAGTGGATGCGCCTAAGTTATGTATAGGCCGGCGCCTTACATATCTTAGGCGCATCAAGCGCCAGCACTAGGGTATTAAGACCTGCGTTTAAAACGGCGGTCATAATAAATCACTCAATATGTGTCATTCTAGGCAGAAGGGTTATTTCTGCCTATCCGTAACCGTATGGCAGCTAATACTACAATATGTCAATGTCAAAACGTATTTTTCATTCTCACTTTTAAGTACTGAAGTCAAATCCAAGGCAGATAGTTTGGTTTTCAGCTTCAGGAATGTGCTTTATAGCCCAAATGTTTTTTAATAAAATCATGCTATTAGTGCCAGCATATTACACAATAGTGTTTAAAGGGGTTGTCCGGAGCTGAACCAGGACATATATCCCCATTTTCACCCAGGCAGCCCCCCTTGATGTTAGCATCGGAGCAGTTCATGCTCTGATGTTCTCCTTTGCCCTGCGCTAAATCGTTCAGGGCAAAGGCATTTTCTGGAGTTCTTGTGACGAACCGGGCTCTCTATAGGGCTGCCAGGCGGAGGCTTCCGCCCAGCAGTGAGCCCTGTGACGTCACCGGCACTGATGGGCAGGCTTTAGCCCTAAAACGGCTAGGGCAGTGCTAAAGCCCGCCCATCCGGCAGAAGCCTCCGCCCGTAAATAAAAGAGCCCTTGCCCTGCACGGTCCAGCGCAGGGCAAAGGAGAACATTGGAGCATGAAATGCTCCGATGCTAACATCAGGGGGGCTGCCTGGGTGAAATTATGGGTATGTCCAGGTTCAGCTCTGAACCCGGACAACCCCTTTAATGTCAAATGTCACCTTTTGGGGCCAATTTACTAATATATTAGGTAACTGCATTATGAATTATTTCTTAGGTCCTACTATTAAATTATCTTTAGAGCCCATTTAGGGTCACATGGAATCTACTGCCCTCTCCGTGGGAGGCCATCCTGCCGTTCATGTACCTGAAGTTTATAGACATGTCCTTTCTTGGCACAGTTGTGGCCGTAAACTACGGCCACCCCACGGAAAACAGTGATAGGCGCAGCCGACGGCAGATTTTTAGCACCAAATTTCCACTGTCAAGATATACAGCATGGACATTCTTATTGGTTAAAGCAACTGGTGATAATGAAATACAAATTCACTACAACTGCTCTCCTGGTCTTAATCAGAAATGCATTTGCTGCATCTTTTGGTAGTCCCCACACCAGAGAAGCAACTATCTGCTAGCTATAAGCTGGTGTAGGTTTGCTCTATAACTCTTATAATAAATCTGTCGGGTCGAGGGCCCCTCCACTGAGCCATGCACACTTTTTAAACAGTAGCAAGTGCAGCATAAAACTGAAAAAAGTAATTTTTTCCCCAATTTTTTTTCTACACCAGGAAACTGATGCAAGTCACTTAATAAATGTAAAAAAAATTTTTTTTTTTTTTTTTTTTTTTTTTTTTTTTTAAGGTTAAGAAGCACTGATTAAAGGAAAGGTGTCATCAGAAAATGACCCATTGTTTAAATCACATTTTTACCTAACACATTTTTTAAGAATTTTTGGTGATATTTTTACTTTTCCATGTCAATATCTACCGTATTTTTCGCCCTATAAGACGCACTTTTTTCCCCCCAAAAGTGGGGGGGGAAATAGCAGAGCGTCTTATGGGGCGAATGCTGCATTCTGCCGAATTTTCAATGATATGCCGCGCCGCGGCGCGATGCCGCGGCGCGGGTGTATCAGCTGAGAGGGAGGAGGGGCTGGGGGCCGGCATTTGGTTTTATAATGACAGCGGGGCCCGTGCAGTGACTGTATTCTACTACACGGGCACCGCTCACTGTATATAATCGTATCTGTAATTGTAGACATTGTTAATGTATAAAAATTCTGGGTAATCAGCGCCTGTATTATGGTACTTACAAGCGCTTGGTAGCAGAGAGGAGGCAGGCCGGGAGGACGGGCGCTGGCAGCGTGAGTCACTACCTCACGCGCCTGCGCTGCCCACTTTATGAATGAAGCAGGCGGCGTGGGCGCATGACATAGTGACTCACGCTGCCAGCGCTCCTCCTCCCTCCTCTCTGCTACCGAGAGCTTGTAAGTACCATAATATAGGCGCTGATTACCCAGAATGTTTATACATTAACAATGCCTACAATTACAGATACGATTATATACAGTGAGCGGGGCCCGTGTAGTAGAATACAGTCACTGCACGGGCCCCGCTGTCATTATAAAACCAGATGCGACCCCCACCCCCTGTATTGGGGGTCATTCACACTACAGGGACACTGTTATGGAGGGGATCTGTGGATGACACATAGCATAAGATGCTATATATGTGTTATCCACAGATCCCAATAACAGTGCCATCCAGAGACCCCAATAAGAGCCATCCAGAGACCCCAATAAGAGCCATCTAGAGACCCCAGTAAGAGCCATCTAGAGATCCCCATAACAGTGTCACCAACAGATCCCCCCATAAGTGTCCTCCACAGTTGCCCCCATAATAGTGTCATCCACAGACCACCATTAGTTCAAAACCCACCAAAAGCACACCTTTTGGTTCAAAATATTTTTTTTCTTATTTTCCTCCTCAAAAACCTAGGTGCGTCTAATGGGCAGGTGCGTCTAATGGGCAGGTGCGTCTAATGGGCAGGTGCGTCTCATAGGGCGAAAAATACGGTATATGTAATTTTTAAAAAAACATAATATCCTGCAGTTTTTGCACTGGCCACTAAGCCTAATAATAGGAGCCATGTCTTGGTTTGTACAGGTCACTTTACTGCAGTTATCAGCTCATCATTACAATGCAGAATTAGAATGGCGTGTATCACCTCTGTGTATAGATAACAGGATCCTCCATTCACAATAGGTGATATCATAGCTAATCTCCTCCCTCTTGAACACTCTGCACATCATAGAGCATGCCAATAGAAATCAATGAGGTCCTCTCCTGTCCATTGTGTCTGTGGCCCATGGGGCTGCCGTAAAGCAGTTCTCTAAAGGCTCTCAATTATAGCTTAGGCAAGATGACCGCCCCTTTAATCATGTTCAGGGAATAGAATTTACAATCGGAAAGTAAAAACAGATTGGGAAAAAAGAATATGTGCTGCTATTTGGTTTTAACTGGTAGAAAAAAAAATTGACGACACACATTGTCTTTAACTACTAAATATATATTCTATAGTAGTCAGAGCTCCATTCTTCTGATTTAAAGTTCCCAATCCCCTCTACATACACTTAGCTTTAAAGGGGTGGCCGCCCCTATGTCCCACCTAATCTGACATTGGGCTTGGAGAGACACTGATGTATGCAGGATGGGACAGTTGTCCGATGCCCGGCACGTATCGTGCACTTGTGCTATTAATTACAGTTGGAAATATGCATGATATTTGCTCCGATTTTTGCCTTGCTAACTTTCCCTCCTGGCGTGCAGCAGTGCGTCTCCATACCTAGTGTCAGATGGGGCGGGTAAGAGGGGCCGAACAACCTCTTAAAACAATATAACATCCTGGCTGGCTGTAGTTATGTGAGGAAGTATATAGATAAGAAATACTGATTCAGAATCCATGTCCTATACACCGGTTACTGCCTACTTTAGTGGGGGGGGCTTCCAAGATGACATATTCCATTTAATAAGTGCACGGTATTCAGTAAGCATCTAATCTCCCTCTAGTGTTAATATCATTTAAATAAATGTCCATACCAGGAATCAGAAAATAGAGCTCGGACCTTAAAATGACATTATTGTAAAGGTTTGATGCCATTTTTGATTAGTAGTGCAACACGACTTAGGCTGTCACTCCCACGAAATCCAGGCTTAAAGGATAACTAACCTTTTAGACAACTATATTTCAAAATGTTCTAAATGCTCTGAAACGTATTTTTGTAATATATGTATTGATTTTACTGAAAAAGTAGGCACCTTAAAGGGATTCTGTCATCAGAAATGAGCCCTATAAGCTAAACATATGGCGATGTCCCTTGTAAAACACTGAATCCTAAAGTGAGTTTATCAAATGCCCCTGTGGCTCTATATTCATAAAAAAGCGGTTTATATCACCTGTCAATCACTTCAAAATGTGTCCAAGGGAACGTCTCATGGTGAAAGGTGCCCGGCTGCAGCAATCTCGTTTAGGTGCCCAGCGCCGCCTTCTGAGCTGAAATCGCCGCCCTCCCTTTCATTCGATCCGCCTACCTCAGGTGACTAACCTTCCTTGTGCCCAGCCACGCCCGCGTGTGAAGGAGCCCAGCACCGCCTATGTCTCCTGCTTTCATCTACGATAGCCGTAATCTCGCGATGCGCAGTTCTTTCCCTGAGGCTGATGCCAGCACAGGGAAGGAACACTATACCGGCACTGCACATGCGCGAGCTCGCGCATCACGAGATTACGGCTATCTATGGTAGATGAAAGGAGGAGACATAGGCGGTGCTGGGCTCCTTCACAGGCGGGCATGGCTGGGCACAAGGAAGGTTAGTCACCTGAGGTAGGCGGATCGAATAAAAGGAAGGGCGGCGATTTCAGCTCAGAAGGCGGCGCTGGGCACCTAAACGAGATGGCTGCAACAGGGCACCTTTCACCATGAGACGTCCCCTTGGACACATTTTGAAGTGATTGACAGGTGATATAAACCGCTTTTTTTATGAATATAGAGCCACAGGGGCATTTGATAAACTCACTTTAGGATTCAGTGTTTTACAAGGGACATCGCCATATGTTTAGCTTACAGGGCTCATTTCTGATGACAGAATCCCTTTAAAGAGAACATGTCACCATCAAAGTGCTGTGAAATGTGCAGGCAGCATGCAATAGCGCAGGAGAAGCTGTGCAGATTGAGATCGAGCTTTAGGAGAAAAGATTATAGTATAGCTATATTATTCATTGGAATTTTCTGTTCACTCTAGGCTTTGGAGTCAAGGAGATGGTCCTATCAGTGTATACACAGTCATAGAGGGCAGGCTGTCAATCACTGACTTCAGAGCCCAGAATGAGCAGGAATTTAAAAGAATGAAATACAGACTAGGCTGAATCATTTCCCACAAATCTATATATCAATCTGCTCAGCTCCTCCTGCTCTATACCATTTTGCATGTGGCTCAGACAGCATGTTCAATGTACAGGTTGTCTATATCTCGTTGGAATCTGTACTTTTGTACACCACTGACTTGTACGGTGTGCAGATTCCACAGTACTGGGGCCACAATGAGCTCAGTATTAGCAGGAGCACACGTTGCTGCTCCTGCCTGTGTAGGGTCTCCTGTACAATATGCTTTTCCTGGATTTAGCTGAGCAGAGCAGGTACAGACAAGAGCTCTGCATGACACATTGTTGCTCCGCTCAGCTAAGTCGCGGCATAGCACATCAGTACAAGAAACCCTGCGGCGATGTGCTATGCCAGGATTTGGCGAATGTGTGCCCCTGCCGGTACTGAGCTCGCTGCAGCCCCTATTCTAGCATTTCTCTGGTATATGTACACCCCACCCATCAGCTGTGTACGAGTGTACATATTCCAAAGCGCTACAGACACCCTGAACTTCAGGTGCCTATTTTTTCACTGAAATCAATAAATAAAGTACCATATTTTTTGCTTTATAAAACACACTTTTTTACCCCCAAAAGTGGGGGAAGAAAATCTCAGTTTGTCTTATAAAGCGAATACTAGTCAGCGCTTCCATTATAGAAGCGCTCACTAGTGTGCGGGGAGTCAGGAGTGAGGCGGTGCCGGTATTCACCCTCCCTGGTCCCTGGGGCCGCGCTGCACTGTCCTGACTGCGTGCAGCGTCAGGACCTAGTGCACCTTTATGACCTGACGCTGCATGTTGACAGTGCAGTGCAAGCCCAGAGAAGATTAGGGAGAGAAGAATGCAGGGGAGTTCAGAGGTAAGTGAATTCATTTATTTTAAGATCTGATATGGGGGTGAGATCTGAATTCTGATATGGGGGTGATGTGAGGTCCTGATATGAGGTCTGATGAATTTTATATTTTTTTTCTTACTTTTCTCATCTAAAACCTGGGGTGCGTCTTATCATCCCGTGCGTCTTATAAAGCTAAAATACGAGTATATAACAAAAATGAGTTTCAGAGCATTTAGAGCATTATTTTAAAATAGAGTTTAGTTACCCTTTAAATGCTGCAAGGAGATCCGCGCCCATGCACAGTTAGGCCTCATTCACACATCAGTGTTCGGTCAGTGATTTCCATCAGTCATTGTGAGCCAAAACCAGGATTGGAGCCTCCAAAGATATAAGTTATAAGGGAAAGATCTGCACCGGATCTGTGTTTAGAGCCGCACCTGGTTTTGGCTCACAATGACGGATGGAAATCACTGACGTGTGAATGAGGTATTACTCTTTTGTTGCCTCCCTTTATCCCAGTTCAAATAATAGATGCTCATCATGAAAACATACACTCTGGAATTCAGCAGTGCACAAAATTGCACGTTTTCACCTGTCAATTATAATTCCAATTTCTTCCAAGCAGAGAAGTAATTTTACTCTGCATCAAGTGCTATGAGGTGCACCTCTGCCATACCGCACAGCGCTTGGCTGATGAGGCTCTTGCCGACAAGACATATGGCTTGTTAATATTCTGATGACATAGTATTAGCTGCTGATAGTTGTTTGCCAGTTCTCAAACATTTTAACTGTCCAGACGGGAGATTGAAGCTAATATTTAGAATATAAACTCATGTATTTATGGTTGGACATTAACCTGCAGAGTTTATGTTTAAGCCGGGTTAGAATAAATAACATAAAGCAGCAGCGCTAAGTAAGGCAATTGGTAGAGGAACCTTACAGGGTCGCCGTTCTAATACAGCTTGGTTTTATTTGAAAGATTATTACATAATATATAATGATCCCTCAAGAACTCCTGCTGTGCCTTAAGTCGTGATGAAATGATGGAGTCATCTGAGGCTAAAGTCATAACTGTAAAGAATGCTGCTTCTGTGTTCAATAAAGAACTTTTCTCACTAAAATGTAAAGGCTTCACGTTGCCCTCATTTCCTATATATGCCTAATCATCAGAAAGCTGGGTGATGATCAGAAGCTCACATTTCTAAGACTGGTGTATTTTACTGGAAGGGATAGCTGAAGTGACTTGGAACACATTTGTTAAAAGAAGCACATCTCATTGAGGCTGAAAAGTGAAATCTGTGCCTGGTATAATTCATTTGTACCATTACTTTTAGTTAATGAATGTGGCCTAATAAATGCCTCCTTGGAGACCACGTCCACTTTTCTTGTCACTTTTTTTAAAATTTGACAAATGAGGATAAAACCTCATCCACACAACCATGTCTTTGGTTCGTGTCCGATCTGCATTTTTTGCGGATTGCACAGACACTTATTTATTTCTATGGCTCTGCAAAAAAAACGTCATTCGTGTGCTGTCCACATCGATGCGTCTGGGCCACAAATTATGAAACCTGTCCTATTCTTGTCTGTTTTTGCAGAGTCCTGTGAAAATTGTAGGATGCACATGGACCACATCTGTATTTTGTGGATCAGCAATTTGCAGACCGCAAAACGGATACGAGGCCTAAAAGTGCACGTTTGTGTTAATCTGTTGCACATCTATGAAATGTTTTAAAGTTTTCAGAGCAGTGATGTAGGGATTATTAGACTGCCTCTGCAGGAGCTGTAATGGCTGCTACTGTCTCTTTTCATCTTTGGAAATCAAGAACAAGTAGTTATAAGAGCCGTGCTGTCATGCTCATCAACATGGAAGGTGGCCATGATTGACACCTACATTCCTGCACCTAAAAACTCTGATCCCAGTGGTTTTATTGCTCTGACAACTGGAGGGAACAAGGAACAGTAAAACATAAATATATTTGGTCTTTCTATAGTCATAATGATGCATAAAATTATACACTAGAAATGGGAAAACAATCCCATAGAAAACAGGGTCATTGATACACTGCATGACCAAATGTAAGTGGACACTTATAGGAATTGGTTGGACATCCCATTCCAAATCCATCGTTGTTCATACAATATGGACCTTGTCCTCCTTTTGTGGCTGTAACAGCCTCCACCCTTCTGGAAAGGCTTTTCACACAATTTTGGAATTGGCCTGTAGGAATTTGTGCCCACTCAACCAAAAGAGCATTCAGTCATGTACTGGTGTTGGATGGAAATGTCTGGAGCGTAATCAATGTTCCAATTCATCCCATTGGGGTTTTTGGACATTGCTTTGTGCACAGAAGCACAATCATGCTGGAACAAGAAATACCCTAGTTTTTAAAGGAGTTCTCTATTTAGAAAATGCAAATACTTAAATATTACTTTATTATAAATATATTCCCAAATATCTTTCATTAGTGATAATGGCTTGTTTTGTCTAGGGAGCAATCATTAGGAGAAATAAAATGGCCGCCGTCCTATTAGTACACACACAACCTGTCCTAATCACACAAGAGGGCAAGTTACTTCACAACACTGAGCTAAAGAGCTGCCTCAGCCTCCTCTCTGCTCTACTTGTCTGGGATTTCGATCCTGAATACAGTTTAATATGATCTTCAGCTGAATCTCTGTAGGAATGGAGCTCATGATGAGACATGAAGTACAAAGAGGAGATGGGGATGTGCCTGGTGAACAGCAGCACTTGTATGCAAACTCCATTCCCACAGAGATTCCACTGAAGATCTTATCATATTTATTCAGGATCATAATTCTTGTAGGATAGGAGAATGAGGCAGCTCTTTAGCTCAGTGTTCTGAAGTAACTTGTCCTCTTGTGTGATTAGGACAAGTTTTGTGTGTAGTAATAGGACAGCGGCCATTTTATTTCCCCTGATTGCTCCCCAGACAAAATGAGCTATAACTAATGAAAGTTATTTGGGAATATATTAATAATAAAGTAATATTTAAGTGTTTTAATTTTATTGATTCCTGGAGAACCCCTTTAAGGATAATTATGTCTCTGTCTTTAATTTATTATGTAGATAAAGTTAATACAAAGCATTTACTAATGTATTGTGATTGTCCATAATGCCTCCTTTGCTAGCTTGATTAATTCTTTCATTGCATTATACACGGCTCGTTTCCAGGGGTTACAGCTATCCACAGTCCTGGCTACCAGAGAGGCTGGTGTTATTTTTCTATAGTGTGCAAGCACTGCCACCATTGCTGCATTACAGGGTGGTCGTGACCCCTGGAAACAAGCAACGTAGAATGCGTTGGAAAAATTAGTCGATCCAGCAAAGGAGGCAATATGGACAATCACAATACATTAGTTAGTGTCTTGTATTAACTTTCTGTACATGCCATTTGCTCAAGTGAGGCAACCCAATTTAAGGGTTTAATTTAGAAGTTTTTATTCATTTTTTATACGTTCTGGTTCCCGAACTGCACCCGAAGAGATGATCTGTGGGGGTGCAGTGTTTCGGACTCCCACTGATTTGATATTGATGACCTCTCCTGAGGATTGGCTATCAGTACAAGGTTTTGATTGCAGATTTTGTACACTGTATGCCAGTTGTGGCTTTGTTCTTAGATCATCACTCAGCTTTACTATTATTCTTAAAATGTAATGCTTACTATGCTTTGTATGTGCTTCCTTGTTTTATGTAGCTTCTGGTTCCTCTAGAAGACCCTGGGTACTTGGTAAAGTGATGGAAAAGGAATATTGCCAAGCAAAAAAGGTAAGCAGCGCAGTTGGTTTTTAGGTCTCACTTACTTGGGAATGGAGGGTTCTGGTATTAATCAAATCCGTGCAGATATTGTCCATAACCGGGTGTAGAATATGGCTTGTAGCTGCCATTTCTTTTTAGTATTTTGACAGAACAAGTCAACTGTAAGTAAATATCCTAGAGTTGAAGTACATGAATCCTAAATTTAAATACCTGAGATTTTCTTGCATTAGAAGACTTTGGTTTTTAATAATAGAATTTTACAGGTGTGTACATGCCATCTTGTATGTTGCAGTGGAGCATGTGTGCTTCCCTGTGGGACTGCCGAAGAGAAGCGAAGTACAGCACTCAGCCATCTTCGACAGTCCCATAGAGATGAATGGAGCATCACATGCTTGACTGCCGCTGCATTCATACAGGGTAACACTAGACTTCCTTGTGATCGGTAGTGGGACGGCAGTAAGACCCCTGCTGACCAGACCCTTATCGCCTGTCTTGTGGATTGTTAAGTTTAAATCTTGGAACAGCACCTAGATCTTTCTAGGCTCTGTTCAGATTATGATCCCAGCTTCTATTCTTTACTAGGTCACGACCATGTCCATTGAGTTTCTTTTTGATGGCAAGGTCTTGGCTGTAGACTGGTACATTCTTACGATTACATTTGTAAGAATTCTGACAGATATGTTGTAATGTATTTCTTGTGTGACATAAACCTCTATTTGTCACAATTTCATACGCCGACCATGCTGCAGACAGCCCTTCGGTCCCCATTTGTGGGCTGCATAAACATCATTACTTGGCCCATGCTATGTCCAAGATGGTGGCGATGACAGGATTCACCCTGGTCACTGCTGTCTGAGCTGCTCTGGGCAAAACCTCTTCTTACGCATGAACAGTAAATGAATTGTTACGTCCAAGCGCAGAAGAGCAGTCAACACCATCTTGCACCCTATGGACACAGCGCTAGCAAGTACTGATGTTATGAAACCCACAGATTGGAACCCAAGGTCTTTCTACAGCGCAGCTAGTGTAAGATATTGTGTGATATACAGATGTATTTCACGCAAGAAATACATCACAACATATCCACAACACTACTGAAACCCTATAGCGTCTAAGCAAGGAAATATGTGCTTTGATAATACAAGACAAATTGTACCTTTATGGTAATGCCGTAGCACTCACACTTTCTAGTATTTGAGCTGACTGGTGTCCTTTCTTCCTTGTGTCTTTGTTTCAGGCTCAAAATCGATTTAAGGTTCCCCTGGGTACAAAATTTTATCGCGTGAAAGCAGTGCCATGGAACAAGAAGGTTTAAACTGCCCCCCTATATTACTGTCACACATTTATACCCTGGCTTGTTTTACCCATATCTATCCATAACATAAACATCTACTCGCCCGTTTTCTCCGAAGATTGGAATTTAGGACCTTAATGGTGTTGTATAATGATTTCATTTTCAGGTTTTAGGTTTAAGAAATGTAAATCTTACACGAGAGGGTTCATTATATCTTCCCAGTTTTATTTTTTTTATCCAAGCTCCTTAGAAATGCGGACCAAGACATGTTTGTTCTTTCAAAGGGCAGGTGATATGGATATTTTTTTTTTACATTTTTATTTTAGCCATACTTTCTGCCTGATAAATATAAATGAGCTTGTACTTGGATGTTAAATGTTAGTTATACCATTATTACCAGCATTTGTCTCTTTGTGAAACACATTTATCTAAAGTACTGGCACTCTTCAACACGTCCTTTATAACCCTTGTAATTTTTCCAACAAAAGGGAAGTGTGTATGGCATGCAGATAATCACCATTTTATTTACTATGAGTTTGCCTCCATAAAAAAAAAAAAAAAAAATGGGGAAAAAAAAGTATGATATATATATTGGAATTTGACTATTTACCTAAAATGTGGCTTGGTAATATCATAAGGAAAAAAAAAAGAAAGAAAAAAAATAATATTGCCTGGTTAACGCAGCTTTCCAATGCACTTTTGGTTGATTTCTTTAGGACATTTTGAAGGGAAGAATGTATACAGCACTACACAGCATAAACCATACTAAAGCAACCCCGGCCATATGGAAATCCTTTGTTATGTTAAATAGATCATATTGATAAAATTGTATTTTATGGTTGAGTTTCAGGCAAAAGAACTTCATTGTACATTAACCATACTCGAGTAACAAAATTATTGTATTGCAAAGACATGTAGAGTTTTAAAACAATAAAGATTTGAAACTGTAAATGTTTGAAAATCGGTCTTTTAAAATAAAAATGTATACTGTACATATAATAAAACACAATATTATTGTGCATAATTTTATTCATGCATCTAAGTTATGTGAAATGTTATGCTCTAGTAATGTTTTCCAATAAAACAAGGGAAAAATTGTGTATTTTGGTTTACTAATTGAAGATTTATATTTCCGGGAAGATAAATACTCCCAGGGGTTATAATAGGGGTTCTTTATGTCTAGCCGTTTATAAGATTAAACTTATATTGTATATTATATTTTCATTGGCTTCAGAAACGCTCTTATACTTTCACATATGATATTAACTCCAGGAGTTATAGTTTATAGTTAATATTATGTAATATTTTATCAGGAATGTTTATCAGGAATTTATGCAAAAGCCAACAAGTAGTATGAGAATCCTAAGAAGGAGATTTATCAGATATCTGATATATTGATATCTCCTGCACTGCTGGAGGATGCTTTTACTTTATGGCTAGGCACAGGTCTCATCACAAATGAGGAGCATCCTCTGGCAGTACATGCCGCATAGCTGCCATAGATTTTTGCCTTACATTTATGCCAGAAAATAGGTGTAAAAGTAGATAAATTAGCTAGGACTGTTGGTCTTGCCCCCGCCATGCCCCCTTTTCTGAACATTGATCTACAAATGCCAATTGAGACTACATTTTGGAGCACTGGAGTTTAAAGTTGCAACCACAGACAGGGAGACGATAAATCTCCCATTTTGAGTTTTTCTGAGTTGTAAGATGGTACCATATCCACGTCCTGATTTCATGCATACATTTTTCTGTCAGTTTTCCATATAAAGTTAGAAATGGTAAATTTGTACATGCTCCATCTAATGCAGTATTATTTTGATATTCTCACCTTGAAGCTTGGTGCTGCACTGAGGCACCATACAGTGGCATACCGAATGTCAACTGCTCCATACATCTCTTTATTCCACCATACAGACCACATTCACACAGCTCCAAGATGTGCAAAGAGACTAGGGCTCACCAAACTAATAAAAAATATAATATGAATGAAGCAGTATGACTTCTGTAAGCCATGGACTTCGGTTGCAACTTTGAAAATGAATAGCATATCAGGTAAAATGGCAGTATAGAGCAACATAAATAACACTGCTTGTGTAACAAAAGCCATAAACAGTTTGCAATGCCTGAGTATCTAATAACTAGCACAGTAGTTTAGAAGTGAGAATAAGAAGGCCAGGCAAAATATAAGGCTATGTTTGTGGTTTCCGTGCCGGGAGGGGTTGCATCTGATAAAGACAAGAATAGCATAGTTTGCAGCACTGTTCTTACGGTTAGAATTCTGGAACCCAGAAGGAAACCTAATAGACTCCTTTATAAGAAAGTGAGACCCATTTAAAAATGGATTGGACACAGCTGTCATTACTCCCAACAGGAACAGAAGCCGGTTGTGTTTCCCTACAAGGACAAAGAAATTGATGGATTATTAGTACCCTAGTCTTTGTATGCTTTTAACCATTATTATTATTATTAATAGGAATGGGACTAGGTGGCCCCCAGATTTTTTTTAAAAATTATGGGTTCCCCATGATAAAATTTCAAATCACTGTTCTAGTTAGAAAAATGTTTTCATGTAACACCAGTATCTTTTAAGAGTTCTGTAGAAAGGAAATAACATTTAATGTTTCGTAGAAGAAGCCTATAAATAGTTTTTATAGCTAAATGCAAAGCAAATTTGGCATAAAAGGTTTGCATATTTCTAAACTAATCTATGGGTAGAGCTTGTACATTTGTTCGACAAAGATCTTTGACCTGTCTTGTTGGTCAGCAATAGGATACTTTCTGAGACTTTCTAACTGATTACATACCGTATTTTATAAGACGCACCTAGGTTTTTGAGGAGGAAAATAAGAAAAAAAATTTTTTTTAACCAAAAGGAGTGCTTTTGGTGGGTTTTGAATTAATGGTGGTCTGTGGATGATGCACTGTCATGTGGGGGTTCTGTGGTGGCACTGTTATGGTTGACCTGTGGATGGCACTGTTATGGGGGATCTGTGGATGGCGCTGTTATGGGGGATCTGTGGATGGCGCTGTTATGGGGGATCTGTGGATGGCGCTGTTATGGGGGATCTGTGGATGGCGCTGTTATGGGGGATCTGTGGATGGCGCTGTTATGGGGGATCTGTGGATGGTACTGCTATGGGGTGGGAGATCTGTGGATGGCATTGTTATGGGGTGGGGGGATCTGTGGATGGCATTGTTATGGGGTGGGGGATCTGTGGATGGAACTGTTATGGGGGGATCTGTGGATGACACTGCTATATGTCATCCACAGATCCCCCTCATAACGGTGTACCCCAAAATACACAGGCCCTCTGCTCACCAAATTATTTATAAACATGATTCCTTATCCTGTTATTAAGTTTAACGCTGCACTCTCCCATGTCCCCCTGTATCCCCACAGCACTTACGAACAAACTTCAATAGCAGGCAGAGCAGACGGCAGCAGTAACGTCACTCACTGATGTCTCGCGCCTGCTCCGCCTGCTTCATTCATAAAGTGGGCGGAGCAGGCGCTCGACGTCAATGAGTGACGTTACTGCTCCCGTCCTCTCTGCCTGCTATTGAAGCTTGTTCGTAAGTGCTGATGGGATACAAGGGGACATGGGAACATGGGGGAGTGCAGCGTTAGTAAAACTTAATAACAGGATGAGGATTCATGTTTATAAATACTTCGGTGAGCGGCGACCCTGCCCCTAGTTCCGGACTCCAGCCCCTCCTCTCTCCCCACTCATACATCGCAGTCTGCGATGCTGCAGCGTCGCAGACTGCGATGTAAAATGGAAGCATTCGCCCCATAAGACGCAGGGGCATTTTCCCCCCACTTTTGGGGGGGGGGGAGTGCGTCTTATGGGGCGAAAAATACGGTATCTTCTGGGCCATGTGACCAATGTACATGACATCTGACTCCACCAATCATACTGTTGCAGACGTACCGAGACATATGGACATTCCCGCGACAGGTGGCAGGAGATCTGTGAGACTGGCAACACGTGGTTTGATCTGACATGTTTTCCTTTTGGATCAAATGACGTCTGTGTTGTTTCTGGTGCTTGCCACACCTTCTTTCCCCAGGATTGGCTATTGTGATCATTTGACCTTTTCTATTTATTGTTTTTTTTTCCCACTATGCTATGCGGTTTATAGCTTCTGTTGGACTTGTGGTTAGCTTGTGTTTGGTTCTCGGCTGATTTCCTGGTGCTACCGAAGCTTCATTGAAGATAAGTGTTTCTGTTCCCTTTTGTATTTTGTTTATATACACTCACCTAAAGAATTATTAGGAACACCATACTAATACGGTGTTGGACCCCCTTTTGCCTTCAGAACTGCCTTAATTCTACGTGGCATTGATTCAACAAGGTGCTGATAGCATTCTTTAGAAATGTTGGCCCATATTGATAGGATAGAATCTGGCAGTTGATGGATATTTGAGGGATGCACATCCAGGGCACGAAGCTCCCGTTCGACCACATCCCAAAGATGCTCTATTGGGTTGAGATCTGGTGACTGTGGGGGCCATTTTAGTACAGTGAACTCATTGTCATGTTCAAGAAACCAATTTGAAATGATTCGAGCTTTGTGACATGGTGCATTATCCTGCTGAAAGTAGCCAACAGAGGATGGGTACATGGTGGTCATGAAGGGATGGACATGGTCAGAAACAATGCTCAGGTAGCCCGTGGCATTTAAACGATGCCCAATTGGCAGTAAGGGGCCTAAAGTGTGCCCAGAAAACATCCCCCACACCATTACACCACCAGCCTGCACAGTGGTAACAAGGCATGATGGATACATGTTTTCAATCTGTTTACGCCAAATTCGGACTCTACCATTTAAATGTGTCAACAGAAATCGAGACTCATCAGACCAGGCAACATTTTTCCAGTCTTCAACAGTCCAATTTTGGTGAGCTCGTGCAAATTGTAGCCTCTTTTTCCTATTTGTAGTGGAGATGAGTGGTACCCGGTGGGGTCTTCTGCTGTTGTAGCCCATCCACCTCAAGGTTGTGCGTGTTGTGGCTTCACAAATGCTTTGCTGCATACCTCGGTTGTAATGAGTGGTTATTTTAGTCAACGTTGCTCTTCTATCAGCTTGAATCAGTCGGCCCATTCTCCTCTGACCTCTAGCATCCACAAGGCATTTTTGCCCACAGGACTGCCGCATACTGGATGTTTTTCCCTTTTCACACCATTCTTTGTAAACCCTAGAAATGGTTGTGCGTGAAAATCCCAGTAACTGAGCAGTTTGTGAAATACTCAGACCGGCCCGTCTGGCACCAACAACCATGCCACGCTCAAAATTGCTTAAATCACCTTTCTTTCCCATTCTGACATTCAGTTTGGAGTTCAGGAGATTGTCTTGACCAGGACCACACCCCTAAATGCATTGAAGCAACTGCCATGTGATTGGTTGACTAGATAATTGCATTAATGAGAAATAGAACAGGTGTTCCTAATAATTCTTTAGGTGAGTGTATGTGTGTGTGTTGGCTTTCCCTGTTTGTCATTAGGCCTGAGGGAGAATCCTGTTCGTCCTTCTCTTTGGAGAAACAGGTAGACTCAGTCCTGAATTAGTTCCAGGGTCCCATAGGGTGAGATAGGATTCTAGGTATCTGGTGTATGAACTTGCATACCTTTGGGGCCTGTTCATACTGGTAGTCTGTCAGGACTTTAGTTAGGGTTTTCTCTAGAGGTTGTCCATCTTCCTTCCCTAGTTTCCAGGCCTTATTCCAGTATCCCCTTTCCCTCCTATGCTCGATGTGGTGTTTTCCTCCCACACACAAACGTGACAGATACTGATGACCTACCGAGAGGATAGGTCATTCGTTAAGTCTCGGAAAACCCCTTCAATTAAATTATTTGTAAAGTTGTCTTTAGATTCATTATAATGCATTACAAAGGTTTGTACTTGCAATTAAATATTTTTTATTTATTTTTTACTTCATTTTCTCCCATTATTAATGACAGCTAATATAAGTAAATGTCTAATGAAAAAAATATATATTATTTCAACTGAAAATAATGAAACAATTGTCTAAAATATCCTAACCTCTGAAGAACAATACAAAGGAGTAATAACCAAAAGCAAATACATTAACACAGCCTAAAGTGGTATGGCAGTCATAGATATTTTTGGATATCAATTTCAAGAGAATGGAAGCCCAGGGATTCCCATTTTGCATAAAAAGTTGAGTACCTTGCCTTGCTTTAACTCCCATGAGCTTTAATGCTTCTCTTCATTACTATGCTCTTCATTTATATAGCACTTATATGTTATCACCATATTTTTGAATGTCAGAGGAAACCCACACAAACATGGTTAAAATAAACTCTGTGCAGATGTTGTCTTTGTTCGGATTCAGACCCAGGACCCCAGTGCTAACCATTGATCCTCCAGCTACAACTTTCAAAATACAACTCACACAAATACATTCTTCTGATGCCACCTTTGATGCCTGCGGCATGTCAGAGGTTAGCCACAGTGTAACTGGAATTAATAGAAAACACATTTAACTGAGGCGTTGTATGTACTTTATGATTTAACTGTTGTTCTCTCCATTTCTAGCAGTATAATCGGACAATTTAGCTATGAACAAAAAACAATTGATGTGGAACATTGGCTCATAGATCATATAAAGTTGGTCATATCAACACCAGCTGAAGAGTGATATCAAGACCTTATGTAAAGTGAAATGTTTAATTCAGTTACACACCATTTTACACAACTGGGCACCTTATGGACACCTTTGTGCTAATGTTATTTGCTTATTAATTGCGACATTTAATTGTTTTTAATCATTTTGCTGCTGCAGAGTGTAGCTTCACCTAGCTCTGTGCCCTGCTGAATCTGATACAGATCTGACAGAGCATTCCTTCTAGCTGTGTGGTCTTTCTGTATCCTCTATTTAAGCACTGGGCCCATTTTTTGTTTTGCATTTTCATTTTTTCTCCCCACATTCCAATAGCTATAACTTTTTTTAAAATTTTCCATTCATATAGCCATATGAGGGCTTATTTTTGGCGGGATAAGTTGTATTTTTTAAGGGCACCATTTTATTTACCATGTCTGTTACTGGAAAACGGGAAATTTTTTTTTGTGGTGTTCACTGTGCACTAAAAATGATATGACATACTTCTTCTGCGGCTCAGTATGAATACAGCGATACCAAGCTTGTATATTTATTTATTTATATTTTTTTACTATTGAAAAAAAATAAAGTAAAAATTTGGAAAAAATAAAATTTTCTTTGCATCGCCATTTTCTGACAGACCTTACTTTTTTATATTTTTATATTTCGGTCTAGAGAGTTGTATGAGAGCTTGTTTTTTGTGGAATAAACTGTAGTTTTTATTGGTACAATTTTTGTGGTACGTACAATGTTTTGATCACTGTAATTCAAATTTTTGGAGGTGGAAAATGTGACAAAAAAATTGTGAATTTTTTTTTTTCCATTACGGCATTCACCGCACAGGAATTTAAATATTTTTTTTAAATAGTTCAGACATTTTTGGACGCTACAATAAGTTATTTTTTTTATTGTTAATATATTTTTATTTGTAAAATTGGGAAAGGGGGGTGATTTAAACTTCAACTTTAAAACTATAAAACTAATATTAAAACTTTAATATTTTAATGTTAGATTTTTTTTTTTTTTACTTTAACAGTAATACATTTTAATCCCCTTTAGGGTGCTAGAACTTGAGATATGTTGATCCCTTGTCCTTTTCACCCTAATAGAGATCTATTAGGGTGAATAGGATTTTTACACGCTTCCTGCTGAGCTGTGCTTACCATAGCAGGCCTGGAAAGCTTCAGAAGCGTCCTGGCTGCCAGGGTAACCGTTTGAAGCTCCATAATTTTATTGTAGGGGCTACCATCTGAAAGCAGAGAGAGACATATCCCTTTGCCTGACTCCACAGATGCCACAGTCAGTGGTGTTCGCGGGATCTGAGGGTTTAAATGACGGGGTTCAGCGCACTTGCCCTTACACGTCATTGAGGCCGGGTGCCTGCTGTATTATACAGCTGGCATCCTCTGTGTATGGAGCGAGCTCTCTGCAGTAGCCCACTCCATACATTACCTCAGCCACAGTGACTTAGGCTACTTTCACAATAGCGTTCGGTGCGGATCCGTCTTGTATTTGCACAGACGGATCCGCACCCATAATGCAAACGCTTGTATCCGTTCATAACTGATCCGTTTGCATTATTCATTAAAAAAAAAGTCTAAGTCAAAACATTGTAAGTCAGGACGGATCCGTTTGGCTCCGCATCGTCAGGCGGCCACCAAAACTCTGCAAGCTGCGTTTTAGTGACCGCATAAAAAATGCAACGGAGACCAAACACAGCCAATCCATTCAGAATGCATTGGGGCTGAACTGATCCGTTTTGGGCTGCTCGTGAGAGTCCTGAAACGGATCTCACAAGAGGACCCAGAAACACCCGTGTGAAAGTAGCCTTACCGGTATGTCACAGTGATTTAAGTGGTTGTGTAAGTTTGGGGGTGTTGGGGAGACCCGAAAAGGGAAGCATCTGCTTCCCGATGCTGGCTCCTGGCCCATGCGCTCTCCAGCCTCCGCTGCTTTGCTCGGGTCCCTGGATGTAAACTTCAGTTTTGACACCACCTGTAGCCAATTGCTGGCCACAGCAGTGACCTGCTCCTTTTGCATCATGACAAATCATCACATGACCCATGGGGAGAGGTCACAGCATGCAAGGGTGGAAGGAAAGCAGAGTGCCAGTGGCAGATTCTGTAGGAGGAATCACACACTTCTCAGCATTACGGAATTATTATGCAAATTATATTTTTCTCTGATTTTGCTAAATGGTCAATGCAAATGACAGTCAGTATAATTTTTAAGTCATCAACCATTAGTGTATAAATCAAATTTTATTGAACAAACTTCCCAATGAAGGCAGAGTTTCAAAAAAAACATTTTATAGCTTGTAAAGAACTGAAAAAGGTAATTTCTTGAATTTGCAGCATTAGAGGACCTTTCATGAGATTTTATTAAGGGAGATATATACCTGTACTTGCGGGGTACCCCACGCTGATGCTGCCATCCTGCTTGATTTTTTATAATATACCTGCTGTGCCCTGCCGGATTTCTCCCGCTCAGTATGCCAATACTGAGCATCGGAGCAGTGAGGAGGAGACTGAGTCTTTTTCCGTGGGCGTCTCCTTCTCCCTGGCTGTAGCGCTGTCCAATCGCAGAGAGTCACAGCCAGGGAGAAAAAAACCTCTGCGCTACAGCCAGGGAGAAGAAGGAGACGCCCACGGAGAAAGACTCTGTCTCCTCACAGGATGGCAGCATCAGCATGGGGTACCCCGCAAGTACAGGTATATATCTCCCTTAATAAAATCGCATGAAAGGTTCTCTTTAAAAAATTTACTGAAATCAAAAGCTATTTCAATCAAAAACTTCTTAACAGGCCAAGTTACATGTTAACATAGGACCCCATCTTTGATATCGCTTTCCCAATTTTTGCATCCATTGAACTTGTGAGTTTTAGGAGAGTTTCTGCTTGGATTTCAGGATGTCAGAATAGCCTCCCAGAGCTGCTGTTTTGGTGTGAATTGCCTACCACACTCATAGATCTTTTGCTTGAGGATAGTCCAAAGGTTCTCAATAAGGTTGACGTCAGAGGAGGATGGTGGCCACACCAGGAGTTTCTCTCCTTTTATGCCCATAGCAGCTAATGACTCGAAGGTATTCTTTGCATTTGTGCATTGTCATGCATAAAGATAAAGGCACAGTTCTTTTTGTACCTTAAAGAAAGTGGTTGGTCAGAAACACTATATACGGATGTAGCAGGGTTAACATTGGGGCTGTCAGCTGAGGTCTGATTAACGTTGGGGGTCCGATTGGTGATCTGACCTGAGGTCTAAAAAAAAAAAATTCATATTCTCTAAAAGCTAGGTGCGTCTTATTATACAGTACATCTTTATGACACTCAAATCCAATTTGCATAATAATTTGTAGCAGCATCTTGACCACATTCTCACACACACAGCTTATATGCAGCATGTATAGACACATCAACATGAAGTCGGAAACTGGGAGTAAACTGCATATCAGAGAGTCTGAAAAATTTTTTATTGAGAGTTCAGCTTGAAAGTTTATGCAACAGTTTTTTACATACTGTATGTAAAAATAATTTTTGCTGTCAAATATGTTCTTAGCCATAGATGTTAATTATAGCTATCTACCTATTTATACTGCATATGTATATTGTGAAATCCTTTTTTGTCCAATAGGTATGCTTTTATTCTTTAGCTCCCAGCACCTTTTAAAAGTAGATTTCTTCAATCTTGGGTGACTTGCAAAATTGAGCTATATATAAATCAAATGAATGATTGCTCTGTAGTTCATAAGTAGGTTGAATTCTTTTCAATGAGAGAATTGAGCAATATATAAATCTAATGAATTACGGCTCTGTAGTTCACAAGTAGGTTGAATTCTATGAATGAGAGGAAGTGTATGCGGTAATACATAAGGATTCTATTTGTATTGTATCAGCCAAAAATAGATTTTATAATCCTGGGATTTATAAAGTCTGGTGTATCCTGTCAACCGGATCTATCACAGAAATGGCATCACAAGATATATCTACTGCAATTAATCATTAACATTATTGTTTTCCAACATTAAAATTGATGGCAGATCAACATTGACTATGGAGTCTCACAGAAACAGCAGCCCACATTTACTAATATACACTCACCTAAAGAATTATTAGGAACACCATACTAATACGGTGTTGGACCCCCTTTTGCCTTCAGAACTGCCTTAATTCTACGTGACATTGATTCAACAAGGTGCTGATAGCATTATTTAGAAATGTTGGCCCATATTGATAGGATAGCATCTTGCAGTTGATGGAGATTTGAGGAATGCACATCCAGGGCACGAAGCTCCCGTTCCACCACATCCCAAAGATAGTCTATTGGGTTGAGATCTGGTGACTGTGGGGGCCATTTTAGTACAGTGAACTCATTGTCATGTTCAAGAAACCAATTTGAAATGATTCGAACTTTGTGACATGGTGCATTATCCTACTGGAAGTAGCCATCAGAGGATGGATACATGTTCTCATTCTGTTTACTCCAAATTCGGACTCTACCATTTGAATGTCTCAACAGAAATCGAGACTCATCAGACCAGGCAACATTTTTCCAGTCTTCAACAGTCCAATTTTGATGAGCTCGTGAAAATTGTAGCCTCTTTTTCCTATTTGTAGTGGAGATGAGTGGTACCCGGTGGGGTCTTCTGCTGTTGTAGCCCATCCGCCTCAAGGTTGTGCGTGTTGTGGCTTCACAAATGCTTTGCTGCATACCTCGGTTGTTATTTCAGTCAACGTTGCTCTTCTATCAGCTTGAATCAGTCGGCCCATTCTCCTCTGACCTCTAGCATCCACAAGGCATTTTTGCCCACAGGACTGCCGCATACTGGATGTTTTTCCCTTTTCACACCATTCTTTGTAAACCCTAGAAATGGTTGTGCGTGAAAATCCCAGTAACTGAGCAGATTGTGAAATACTCAGACCGGCCTGTCTGGCACCAACAACCATGCCACGCTCAAAATTGCTTAAATCACCTTTCTTTCCCATTCTGACATTCAGTTTGGAGTTCAGGAGATTGTCTTGACCAGGAGCACCCCCCTAAATGCATTGAAGCAACTGCCATGTGATTGGTTGACTAGATAATTGCATTAATGAGAAATAGAACAGGTGTTCCTAATAATTCTTTAGGTGAGTGTAATTGTGCCTAGAATTTGGTGTAAAATGTGCCATAATTTAGTTAATTTCTAGCGACACGTTTTAGACATGCATATATGAAAGAAATGTGCTTAAAATAATAACCCACTGTGTATTGCTTAAACCCGGAGTTTTCAACAAAAAAAAAGTTTACATCATGACTGTGCTTCTTTGTACAATAATAACTATGAAGAAACTATAGTGTTTTTTTGAACTTCCCTAAAGTCTCTTTCAGCCATATTTTTCCTGTTTCAGCTGCACAGCTAGATGCATTTCACTCATAAGCAGGCGGGGTGTACCTTCTGTAAAAATCTACCAGCACTGTACTGCTCTGACATCCTTTCCATTACTTCCCACTGTTTGATTTCAGCTCTTGAGCTCACAAAACACATAAGGAGGGGGAAATCACACAGACACACAAGAGGCTCTTATGATCTTCAAAAGCAGTGTAGATGCAATTCTTTTATCAGGCCCTGGTCGCTCTGACATGCCCCTATTTCCTGTGAACCATCTTGTGAGTCTCTGGTACTAGGGATGGATCTTGCCTGACAACAAGCAGTGGGTTGCAAATTAGATGGAGGTGAGACCCCTAGTTGTCATGACAGCTTTTGTCAGGTGGATGCAGGTATATTTCTTTAAATAAAATAATTTAGAAATTTGCCAGTTACACCATTATCTATAAAGATAAATTTAATTATGTGAAAGTACAGTGAATCTTTACCGGGGCATGGCTTAGCTGAAAAGGGGCATAGATGTGACAAATTGATGTAACATTTTGATACAATATTCCATTGCAAATAAGCCAACTAAATAGATGGTAAAAACTTAGACAAAAGTGTCTAGTCCTAGCGTAGCCCTGGCCTAACAGATTTTTTTTTCCTTTTTTAGCACAGCAATTCACAACTGTATTTAGGGTGTCAAAGCCGTTTGGGGCAAATATACATATCATTTTCTCAAAAATTGTTCAGACTGACTGGTACAATTTTTAAATACTGTTACATTTTTATTCTCTGTAATAATAAGACCCCATTCTCAATAAGCTGTGTATATGGAATGTAAAAATAAATCAAGTGGTCACATTTATTGCAGTGTTAGGGCTGTTTCACACGAGCGAGTCCTTTGCGGTAATCACGCTCCTTGTGTGAGTGTGATCCTCTGCTCTGGACTTACAGGAGTGCACAGCATTATCATGATTTATAATGCTGTGTGTCTCTGCATGGCCTTTTTTCCACAGAATCATAGTGACATAAAGCTGTCAGTATGATTCTGTAGAAATAAGGTCAAGCAGAGGCACATAGTATTATAAATCATGATAATGCCCTGAGCTCCTGCAAGTCCACAGCAGAGGATCACACTCACACACGGAGCGTGATTCCCGCAATAGACTCGCTCCTGTGAAACAGCCCTTAGGTTTTGATTTTTACCATATTTTTAAAATCAACATTTTGATCATAGTAAAGAATAAATAAGGGTGTTGTTTTACACCGTAATTATTGTATTGTGATTTGTAAAGAACCAATCCGTCAAAATTTTCCAGGCTTTACAATCGCACGTCATCTATTACCAAGACTTATACTCTGTAAAACTATGCTGCTGTTGAAATCTAAAGCAGAGAATACAAGCTAGGAAACTCTCACTATTAATAGCTCCACACTATAAAATCTTAGTTTGTGTTCAATATTTAGTCTACCAGTACAGTAGGTTCTTAGAATAAAATAAAAAATCCTAAAGAAGGAAACAGATAAAAAGAAGTTCCACAGAAGCAAAATAGAGTGACAAGATTTGTCCATTAACCAACCAAAATTGTTTTAAGGAGTGTCTGTCATGAGAAATAACATTATGTAGCTAACTGACATTAGCGATGTGCTAATGTCAGCAGTACATAACAGTATGCTTTATAACTCCCTGCCTGCGCCGTTCTCTTAAAATAAACACTTTTTAAATATGCTAATGAGCCTCGAGGTGCTATGAGGGCGTTGCTTCAACACCTAGAGGCTCGGTCCACTCACTCTTTGGCACGCCCATGTCTCATTGATTGACTTGCAGTTTCTCCTCTTCGTCCAGTAAATCCCACGCCTGCGCCTTCCCGTTTACTATTCGGCGCAGTGAGTGAAAGATGCGCTCCTGCTACCGGCCTCACTCACTGCACTGAGTTAAGGAGGCGCTCGGAGCACGTACTTCACTCACTGCGCCTGCGCCGAATACTAAACGGACCGGCGCCTGCGCAGTGAGTGAAGCCAGCGCACTGAGGGAGGCCGGCAGCAGGAGTGCGTCCTTCACTCACTGCACCTGTGCCGAATAGTAAACGGGACGGGGCAGACGCAGGATTTACTGGACAAAGAGGAGAAATCGCAAGTCAATGAAAGGGACCTGGGCGTGCCAAAGGGTGAGTGGACCGAGCCTCTAGGTGCTGAAGTAACGCCCTCATAGCACCTAGAGGCTCGTTAGCATATTTTAAAAGTGTTTATTTAGAAAGCCCACTGTTATGTACTGCTGACATTAGCCCATCGCTAATGTCAGTCAGCTACATAACGTAATTTATGATGACAGAAACCCTTTAAAGGGGTTGTCCCACAAATAATATTCTGAGTTTTTCAACGTCTGTATAGCGCCACCTTTTCTTATTTTTTTTCTATTTCTCTGTCCACCTTGCTGAGGTGGACACAGATGCTCAGTTCTATCTTTCATCTGCCTTCTAAGCTGTCATAGGGAAATAATTGTAGCAGAAAGGACATGCCCCCTGAGCTGCCAGCTTGATACAAATCTATCAGAGCAATTGGAAAAATGGATGGGAGGATCTCTGGTTCCAAGTGTGGTACATGGTTGGTTCTAGCTTTGTTAGGAAGAGATTGTCATGTACTATATGATGTCTGATTTTCATTTTTTACATGAATCATGAGAACTATTTTAATTGTGTAAGTTTTCTGAAGCCAAAAGTACGTTTCAATGCAGGTTTTCTGCCTATTCCCCTTACGGCGAAACAGAAAAAAAAACTTTAAATATCCGATTTACCATTTTTGGTAGCTTCATTTCCCATAAAAAAATTATAAAAAGTGATCAAAAAATTGTACACATCCCAGAATGGTATCAATGAAAAGAACAGATCGCCCCACAAAGAATGAACTCTCACTACAAAAAAAGTTATAGGGGTCAGAATATGGCAGCAAAAAAATAAAACAGATTTTTTTGAGAAGGTTTTATTATTTTATCATCAGTATCAAAAACACAAGAAAAACTGTACTTATAAGGAATTGCCGGATTAGTACTTACCTATAGAATAAATGTAACTGGTCAGTATATCGAACATCGTAACTAAAAAAATAAATAAATAAATAAAACTGTGGCGAGTTTGCTTTATTTCCATTTGGAATTTTTTTCCTGCTTCTCACTACATCATGTGCAATGTTAACTCCTTAAGGACACGGCCATATTTCACCTTAAGGACCAGGCCATTTTTTGCAAATCTGACCAGTGTCATTTTAAGTGGTGATAACTTTAAAACGCTTTGACTTATCCAGGCCATTCTGAGATTGTTTTTTCGTCACATATTGTACTTCATGACACTAGTAAAATGGAATAAAAAAAATTCATTTTTATTTATAAAAAAATACCAAATTTGCCAAAAATTTGGAAAAATTAGCAAATTTCCAAGTTTCAATTTCTCTACTTCTATAATACATAGTAATGCCTACAAAAATAGTTATTACTTTCCCCATATGTCTACTTCATGTTTGGATCATTTTGGGAATGACATTTTATTTTTTGGGGATGTTACAAGGCTTAGAATTTAGAAGCAAATCTTGAAATTTTTCTGAAATTTTCAAAAACTCACTTTTCAAGGACCAGTTCAGATCTGAAGTCACTTTGTGAGGTTTACATAATAGAAACCACCCAAAAATTACCCGATTCTAGAAACTATGCCCCTCAAGGTATTCAAAACTGATTTTACAAACGTTGTTAACCCTTTAGGTGTTCCACAAGAATTAATGGAAAATAGAGATTCAATTTCAAAATTTAACTTTTTGGGCAGATTTTCCATTTTAATAATTTTTTTCCAGTTACAAAGCAAGGGATAACAGCCAAACCAAACTCAATATTTATGGCTCTGATTCTGTAGTTTACAGAAACACCCCATATGTGGTCATAAACAGCTGTACGGGCATACGGCAGGGCGCAGAAGGAAAGGAATGCCATACGGTTTTTGGAAGGCAGTTTTGCTGGACTGGTTTTTTGACACCATGTCCCATTTGAAGCCCCCCTGATGCACCCCTAGAGTAGAAACTCCAAAAAAGTGACACCAATCTAGAAACTACACCCCTCAAGGTATTCAAAACTGATTTTACAAACTTTGTTCACCCTTTAGGTGTTCCACAAGAATTAATGGGAAATAGAGAGACAATAAAAATTTCACTTTTTTGGCAGATTTTCCATTTTAATATTTTTTTTCCAGTTACAAAGCAATGGTTAACAGCCAAACAAAACTCAATATTTAGGGCTCTGAATCTGTAGTTTACAGAAACACCCCATATGTGGTCGTAAACCGCTGTACAGGCATATGGCAGGGCGCAAAAGGAAAGGAATGCCATACGGTTTTTGGACCATGTCCCATTTGAAGCCCACCTGATGCGCCCCTAGAGTAGAAACTCCAAAAAAGTGACCCCATTTTAGAAACTGCGGGATAGGGTGGCAGTTTTGTTGGTACTATTTTAGGGCACATATGATTTTTGGTTGCTCTATATTTCACTTTTTGTGAGGCAAGGTAACAAGAAATAGCTGTTTTGGCACCGTTTTTATTTTTTGTTATTTACAACATTCATCTGACAGGTTAATTCATGTGGTATTTTTATTGACCAGGAGACCAGGTTGTCACGGACGTGGCAATACCTAATATGTATACTTTTTATTTATTTATGTAAGTTTTACACAATGATTTCATTTTTGAAACAAAAAAAATCATGTTTTAGTGTTTCCATAGTCTAAGAGCCATAGTTTTTTCAGTTTTTGGGCAATTATCTTGGGTAGGGTATGATTTTTGCGGGATGAGATGACGGTTTGATTGGCACTATTTTGGGGTGCATATGACTTTTTGATCGCTTGCTATTACACTTTTTGTGATGTAAGGTGACAAAAAATGGTTTATTTAGCACAGTTTTTATTTTTAATTTTTTTACAGTGTTCACCTGAGGGGTTAGGTCATGGGATATTTTCATAGAGCCGGTCGATGCGGACGCGGCGATACCTAATATGTATACTTTTTTTTTATTTATCTAAGTTTTACACAATAACAGCTTTTTTAAAACAAAAAAAATGATGTTTTAGTGTCTCCATATTCTGAGCCATAGTTTTTTTTATTTTTTGGGAGATTGTCTCAGGTAGGGGCATATTTTTTGCGGGATGAGGTGACGGTTAGATTGGTACTATTTTGGTGGGCGCACGCCTTTTTGATCGCTTGCTGTTGTCCTTTTTGTTATGTAAGGTGACAAAAAAATGGTTTATTTAGCACAGTTTTTATTTTTTACGGTGTTCATCTGAGGGGTTAGGTCATGTGATAGAGCCGGTCGATATGGACGTGGCGATACCTAATATGTATACTTTTTATTTATTTATGTAAGTTTTACACAATGATTTCATTTTTGAAACAAAAAAAATAATGTTTTAGCGTTTCCATAGTCTAAGAGCCATAGTTTTTTCAGTTTTTGGGCGATTATCTTGGGTAGGGTATGATTTTTGCGGGATGAGATGACTGTTTGACACTATTTTGGAGAGCATATGACTTTTTGATCGCTTGCTATTACACTTTTTGTGATATAAGGTGACGAAAAATTGTTTATTTAGCACAGTTTTTATTTTTTACAGTGTTTACCTGAGGGGTTAGGTCATGTGATATTTTTATAGAGCCGGTCGATATGGACGCGGCGATACCTAATATGTATACTTTTTTTTTATTAATGTAAGTTTTACACAATAATATTTTTGAAACAAAAAAAAATATATCATGTTTTAGTGTCTCCATATTCTGTGAGCCATAGTTTTTTCAGTTTTTGGGCGATTATCTTAGGTAGGGTCTAATTTTTTGTGGGATGAGATGACGGTTTGATTGACAAAAAATTGTTTATTTAGCACAGTTTTTATTTTTTATTTTTTACGGTGTTCATTTAAGGGGTTAGGTCATGTGATATTTTCATAGAGCCGGTCGATACGGACGCAGCGATACCTAATATGTATACTTTATTTTTATTTATGTAAGTTTTACACAATAACAGCTTTTTTAAAACAAAAAAAATGATGTTTTAGTGTCTCCATATTCTGAGCCATAGTTTTTTTATTTTTTGGGAGATTGTCTCAGGTAGGGGCTAATTTTTTGCGGGATGAGGTGACGGTTAGATTGGTACTATTTTGGTGGGCGTACGCCTTTTTGATCGCTTGCTGTTGTCCTTTTTGTGATGTAAGGTGCCAAAAAAATGGTTTAGTTAGCACAGTTTTAATTTTTTATTTTTTATGGTGTTCATCTGAGGGGTTAGGTCATGTGATAGAGCCGGTCGATACGGACACGGCGATACCTAATATGTCTACCTTTTTTTCCCCCCCTATTTTTTACCAATTTTTTTTTAACTTTATTTGGGGAAAATGATGTTCTTGTCTATTTTTACTTGAAACTTTAAATTTTTTTTGGGGGGGGGGGAAACTTTATTTTTTAAACGTTTTTTTTTTCACTTTATTTTTTTTCCCCCCACTTTGGGACTTCAACTTTTGGGGGTCTAATCCTTTACAATGCATTCCAATACTTCTGTATTGGAATGCATTGGCTGTATGAGTAATACTGTGTGTATTACTCATACAGATTCCGGCCTGTGAGATCCAGGGGGCTGGATCTCACAGGCTTGTCACCGGAAGGCAGCGCAGATGCCTCAGGAAGGCATTGCGCTGCCTTCCATGCCATCGGGTCACTCCTACAGCCCCACGGGGACCCGATGGCACCGCCTCCTCCCGCAACATGAAAAGCTGCAAACCGCAGGTCTGAATTGACCTGCGGTTTGTGGCGATCACCGACATGGGGGGGTCACAGGACCCCCCCACGCATTTAGCCAAGGTGCCTGCTCAATGATTTGAGCAGGCACCTTGTTCCGATCACCGCCCGCCGCGGCGGCGGTGATCGGAAATACACAGGGAGTACAGGTACCCCCTGTGTCCTTAAGTGTCCGGAAGAGGTTAATGGTGTTGGAAAGTACAACTTTTCCCACAAAAAACAAGCTCTCATACTGCTATGGGAACGGAAAAATAAAAAAAGAAGTTACGGCTCTGAGAAGGCAGGGAGAGCAAAACGAAAAAGCAAAAACGAAAAAGCCTCTGGCGTAGAAAGGGTTAATGTGGGACCAAAAGGGGCTGCACAGCATGTTGGCTTTTTTTTCCTCCTAAACATGGGCTCTGAGAAACCTGAACTTGGAGCTTAGTTCAACCCAGGAGAATTTGGATGTTAGACTCAAAGAGCACATAGATTGGTGTTTGAACACCACTAAGGCTACTTTCACACTTGCCGCAGAGTGATCCGGAAAGCAGTTCCGGCAAAACGTATGCAAACTGATGGCATTTGTAAGACTGATCAGGATCCTGATCAGTCTTAAAAATGCGTGATCAGTCAGAAAAATGCATTGAAATGCCGGATCCGTCTTTCTGGTGTCATCCGGAAAAACAGATCCGACATTTATGTTTCTCACCTTTTTGAATGCCGGATCCGGCACTATTACATTCCTATGGAAAAAATGCCGGATCTGGCATTAAGGCCTCATGCACACAACCGTTGTTTGGGTCCGCATCCGAGCTGCAGTTTTTGCGGCTCAGGTGCGGACCCATTCACTTCAATGGGGCCACAAAAGATGCGGACAGCACTCCGTGTGCTGTCCGCATCCGTTGTTCCGTTCCCAAAAATATAGCATGTCCTATTCTTGTCCGTTTTGCGGACAAGAATAGGCATGTCTACAATGGGCGGTTTGCGGACCGCAAAAAACGGCACAGTCATGTGCATGTAGCCTCAGGCAAGTCTTCAGTTTTTTTGGCCGGAGATAAAACCGTAGCATGCTGCGGTTTTATCTTTTGCCTGATCAGTCAAAATTACTGAACTGAAGACATCCTGATGCATCCTGAACGGAATGCTCTCCATTCAGAATGCATGGGGATATAACTGATCAGTTCTTTTCCGGCATTGAGCCCTTTTGACGGAACTCAGTGCCGGAAAAGAAAAACGCAAGTGTGAAAGTACCCTAAAATGACACCCATAGTGTTTCAGTGTGTAAAGTGTAGGAGCAACCATTCAGGCTCCACACACATTCCTTCAGCACCTGGTGATAGTCTAACATATAGACTCACATTTACTGCCAGTGCACCATGACGATGTATACTGCACCAAAATTTGGAGCAATTTGGAACATCTAGTTCTTGAGAAACGCTCTACACCTAGCTCAATCAGAGGTGCGCCCTAATATGTCACATTTAGTTCCAAAATTGTTCAGCAGTTCAGGCATAAAATTCTGATGCAAACTAATACAGCCAATAGTATAAAGTTAGCCAAAAGTTCCAATTAACCCCTTCACTACCATAGATTAACAATGAACTCCTTTTCTGCTGAGGACAAGACAGAACCCTAACGTGTTACTTGTGGGGTATGCCATGAATTGCTCTATGAATTACCAGTGATAGCTGAGGCCATATCTGCATTAATTCTCCGTGTCACATAAGGCCTGTAACAGTATGGGAATGGAAATTGTCTCGGAAAATTTTGAAATTTACAATGTGTGAACATTGGTGGACGAGATCATTTCAAAGCTATTTTTTTTTCATGATAAACTTGCACGTATGCGCTATCTTACTGAGGGTTACAGAACGTTATACATATTTTCTAATGTAGGATATGTCTAGCGAACAATTAACAGGAAATGTCTGGCCTTTAGGGTGGGTTTACATATTGCGACTGTGGTACGGTTTTTGCCGTAGTTGTCAGAAAATCACAGAAATGCATTTGGCCGCAAAGTGTAAATCCAGCCTCAGGGCAGCAGAACAGTACAGTATGTGAAAAAGTGTGGCGCACAGGAATGACACACCAATCAGGATAGAGGTGCTCACAGTAAAGAGGAATCACCCTTCCTCTGAATGAATAGTGTAATTGGATAGGAATACTGGGCACTCTCAATATATTGGGACCATACGAATTTAATAAGTAAAATATACACAGTGAGTGACAATAGATAAAATGGCCTAAATGCCAAATAAAAGGTTCAAATAAAAAGTTGATAGCATAAAATATCAAATTGCATGCAATATCCTAAATACCAAGTAAAATCCACTTAGGTTCAGGTTAATAATACATGTACGAATATGTAAAGCTGGATGGTACAGTATTTGTGGCTCAACTATAGGTCTGCCTATATTGTTAGTAAGGTCTGCAAAATTGAACAGCAATAGTCTTTAATAGTAAAACTTTGCCTCCATTTGTGTCTTATGGAGGCTCTCTGTTCAATTGCAGTATTTAAATATCCTCCAAGTGTGATCGTGGCACAATATCAATGTGTTGGATAATTAGTAATTGTTTAGCGGCGTCCCGCTATACTCACAGATCAGCGGCAATGGGATGGTACATAGAAAGAAAGAAACTTAGCAACTAGAAATGGACAACACTGACGAATCCATGAATTTTGAAAATCCGTACCAGATTTTGAAAAAAATCCACACCAGAGTTTGGAGAAAACCGTAACCCCTATATAAAGGGTGATTTTATGGGGGACTGAGTACCACTGAGGAAGGGGTGATTTAAAACCCCGAAACGCGTTTGGTTCAAGACCCCCCCGATGTATTGGAATATTATCTGCTAAAGAACTTGATGCCAAACCAACCCTGAGAATCAAACCTGACGCGCGACGAATTGAAAATAACTGCACTGCCATAAACCAGGCGAACACGTGCAAACAAACGTCAGCGTGAGAGAAGGAAGGTCCGAGCTCGTAAGACACCGGCTCTTTGCTACACCGGAGCGGTTTCCAGAGCTACTGAGGGATACGGAGAAGGCATACAAGAATATTTCGAGCAGCATACTAACCAAAGTGTGAACTATTGGAAATACAACAATTGGAACAGCTCAGCGGGACGCCGCTAAACAATTACTAATTATCCAACACATTGACATTGTGTCACTATCCAACACATTGATATTGTGCCACGATCACACTTGGAGGATATTTAAATACTGCAATTGAACAGAGAGCCTCCATAAGACACAAATGGAGGCAAAGTTTTACTATTAAAGACTATTGCTGTTCAATTTTGCAGACCTTACTAACAATATAGGCAGACCTATAGTTGAGCCACAAATACTGTACCATCCAGCTTTACATATTCGTACATGTATTATTAATATGAACCTAGGTGGATTTTACTTGGTATTTAGGATATTGTATGCAATTTGATATTTTATGCTATCAACTTTTTATTTGAACCTTTTATTTGGCATTTAGGCTATTTTATCTATTGTCACTCACTGTGTATATTTTACTTAGTAATAAATTCGTATGGTCCCAATATATTGAGAGTGCCCAGTATTCCTATCCAGATACAGTATAGTGGTGAAACTTTGTGAACCCGGTAGACATGCGCTGCAAAGTCGCGCCCCCTAACAGGATGCAATGCTCTGTTTCTCTCCACAGCGGTCGTGTGCTGGAGGAAGCTTCCATTACTGATGATACAACCATCTGCATCCGTTATGAACGGATCTGGCTGTAATACCTTTAACATAGCAATGACGGATCTGTCATGAACTCCATTGACAGTCAATGGGGGACGGATCCATTTTCTATTGTGTCAGAGAAAACAGATCAGTCCCTATTGACTTGTATTTTGCTCAGCACCCCATGACAGAAAGAAAACCGCAGCATGCTGCGGTTTGCTCTCCGGTATGGGGACTCAACCAAACAGAATGGGATGCATTCCGGCGCACTCCGTTCTGTTCCGTTCCATTTTGTCCCCATTGACATTGAATGGGGACAAAACAGAAGCGTTTTTCTCCGGTATTGAGACCCTATGACGGATCTCAATACCAGAAAAGAGAGACGCTAGTGTGAAAGTAGCCTAATAGAGCACCGAGTCATGGACCTATCAGGTTCTGATCCTGGGACTCGGTGCTCTATTTAAATCACTTGCTGGTAATTCACCCTTGCCAGTTATAGGTTTACTCCCTTGTTGTGCTCCTGGTTCTGTCTGTGAGTGTTTTGGTTTGTTTAGTATATTGACCTCGGTTTGCCTCTGACCTTCCTCTGTCTTGTGATTTTGTACCGTGATACCCATCTGGTTTCCGACTTGGGCTTGGCTATTTTGACTACTCTATATTCTATCCAAACAGCTCTCACTTGTAATGCTATAGCAGTCTGATTCAAAGCTTATCAAACCGGCTCTCACGTGTATATCTTTAACAGCCTGATTTGGAGTCTCAGGCCTCACTTTCACAGTCTATGCATTGTGATCAGCCGTATTTATTATCAGTGATTTTCAGTATTGTTTATAGTTTTTTTTTATATATAGTTTCGCACCCTGGTTCTAAAAGTAGATAAAGATAACCATATAAAACAAATGGGTCAAAATATTAGACTTGGTCATTTATTTATTGAGGAAAATGATCCAATATTACATGTCTGGTGTAAAAGTATGTGAACCTTTTCTTTCAGTATGTGGTGTGACTCCCTTGTGAAGCAATAACTGCAACTAAATGTTGATTCGTTTTGCACGACAGCTCGGAGGAATTTTAGCCACAAAACAGCTTCAACTCTGTTATGCTGGTGGGTTTCATCCCATGAACTGTTCACTTCAGGTCCTTCCACAACATTTCTAATGGATTAAGGTCAGGGCTTTGACTTGGTAATTCAAAAACCTTAACTTTATTCTTCTTTAACTATTCTTTGGTAGAACGACTTCTGTGTTTAGGGTGATTGTCTTACTGCATAGCCCACATTCTCTTGAGATTCAGCTCAAGTACAGCTGTCCTGATATTGTCCTTTAGAATTTGCTGGTATTATTCAGAATTCATTATTCCATCAATGATTGCAGGCTGTCCTGGCCCAGGTGCAGCAAAACAGGCCCATACCATTATGCTACCACCAGTGTGTTTCACAGATGAGTTGAGGTTGCTGAAACGTTCTATTTTGGTCTCATCCAAAGCATTGTTCCAATAGCCTTCTGTCTTGTCCAGGTGATCTTTAGCAGAATGTAGACAGGCTGCAATGTTATTTTTTTAGAGCAACACACCGTTGTTGTTCAGTGTCCTCCTCATGATGGATTAGTGAATAGTGATGGACGAACATCGGCCGGGACGTTTTGCAAACGCGCGTTCGCGATCAAATGTTCGCGAACCGAGCGATCGCGGCGGGCCCCCCTGACTTTAATGGCAGGCGAACCTTAAAAACCTTTAGGTCATATTTGCAGCCACCAAATACTTACTGGAATTGCACAACATGGACAGTGACATACCAGAGGGGGCAAAAACTCCCACAAAAAAATATGTATTTTAATCAGGGGCCATTTTTATGCGTCTTAAAGGGAAACTCTCAAAAATGTGCCCTGCTGGAGCCTAGAAAATTTTATTTTAGGCCACGGGAGTACAGGCGCCAAAAATTCGGCATTCACCTGACAGAAAAGAACTTGTGATTATGTGGCTGCAGGTATATTAGGCGGTCACTTGCTAAAAACTTGACTGTAGGCCAGTACAGGCCCCAAAAATTAGGCATTAACCTGACAGAAACGAACTTGTGTCTCTCCCGATGCGGTTCGCCGTGACGTGGTTTGTGCCCCCTCTCAGGCAGTATTGTCTCCCTGTGGGTATTCAGGTCTGTTGTGCCCATGTGCTCTGGCTGCGGCATTCTGCGCTTGCTGGTTGCTAAGGGCAATGTCCTGTATCGCAGCTTCTTGCTGCGGTTTCTTGTTTATCCCTGACCTGATTAGGTACCTCCCTGCTTGGTTCTGATGGAGTTAATCTCTCTCTTCGGTTCCTGGGTGTGTCCTTTCAGGTGCGCTCGTTAACCACCTCAGCCCCTATAGCTTAAACACCCTTAAAGACCAGGCCACTTTTTACACTTCTGACCTACCCTACTTTCACCGTTTATTGCTCGGTCATACAACTTAACACCCAAATGAATTTTACCTCCTTTTCTTCTCACTAATAGAGCTTTCATTTGGTGGTATTTTATTGCTGCTGACATTTTTACTTTTTATGTTATTAATCGAAATTTAACGTTTTTTTTGCAAAAAAAATGACATTTTTCACTTTCAGTTGTAAAATTTTGCAAAAAAAACGACTTCCATATATAAATTTTTCTCTAAATTTATTGTTCTACATGTCTTTGATAAAAAAAAAATGTTTGGCTAAAAAAAAATGGTTTGGGTAAAAGTTATAGCGTTTACAAACTATGGTACAAAAATGTGAATTTCCGCTTTTTGAAGCAGCTCTGACTTTCTGAGCACCTGTCATGTTTCCTGAGGTTCTACAATGCCCAGACAGTACAAACACCCCACAAATGACCCCATTTCGGAAAGAAGACACCCTAAGGTATTCGCTGATGGGCATAGTGAGTTCATAGAACTTTTTATTTTTTGTCACAAGTTAGTGGAAAATGATGATTTTTTTTTTGATTTTTTTTATTTTTTTCTTACAAAGTCTCATATTCCACTAACTTGTGACAAAAAATAAAAACTTCTATGAACTCACTATGCCCATCAGCGAATACCTTGGGGTGTCTTCTTTCCAAAATGGGGTCATTTGTGGGGTAGTTATACTGCCCAGGCATTCTAGGGGCCCAAATGTGTGGTAAGTAGTTTGAAATCAAAATGTGTAAAAAATGACCGGTGAAATCCAAAAGGTGCTCTTTGGAATGTGGGCCCCTTTGCCCACCTAGGCTGCAAAAAAGTGCCACAAATGTGGCATCGCCGTACTCAGGAGAAGTTGGGGAATGTGTTTTGGGGTGTCATTTTACATATACCCATGCTGGGTGAGATAAATATCTTGGTCAAATGCCAACTTTGTATAAAAAAATGGGAAAAGTTGTCTTTTGCCAAGATATTTCTCTCACCCAGCATGGGTATATGTAAAATGACACCCCAAAACACATTGCCCAACTTCTCCTGAGTACAGCGATACCACATGTGTGACACTTTTTTGCAGCCTAGGTGGGCAAAGGGGCCCACATTCCAAAGAGCACCTTTCGGATTTCACCGGCCATTTTTTACAGATTTTGATTTCAAACCACTTCTCACGCATTCGGCCCCTAAAATGCCAGGGCAGTATAACTACCCCACAAGTGACCCCATTTTGGAAAGAAGACACCCCAAGTATTTCGTGATGGGCATAGTGAGTTCATGGAAGTTTTTATTTTTTGTCACAAGTTAGTGGAATATGAGACTTTGTAAAAAAAAAAAAAAAAAAAATCATAATTTTCCGCTAACTTGTGACAAAAAATATAAAATTCTAGGAACTCGCCATGCCCCTCACGGAATACCTTGGGGTGTCTTCTTTCCAAAATGGGGTCACTTGTGGGGTAGTTATACTGCCCTGGCATTTTCCAGGGGCCCTAATGTGTGGTAAGTAGGTAAATGACCTGTGAAATCCGAAAGGTAATCTTTGGAATGTGGGCCCCTTTGCCCACCTAGGCTGCAAAAAAGTGTCACACATGTGGTATCTCCGTACTCAGGAGAAGTTGGGCAATGTGTTTTGGGGTGTCATTTTACATATACCCATGCTGGGTGAGATAAATATCTTGGTCAAATGCCAACTTTGTATAAAAAAATGGGAAAAGTTGTCTTTTGCCAAGATATTTCTCTCACCCAGCATGGGTATATGTAAAATGACACCCCAAAACGCATTGCCCAACTTCTCCTGAGTACAGCGATACCACATGTGTGACACTTTTTTGCAGCCTAGGTGGGCAAAGGGGCCCACATTCCAAAGAGCACCTTTCGGATTTCACCGGCCATTTTTTACAGATTTTGATTTCAAACCACTTGTCACGCATTCGGCCCCTAAAATGCCAGGGCAGTATAACTACCCCACAAGTGACCCTATTTTGGAAAGAAGACACCCCAAGGTATTTCGTGATGGGCATAGTGTGTTCATGGAAGTTTTTATTTTTTGTCACAAGTTAGTGGAATATGAGACTTTGTAAGAAAAAATAAATAAATAAATAAATCGTCATTTTCCGCTAACTTGTGACAAAAAATATAAAATTCTAGGAACTCGCCATGCCCCTCACGGAATACCTTGGGGTGTCTTCTTTCCAAACTGGGGTCACTTGTGGGGTAGTTATACTGCCCTGGCATTTCAAGGGGCCCTAATGTGTGGTAAGTAGGTAAATGACCTGTGAATTCCGAAAGGTGCTCTTTGGAATGTGGGCCCCTTTGCCCACCTAGGCTGCAAAAAAGTGTCACACATGTGGTATCTCCGTACTCAGGAGAAGTTGGGCAATGTGTTTTGGGGTGTCATTTTACATATACCCATGCTGGGTGAGATAAATATCTTGGTCAAATGCCAACTTTGTGATTTCACCGGCCATTTTTTACAGATTTTGATTTCAAACCACTTCTCACGCATTCGGCCCCTAAAATGCCAGGGCAGTATAACTACCCCACAAGTGACCCCATTTTGGAAAGAAGACACCCCAAGGTATTTCGTGATGGGCATAGTGAGTTCATGGAAGTTTTTATTTTTTGTCACAAGTTAGTGGAATATGAGACTTTGTAAAAAAAAAAAAAAAAAAAAAATCATCATTTTCCACTAACTTGTGACAAAAAATATAAAATTCTAGGAACTCGCCATGCCCCTCACGGAATACCTTGGGGTGTCTTCTTTCCAAAATGGGGTCACTTGTGGGGTAGTTATACTGCCCTGGCATTTTCCAGGGGCCCTAATGTGTGGTAATGTGCTTTGGGGTGTCTTTTTACATATACTCATGCTGGGTGAGAGAAATATCTCGGCAAAAGACAACTTTTCCCATTTTTTATACAAAGTTGGCATTTGACCAAGATATTTATCTCACCCAGCATGGGTATATGTAAAATGACACCCCAAAACACATTGCCCAACTTCTCCTGAGTACGGCGATACCACATGTGTGACACTTTTTTGCAGCCTAGATGCGCAAAGGGGCCCACATTCATTTTATGAGGGCATTTTTAGACATTTGGATCCCAGACTTCTTCTCACGCTTTAGGGCCCCTAGAATGCCAGGGCAGTATAAATACCCCACATGTGACCCCATTTTGGAAAGAAGACACCCCAAGGTATTCAATGAGGGGCATGGCGAGTTCATAGAAATTTTTTTTTTTTGGCACAAGTTAGCGGAAATTGATATATATATTTTTTTTCTCACAAAGTCTCCCTTTCCGCTAACTTGGGACAAAAATTTCAATCTTTCATGGACTCAATATGCCCCTCACGGAATACCTTGGGGTGTCTTCTTTCCGAAATGGGGTCACATGTGGGGTATTTATACTGCCCTGGCATTCTAGGGGCCCTAAAGCGTGAGAAGAAGTCTGGAATATAAATGTCTAAAATAATTTACGCATTTGGATTCCGTGAGGGGTATGGTGAGTTCATGTGAGATTTTATTTTTTGACACAAGTTAGTGGAATCTGAGACTTTGTAAGAAAAAAAAAAATAATTTCCACTAACTTGGGCCAAAAAAATGTCTGAATGGAGACTTACAGGGGGGTGATCAATGACAGGGGGGTGATCAATGACAGGGGGGTGATCAGGGAGTCTATATATTGATCACCCCCCTGTCATTGATCACCCCCCTATAAGGCTTCATTCAGATGTCTGTATGTGTTTTGCGGATCAGATCCATGTATCAGTGGATCCGTAAAAATCATACGGACATCTGAATGCAGCCTGACAGGAGGGTGATCAATGACAGGGGGGTGATCAATGACAGGGGGGTGATCAGGGAGTCTATATGGGGTGATCACCCCCCTGTAAGGCTCCATTCAGATGTCCGTATGTGTTTTGCGGATCCGATCCATGTATCAGTGGATCCGTAAAAATCATATGGACATCTGAATGCAGCCTGACAGGGGGGTGATCAATGACAGGGGGGTGATCAATGACAGGGGGGTGATCAGGGAGTCTATATGGGGTGATCACCCCCCTGTCATTGATCACCCCCCTATAAGGCTCCATTCAGATGTCCGTATGTGTTTTGCGGATCCGATCCATGTATCAGTGGATCCGTAAAAATCATACGGACATCTGAATGCAGCCTTACAGGGGGGTGATCAATGACAGGGGGGTGATCAGGGAGTCTATATGGGGTGATCACCCCCCTGTAAAGCTCCATTCAGATGTCCGTATGTGTTTTGCGGATCCGATCCATGTATCAGTGGATCCGTAAAAATCATACGGACATCTGAATGCAGCCTTACAGGGGGGTGATCAATGACAGGGGGGTGAACAATGACAGGGGGGTGATCAGGGAGTCTATATGGGGTGATCACCCCCGACATTGATCACCCCCCTGTAAGGCTCCATTCAGACGTCTGTATGCGTTTTGCGGATCCGATCTATCTATCAGTGGATCCGTAAAAATCATACGGACATCTGAATAGAGCCTTACATGGGGGTGATCAATGACAGGGGGGTGATCAATGACAGGGGCGTGATCAGGGAGTCTATATGGGGTGATCAGCGGTGATCAGGGGTTCATAAGGGTTTAATAAGTGACAGGGGGTGGTGTAGTGTAGTGGTGTTTGGTGCTACTTTACTGAGCTACCTGTGTCCTCTGGTGGTCGATCCAAACAAAGGGGACCACCAGAGGACCAGGTAGCAGGTACACTGCTCCAAAAAATAAAGGGAACACAAAAATAACACATCCTAGATCTGAGTTAATTAAATATTCTTCTGAAATACTTTCTTCTTTACATAGTTGAATGTGCTGACAACAAAATCACACAAAAATAAAAAAATGGAAATCAAATTTTTCACCCCATGGAGGTCTGGATTTGGAGTCACACTCAAAATTAAAGTGGAAAAACACACTACAGGCTGATCCAACTTTGATGTAATGTCCTTAAAACAAGTCAAAATGAGGCCCAGTAGTGTGTGTGGCCTCCACGTGCCTGTATGACCTCCCTACAACGCCTGTGCATGCTCCTGATGAGGTGGCGGACGGTCTCCTGAGGGATCTCCTCCCAGACCTGGACTTAAGCATCTGCCAACTCCTGGACAGTCTGTGGTGCAACGTGGCGTTGGTGGATAGAGCGAGACATGATGTCCCAGATGTGCTCAATTGGATTCAGGTCTGGGGAACGGGCGGGCCAGTCCATAGCATCAATGCCTTCGTCTTGCAGGAATTGCTGACACACTCCAGCCACATGAGGTCTAGCATTGTCTTGCATTAGGAGGAACCCAGGGCCAACCGCACCAGCATATGGTCTCACAAGGGGTCTGAGGATCTCATCTCGGTACCTAATGGCAGTCAGGCTACCTCTGGCGAGCAAATGGAGGGCTGTGCGGCCCTCCAAAGAAATGCCACCCCGCACCATTACTGACCCAATGCCAAACCGGTCATGCTGGAGGATGTTGCAGGCAGCAGAACGTTCTCCACGGCGTCTCTAGACTCTGTCACATCTGTCACGTGCTCAGTGTGAACCTGCTTTCATCTGTGAAGAGCACAGGGCGCCAGTGGCGAATTTGCCAATCTTGGTGTTCTCTGGCAAATGCCAAACGTCCTGCACGGTGTTGGGCTGTAAGCACAACCCCCACCTGTGGACGTCGGGCCCTCATATCACCCTCATGGAGTCTGTTTCTGACCATTTGAGCAGACACATGCACATTTGTGGCCTGCTGGAGGTCATTTTGCAGGGCTCTGGCAGTGCTCCTCCTGTTCCTCCTTGCACAAAGGCGGAGGTAGCGGTCCTGCTGCTGGGTTGTTGCCCTCCTACGGCCTCCTCCACGTCTCCTGATGTACTGGCCTGTCTCCTGGTAGCGCCTCCATGCTCTGGACACTACGCTGACAGACACAGCAAACCTTCTTGCCACAGCTCGCATTGATGTGCCATCCTGGATAAGCTGCACTACCTGAGCCACTTGTGTGGGTTGTAGACTCCGTCTCATGCTACCACTAGAGTGAAAGCACCACCAGCATTCAACAGTGACCAAAACATCATCCAGGAAGCATAGGAACTGAGAAGTGGTCTGTTGTCACCACCTGTAGAACCACTCCTTTATTGGGGGTGTCTTGCTAATTGCCTATAATTTCCACCTGTTGTCTATCCCATTTGCACAACAGCATGTGAAATTGATTGTCACTCAGTGTTGCTTCCTAAGTGGACAGTTTGATTTCACAGAAGTGTGATTGACTTGGAGTTACATTGTGTTGTTTAAGTGTTCCCTTAATTTTTTTGAGCAGTGTATATTAGACGCTGTTATCAAAACAGCGTCTAATACACTGCGTGCAGAATTATTAGGCAAATGAGTATTTTGACCACATCATCCTCTTTATGCATGTTGTCTTACTCCAAGCTGTATAGGCTCGAAAGCCTACTACCAATTAAGCATATTAGGTGATGTGCATCTCTGTAATGAGAAGGGGTGTGGTCTAATGACATCAACACCCTATATTAGGTGTGCATAATTATTAGGCAACTTCCTTTCCTTTGGCAAAATGGGTCAAAAGAAGGACTTGACAGGCTCAGAAAAGTCAAAAATAGTGAGATATCTTGCATAGGGATGCAGCACTCTTTAAATTGCAAAGCTTCTGAAGCGTGATCATCGAACAATCAAGCGTTTCATTCAAAATAGTCAACAGGGTCGCAAGAAGCGTGTGGAAAAACCAAGGCGCAAAATAACTGCCCATGAACTGAGAAAAGTCAAGCGTGCAGCTGCCAAGATGCCACTTGCCACCAGTTTGGCCATATTTCAGAGCTGCAACATCACTGGAGTGCCCAAAAGCACAAGGTGTGCAATACTCAGAGACATGGCCAAGGTAAGAAAGGCTGAAAGACGACCACCACTGAACAAGACACACAAGCTGAAACGTCAAGACTGGGCCAAGAAATATCTCAAGACTGATTTTTCTAAGGTTTTATGGACTGATAAAATGAGAGTGAGTCTTGATGGGCCAGATGGATGGGCCCGTGGCTGGATTGGTAAAGGGCAGAGAGCTCCAGTCCGACTCAGACGCCAGCAAGGTGGAGGTGGAGTACTGGTTTGGGCTGGTATTATCAAAGATGAGCTTGTGGGGCCTTTTCGGGTTGAGGATGAAGTCAAGCTCAACTCCCAGTCCTACTGCCAGTTTCTGGAAGACACCTTCTTCAAGCAGTGGTACAGGAAGAAGTCTGCATCCTTCAAGAAAAACATGATTTTCATGCAGGACAATGCTCCATCACACGCGTCCAAGTACTCCACAGCGTGGCTGGCAAGAAAGGGTATAAAAGAAGAAAATCTAATGACATGGCCTCCTTGTTCACCTGATCTGAACCCCATTGAGAACCTGTGGTCCATCATCAAATGTGAGATTTACAAGGAGGGAAAACAGTACACCTCTCTGAACAGTGTCTGGGAGGCTGTGGTTGCTGCTGCACGCAATGTTGATGGTGAACAGATCAAAACACTGACAGAATCCATGGATGGCAGGCTTTTGAGTGTCCTTGCAAAGAAAGGTGGCTATATTGGTCACTGATTTGTTTTTGTTTTGTTTTTGAATGTCAGAAATGTATATTTGTGAATGTTGAGATGTTATATTGGTTTCACTGGTAAAAATAAATAATTGAAAGGGGTATATATTTGTTTTTTGTTAGGTTGCCTAATAATTATGCACAGTAATAGTCACCTGCACACACAGATATCCCCCTAAAATAGCTAAAACTAAAAACAAACTAAAAACTACTTCCAAAAATATTCAGCTTTGATATTAATGAGTTTTTTGGGTTCATTGAGAACATGGTTGTTGTTCAATAATAAAATTAATCCTCAAAAATACAACTTGCCTAATAATTCTGCACTCCCTGTATACCTGTTAGGGGTTAAAAAAATCACATCTCCAGCCTGCCAGCGAACGATCGCCGCTGGCAGGCTTGAGATCCACTCTCTTACCTTCCGTTCCTGTGAGCGCGCGCGCCTGTGTGCGCGCGTTCACAGGAAATCTCGCGTCTCGCGAGATGACGCATATATGCGTGACTCTGCGCAGGGCTGCCGCCTCCGGAACGCGATCCTGCGTTAGGCGGTCCGGAGGCGGTTAAGGTGTGACTTCTGTCTTTGGGTGTGGAGGTTCAGGGATCAGTTTGCATAGCTTGTGGTCAGTTTTGTTAATTCAGTCTGTTCCTGTTCTTGTGTGCATTCTGGGGGTCAGTACTGTTAATTCAGGCTGTCCAGTACCCTGCTATGTTTTTGCTCTTCCTGTTCATGCCACGCCATGCCATTCCTTGAGGGTGTCTGTACCCTGCTATGTCTTTGTTCATGTCTGTCCTTGTCCATGCCCGGTGGGTGTCATGCCCTTTTGTCTCTGTCATGTCTGTCTATGTTTTGCTTTGCCAGGTTTTGCCTTTGCCTTTGTCCTGCCATCTAGGTCGCGGTATGGGCCAGCTAGTTCTGCATTGTTGTCTTCTGTTCCGTTCCATGTCTTGTACCTTGCTTTGCCTGTTCATATTTCTATGCTATGTTCATGTCATGATGGCTGCGCTCCTAGTCGGCTCCAGTTGGCTCCAGGTTCACCTTCGGAAGAGGGTCCCAGGTGTTCCCCGGAAGGAAATGCCCTTTCTTTGCGATGCCTTGTCCCCGCCTTGCTAGCAAAGTGTCCTGGAGGTACCCCGGGACCTCCGGCACGTGACATTGTGATTATTTGCCTGGAGGTACATTAGGCGCTATAGGATTGGTACCCGCACCTGTTTAGTTGTGGGAGGAAATTCCTCTGCCAGTGCCCGCAACAGCAGAATGCAGCATCTCTTGCAGCAAGGCCTGGAAATGCTGCATTCTGACAGCCCTCTGTGATGCTGGTAACATGTCCGCCATTTTGTGTTTGTACAAGGCAGACTAAGTACGATGCCACCCAGTACTGGTCCTTGCCCTTTATGCTTTTTATACGGGGGTCCCTCTTCAAACACTGGAGCATGAAGGCCCCCCCATTTGCATTAAATTGGAAGCGGAGGAGCTCCATGGCTCCTGCTCATCTTCCAGGAGAATATTGTTCTCGGTCTCCTCCCCCCAGCCACGGAAAACATCAGGGATCCCCAAAAAGTTTAAAGTCCCCCTCAAATCATGCTCTTCTTGCTCCTCCTCCTCCCCACCCCAGCCACCATCCTCCTCTGACTCCTCTTCAGACTCCTGATGGAGTAGCCCCCCCTGGGAATTCATTCAGCATTGCGACTTCCTCATCTTCCAGCTCCTGCTCTTCGACGGCTTGATCAATGACACGATGCAATGCACGCTCCAGAAAGAAGGCGTAAAGTATGATGTCACTGATAGTGACCTGGCTGCGACTGACCAGTTTGGTGATCTGATCAAATGGCCGCAGAAGTCTGCATGCGTCGCGCATGAGCAGCCACTGACACAGTGAAAAAGAAAAACAAGCTCCCCAGAACCTGTCCTGCCGCAGAGTTTGTACAGGTAGTCGTTAATTGCATGTTTCTGCTCGAGCAGCCAATCAAGCATATACAAGGTGGAGTTCCATTGCGTCGGGCAGTCACAAATCAGACGTCTGACGGGCAGGTGGTGTCGCCGCTGAATGTCAGCAAGGCGAGCCATGGCCGTGTAAGATCTTCTAAAATGGCCAGAGATTTTCCTGGCCTGCTGCAAGACGTCCTGGACCCCGAGGTATTTGGCAATGAATCGCTGCACGACTAAGTTCAATACATGTGCCATTTTGGCCTGTTTCAGCGCGCTCAGCAGATTGGCACCGTTGTCGCACACCACTTTGCCAACTGTCAAATTGAGTAGAGTTAGCCACTGATCGACCTGTGACCCCTCAGCTGAAAGCAGTGCAGGACCGGTGTGACTCGGCTTCCAGGCACAACAGCCGCAGCACAGCACGGCAACGTCTCATCTGGCATGTCAAATAGTACTGGGGAGCTTGGAGGGTGCAGCGGAAGAGGCGGTAGCAGTGGAAAAGGAGGAGTCAGCTGATGAGGAGACGGAGGATGGAGTAGGAGGAGGAGAAGAAGAGGCAGGCCTGAATGCAATCCGTGGCGGTAACACAAAATCCACACGGGTGCCACGGGTTACATGCTTGACGGCCGTCAAAAGGTTCACCCAGTGGGCAGTAAAAGTTATGTACCTTCCCTGCCCTTGTTTGCTAGACCACGTGTCTGTGCTCAGATGTATCTTGGCACAGACACTGTGTGCCAGAGATATGTTCAGCTATATATACACAGTATATATATATATATATATATATATATATATATATACACATATACATACAGTCAGGTCCATAAATATTGGGACATCAACACAATTCTAATATTTTTGGCTCTACACACCACCACAATGGATTTGAAATGAAACAAATCAGGTGAACGGTGTAGGAATTACAACAGTTTGCATATGTGCCTCCCACTTGTTAAGGGACCAAAAGTAATGGGACAGAATAATAATCATAAATCAAACTGTCCCAATATTTATGTACCTGACTGTACATACATACACTCAGCTTTATATTATATATATAAAAAGAAGAAAAATGTGGCAGCACCAATTCTCAATGTGAACAACGGGTGCTATGTCCAAGGGTGTCACTGCTTACCCACAAATGTAGATGGAAACGGACAGCACATCCAGCAGAAAAAATAAATAATTCATTGGACCACAGTGGCACAGTGAGGCGACGTTTCGGCTCAAAACAAATCTCAAGGCTTGAGAATGGCTCTGTGTTTTGAGCCGAAACGTCGCCTCACTGTGCCACTGTGGTCCAATAAATAATTTTTTTTTTCTGCTGGATGTGCTGTCCGTTTCCATCTATATATATATATATATGGGGTGTGGCTATGGGATCTAACGTAGCACCTACGTATGCTAATATCTTTATGAGGTGCTTTGAGGAAGATGTCGTCCTTGTATCACACCACCGCAGCCATTTGCTGCGGTGGTGGAGATACATCGACGACATCTTCCTCATATGGACAGGTAGTGTTGCCCAACTTGATGATTTTCATCTATTTCTCAATAGTGTCAACAGGGACCTTCAATTCACCTTGGTACACTCTGAGACTGAATTGCAGTTCCTGGACACCACGGTCATTTTCAATCAGGGCAAGCTGCATACACGGTTATACACCAAGCCCACAGATAAAAACACCCTTCTTTGCTTTAATAGTGGACATCCTGGAGTATGCTTAAAAGTTTGCCTTTTTCTCAATTTCTCAGAGTTAAACGCATCGTTTCTGAACCTGAACAGGTTGACCTGGCCTTGGACAATATGTCCAAGAAATTTCAGAATAGGGGGTATCCCACCCAGCTCCTGGATTCTCACATACAAAAGGTCCGTGATATAGACAGGAGCAGCACTTTGGAGAGGAGGGTGTCCGATAGGTCCGTCAGTCGGATACCCTTCACCTCGAAATATACGGAACAAAGTGAGGCCATTAATCGCATCATCAAGCGACATTGGGGTATTCTGGGTGGTTGTCATAGTGAGATCTTAGAATTTAGATCCCCTCCCCTCTTCTCTTTCTGTCGATCTAGGAATCTATGTGATCAACTTGTCAGAGCGGACATTGGGCCTAGGTCCAAATCTGTTCAAACTTCTTTAACTACACATGGCAAGGGTAGTTTCCCCTGCTTGTGTTGCATTGATTGCAAATACATGGGTAGGGGTTCTACCTTTGTCCATCCTACCACTGGAGTTTCTTACCCTATCCGATTTCACCTTACATGCAATTCAAACTATGTAATTTATGTGTTGATCTGTCCGTGTAAATTATTATATGTGGGTGAAACGTCGACGGATCTCAGAACGCGGTTGAACAATCATCGATTGTCAATACGCAAAAAAAGAAAGGACCTCCCTGTTGCCAAACATTTTACGGAGCTTCAACACTCCGAAAGAGATCTCAAATGTTGGGTCATTGACCACATTCCCATGCCCAGACGTGGGGGCAACAGGGTGTTGATCCTGAGAAAAAGAGAGCTTTTTTGGATTTATACCCTCAACAACTTGAGACCCAATGGTCTCAATGCGGATTACAACCCGGGGTCATATGTTTAGTGGAGTAGTTTGCCCCACAATTGTCATATATGCGATATGTGTCTATCTTTTGAGGGTATTTAGTGTATTTTGAACACTATTAAGCCAGTTTCTTATTTCTATTCTTTTTTCTTTCACTCACAGACACGAATGATGCTGCAGGTTGGAGTAGTGAGACGTACCCAAGATGTCCCGTATCTGCCTACATGTTTCCATACAGAGTTTTTGTTGTTTTTTGCTGTGGTCATACTTTTTTCAGATTTTTATATAATTGGTATATTGCGCTGTATACTGTGTGTCCTATATGACATGTGTGTCCATGGGGAACTGTGGGCCTTTTTGTGGCATGCCCGCAGCATGATTGCTGCTGGGTATATTGCTTCAGATGGCTCACTTGGGGAAGCATGTTGCATTTTGTTATGCACTCGTTTCTCTCTGTTCCTTATGGATACACAATTAGGTGAACGGCACTGTTTCCGTTTTGCGCTACTCTGTTCATTGTCAGGCTATGCGCACACACAGTGATCATCATTAGTTACCTTTTTTCTATTTGATTTAAGTAGTGCCATTCTGCGCATACTCCCACTGTGATTTGTGAGGAGATCACACTACAGTATATCGCGTTATTGTTGCGGTCTATTGTCTGCGTTTTTTCCCACATGAAGTTTTTACCACTTTCAAGATGGCCGACACAGCTTTTGACACTCATGCGCATGCGCCAGTTACGTCATTTGAGGAAGCTACATCTTATCCCTCACGCGACTCGGCGCCTGCGCATTGCATCCACCTGAACGCCGGACGTGGCGGCTATCGACATGTGTGGCATCGAGCGACATCGGGTATGTCATTGCTCCTCCTCCCTTTGGCAGCATCGTTTTGTTCTTCCCACTCATTATATATCCCAGGATACACCTGATGTTTATTGATTCATCAATTTATCTTTATGCACTTTATTGCGATTACGCATTGATTTTATAATATATTTGATATATACCACTGATCTATTGATATTTTGTACATTGATATACTTATGTTTTTATGTATCACATATGCACTATTTGCACTTTGTTGTATTTGGCTGATAATTGATCACATTGTGATGTCATAGGGGTTGGCCTATATATACCCCCTTTTGTATTGTGTTCATTGCTTGACAAAGGCTCTTGTATGAGCTGAAACGTTGCCATCCACATGGGTGAATAAACACCATCAACTTTTACCTGGAGTGCTGTCCGTTTTTCATCTATATATATATATATATATATATATATATATATATTCCAGTGTTTCCTTAAATTTGCTTCCCTCAGTGGAAAATCAGATTAGACCTACAAGTACCCACAGGACTCCATGTGAGGCTGGTCTACCATTATGCATGTACGCACAGAGGTGTTACTGTCACCTTTACCATACACAGTCCACAGATTCCACAATAACCATTACATGAAGATACACATTCACATACATATAACACACAGAGTACACACATTACACATACAGTACACTCACCATTTCTGTAAGTGGCTGGATGTTATGTGAGCTTTCAATCATGGTGTAGTGTAGGGAGAGGTTGCTGTGTGGAGCAGGGATGGACTGTTAGGGACACCAAATGCTAGCTAATAGGGCCACAAAAGTCCTTTTAAGGACTGGTATAGGTGTGCTATTGATAGGTGTGACTTACTGAGGGGTGTAATATACTTATACTTTTTAACATAGAAAGTATATTATAGTGCATTTGTATTGTGCAGCAGTTGTGTGCGGTTCTGCTGCGATACTGCAGCTACACAGAGGGGCAAACGTTATTGGAACAAATAATTTCTACTGTTGTAATATACCAGTTGCCCCCCAAAAAAACTGATTGAAGCAGGGGTGTTATATACCAATAATATACTTTCTATATAGTGCATTTAGGTAGTGCAGCATTGGTTTGCGTTTTGCTGTGTTACCTCAGCTACACAGAGTGCCAAATGCCATTGGAACAAATAATTTCTACTGTTGTGATATACCAGTTGCCCCCCCAAAAAAAGTGATTGAAGCAGGGGTGTTATATACCAATTATATACTTTCTATATAGTGCATTTGGGTAGTGTGGCATTTGTTTGAGTTCGCGAACCGTCCCGGCCGATGTTTGTCCATCACTAGCCATGATACACTTCCACAAACATGTTGTGATGATCAGATTTGGATAGATCCTTATTCTTTAACTAACACAGGTTGTCATCCCATTAATTGAAAACACTTGTCTTTGATTTCACCGAAAAAATCCTCAATGCAAATTTTTTGCATCGAGTATTCGTTTGTGTCATGTGACCACGAACCAGGAGTGAAGCGCTTGCTATTAATCACAGCTCCGTGGTCACCCGCCGGCCCGCACTGCACTTTCCTCCTGACACATCGTCTATGACTAGAGATGAGCAAATTTTTTAAAAAAATTAGATTTGGTCGGTACGCCGAATTTTTCAAATTTGTGGTTCGAACCGAATTTATTTGCGGCAAATCGCGTTAAAAAATGGCTATTTCCTGGTTGCAGAGAGCCTTTAAAGTGGTGTAGAACACTGTGCCTTGCAGTAACACGCATAGGGAGTCTGCTGTGGTAGTGAAAAAATACTGAGAGTCAGAATGACATGCAGATGACAGGCGTTGCTCTAAGATTCACTGCACATTTCACTTATTTGGGCAGTCACGGGGCCAAAACTGACCAAATAACTCAAGTATGAACTCAGCCTTAAAGGTCGATGTTAGCGCCAAGAAGAAGCGCACTCCTATTACACAGTCGTCAGCTGATTCCACATAGATGTCTACAGAACCTTCTCTATTAAACGCTTATACAAGTAGAGCCCCCCGACAGATTGGAGAGGGTATCAGCAGTAATTTTGTGTTGATGTCATTTTGCCCTTCCTCTGATCCGTCAGAACAATAACCCCCAAAAAACGGATCCTGTCTGTTGAGCATTCGCCTTCACTCGGTCAGCATTTGGTCAGTAATCCATCAGTATTGCTAATGCAAAAAAAAACAGGAGTGGATCCAAAACAGAGATGACACGTGAATGGAATATTTTCATGCCTTCTGTGTTTTGTACCCACTACTGCTTTTGGCAACCAAATCATAAGCTAATTCTGATGGGACCATACAGGCCTTACAGCTGCTACACAGACAGGATCCGTTGTGCGTGTCATTTTACCTTTCTTCTGACAGATCAGAAGAAGGGTCAAATAAATGATAATGTCAGCCAGGCCAAAAGGCAAAATAGTGGCCCAGTCATGAAGTGGGGAGGGTGTGAACAGCATGAGAAGTCGACAGAGTGGCCCTATGACATAGTGGTGAGGGGAAAGCAGCATGAGGAGGCCACAGAGTGGACAACATTTTGGGTGGACAGGCGAGTTCTTCTTGGGGTAACTATTGCCCCCGCTGCACTAAACTCCCGCTCTGATGCCACACTACTGGCCGGACAGGATAGCTTTTCCAGGGCAAACTCTGCCAGTTGTGGCCAGAAATCTAGTTTGGCTGCCCAGTAGTCCAGCGGATCTTCAATGTGGGGTGGCAGGGTACTGTCCAAGTATGCCACCCCCTGCTGGTTCAGATCCTGTTCCAGGTCTAGCTGCCGCTGCTGCTGGTGAATAGTTTCTTCACTGGGTGGGTGAAGAAAGCTGCTCATCAGCGGCTCTAGACTCAATTTGCTGCTGATGGAGCTGGAACTGCTCCTACCCCCCCCCCCCCTTCCACCCACCCTGCCACAGCAGCCATTGCAGAGAAACGTGAGCGCAGAGGGCCCCCAGGTCAGACCTGCGAGAGGATGGATGATAGCGCAGATAGGCAGCAGCCAACTGACTACATAGGATGTCTCTATAGTAGTTCAGTTTGTCCTCTCTATAAGCAGGTGTAAAAAAGACCCCCATTTTGGACCGGTAGCGAGGGTCCAACAAGGTGGAGAGCTAGAAGTTATCCCTCTGCCGAATGGTGACAATTCGGCTGTCACTACGCAAGCAAGTGAGAATGCATTGGGCTATTTGTGCAAATGACTCAGAGGGACTCCCTGCCTCCATCTCCACTGCATACTGCCACGGTGTGTCTGGGTCTTCTGCCTCGTCTTCCTCATCGCCCTGTAGCTCCTCTGGCTGTTCCTGCTCCTCATTTCCTGTCACCTGTGTAGAAAAACCACCCATTTTGCTACACATTGCTTGTGCTTCAATGTCCTCCTCCTCCTCCAGTTCAGCCCCCACAGGGCTCATGTGGCCGTCAGATCTAGGTGCCATGTCTCCAGTCCCCTGACCAGCCAGATTTACCAGCATCTGTTCCGGGACATGAAGCAGTGGAATGACTTTGTTCATCCCATAGTCCTGGCGACTGACAAATAACATGTCAGTCCTCAAAGGGCCTGAGCAAATGGCAGGTTTCATGCATGAGCTGCTACTGGCTGACATCGAAGTTACACAGAGGAGTACTCCTGTCCGCTTGGATCATCAAGAAATCTTTCATGGCCTTTCTCTGATCGTATAGTCGGTCCAACATATGGAAAGTAGAATTCCAATGGGTGGAAACGTCGCATATCAGCACCCTGGCCACACTTCACCTTCTCCCCACAGATTCTACATATTACCATGTTCAACTCCTCCAGTGGCTTAACAAAAAAACTGCCACATAGCCAAGTAGGTGATTTTACCCCCAACACTACACATTGACTGACTGCTAGCGCAGCTGCTTCCGTGAACCCGTGCACAACTACTTTCTGGGCAGGTAGGCTCCTGCGAAGCAGGTGGTCTACCCAGGGCTTGTTTGGCTCCCGACCTTCCACTGCTGCCACCCTGCTGACTCCCGGCCATGCTAGCGACTTGCTGGCTCCGCCACTGCCTCACGGACAAGCTGCCACCCTCTTCTCCCGATAATGATGAAGCCCTTAATTCACCCGGCTCCCAAGTGCAATCAGCTACATCATCATCATTGAGTACTGTCTGCACGTGATGTCCTCCTCAACGGTCTCTGGGTCAGGAGCCTCACCGCTCACAACACCAGCTCCCACGCCACTCTACTCATGACTACTTGCCTGCCTAGCGGAGGAAACAGCGGATGTCTCCTCCACATCTTGGCTGGCCAGTAGCTGCTGACTGTCCTCTAGTAGCTCGTCCTCGCTGTATAGTGGGGGGGGGGGGGAAACAGAAAAGGACAGAGGCAGGCTGAGGACAGGTGACGGCACAGGGCCTGCTTCTGGGCCATGCCACTGAACAGCAAATATATTTTTCTTTTGCCACTAATACATGACAAAAAGGGCTTTAGAACATATAACTGCACCGCTGAATGACAAATAGGCCCTTATTTTTTCCACTTATACACAACACAAAAGGCTTTAGAACATATAACTGCACCGCTGAACGGCAAATAGTCCCTTATTTTTTTCCACTTATACACTCCACAAAAAGCTTTAGAACATATAACTGCACCGCTGAACGGCAAATATATTTTTCTTTTTTCCACTTATACACTCCACAAAATGCTTTAGAACATATAACTGCACAGCTGAACGGCAAATATATATTTCTTTTTTCCACTTATACAGTCCACAAAAGGCTTTAGAACATATAACTGCACCGCTGAACGGCAAATATAGATATTTTTTTCCACTTATACACTCAAAAAAAGGCTTTAGAACATATAACTGCACCCCTGACCGGCAAATAGGTCCTTATTTCTTTCCACTAATACACTCCACAAAAGGCTTTAGAACATATAACTGCACCCCTGAACGGCAAATATATTTTTTCTTTTGCCACTAATACACTCCAAAAAGGGCTTTAGAACATATAACTGCACTGCTGAACGGCAAATATATTTTTCTTTTGCCACTAATACACACCAAAAAGGGCTGTAATTTTTGCACTTCTCCACACAACAGCTAATAAGCCCTTTTTTCCCCCACTAATACAAGCCAAAATATGCTTTAAAACATATACACTGCTCAAAAAAATAAAGGGAACACTTAAACAACACAATGTAACTCCAAGTCAATCACACTTCTGTGAAATCAAACTGTCCACTTAGGAAGCAACACTGAGTGACAATCAATTTCACATGCTGTTGTGCAAATGGGATAGACAACAGGTGGAAATTATAGGCAATTAGCAAGACACCCCCAATAAAGGAGTGGTTCTGCAGGTGGTGACCTGACCACTTCTCAGTTCCTATGCTTTCTGGCTGATGTTTTGGTCACTTTTGAATGCTGCCGGTGCTTTCACTCTAGTGGTAGCATGAGACGGAGTCTACAACCCACACAAGTGGCTCAGGTAGTGCAGCTTATCCAGGATGGCACATCAATGCGAGCTGTGGCAAGAAGGTTTGCTGTGTCTGTCAGCGTAGTGTCCAGAGCATGGAGGCGCTACCAGGAGACAGGCCAGTACATCAGGAGACGTGGAGGAGGCCGTAGGAGGGCAACAACCCAGCAGCAGGACTGCTACCTCTGCCTTTGTGCAAGGAGGAACAGGAGGAGCACTGCCAGAGCCCTGCAAAATGACCTCCAGCAGGCCACAAATGTGCATGTGTCTGCTCAAACGCTCAGAAACAGACTCCATGAGGGTGATATGAGGGCCCGACGTCCACAGGTGGGGGTTGTGCTTACAGCCCAACACCGTGCAGGACGTTTGGCATTTGCCAGAAAACACCAAGATTGGCAAATTCGCCACTGGTGCCCTGTGCTCTTCACAGATGAAAGCAGGTTCACACTGAGCACATGTGACAGACGTGACAGAGTCTGGAGACGCCGTGGAGAACATTCTGCTGCCTGCAACATCCTCCAGCATGACCGGTTTGGCATCAGGTCAGTAATGGTGTGGGGTGGCATTTCTTTGGAGGGCCGCACAGCCCTCCATGTGCTCGCCAGAGGTAGCCTGACTGCCATTAGGTACCGAGATGAGATCCTCAGACCCCTTGTGAGACCATATGCTAGTGCGGTTGGCCCTGGGCTCCTCCTAATGCAAGACAATGCTAGACCTCATGTGGCTGGAGTGTGTCAGCAGTTCCTGCAAGACGAAGGCATTGATGCTATGGACTGGCCCGCCCGTTCCCCAGACCTGAATCCAATTGAGCACATCTGGGACATCATGTCTCGCTCTATCCACCAACGTCACGTTGCACCACAGACTGTCCAGGAGTTGGCAGATGCTTTAGTCCAGGTCTGGGAGGAGATCCCTCAGGAGACCGTCCGCCACCTCATCAGGAGCATGCACAGGCATTGTAGGGAGGTCATACAGGCACGTGGAGGCCACACACACTACTGAGCCTCATTTTGACTTGTTTTAAGGACATTACATCAAAGTTGGATCATTGTTGTTTTTCCACTTTAATTTTGAGTGTGACTCCAAATCCAGACCTCCATGGGTTAAAAAATTTGATTTCCATTTGTTTTTTTGTGTGATTTTTTTGTCAGCACATTCAACTATGTAAAGAACAAAGTATTTCAGAAGAATATTTAATTAACTCAGATCTAGGATGTGTTATTTTTGTGTTCCCTTTATTTTTTTGAGCAGTGTATATATATATATACAGTACAGACCAAAGGTTTGGACACACCTTCTCATTCAAAGAGTTTTCTTTATTTTCTTTATTTTCATGACTATGAAAATTGTAGATTCACACTGAAGGCATCAAAACTATGAATTAACACATGTGGAATTATATACATAACAAACAAGTGTGAAACAACTGAAAATATGTCATATTCTAGGTTCTTCAAAGTAGCCACCTTTTGCTTTGATTACTGCTTTGCACACTCTTGGCATTCTCTTGATGAGCTTCAAGAAGTAGTCCCCTGAAATGGTTTTCACTTCACAGGTGTGCCCTGTCAGGTTTAATAAGTGTGATTTTTTGCCTTATAAATGGGGTTGGGACCATCAGTTGCGTTGAGGAGAAGTCAGGTGGATACACAGCTGATAGTCCTACTGAATAGACTGTTAGAATTGGTATTATGGCAAGAAAAAAGCAGCTAAGTAAAGAAAAACGAGTGGCCATCATTACTTTAAGAAATGAAGGTCAGTCAGTCAGCCGAAAAATTGGGAAAACTTTGAAAGTAAGGGCTATTTGACCATGAAGGAGAGTGATGGGGTGCTGCGCCAGATGACCTGGCCTCCACAGTCACCGAACCTGAACCCAATCGAGATGGTTTGGGGTGAGCTGGACCGCAGAGTGAAGGCAAAAGGGCCAACAAGTGCTAAGCATCTCTGGTAACTCCTTCAAGACTGTTGGAAGACCATTTCAGGGGACTACCTCTTGAAGCTCATCAAGAGAATGCCAAGAGTGTGCAAAGCAGTAATCAAAGCAAAAGGTGGCTACTTTGAAGAACCTAGAATATGACATATTTTCAGTTGTTTCACACATGTTTATTATGTATATAATTCCACATGTGTTAATTCATAGTTTTGATGCCTTCATAGTCATGAAAATAAAGAAAACTCTTTGAATGAGAAGGTGTGTCCAAACTTTTGGTCTGTACTGTATATACACTCACCTAAAGAATTATTAGGAACACCATACTAATACGGTGTTGGACCCCCTTTTGCCTTCAGAACTGCCTTAATTTTACGTGGCATTGATTCAACAAGGTGCTGATAGCATTCTTTAGAAATGTTGGCCCATATTGATAGGATAGCATCTTGCAGTTGATGGAGATTTGAGGGATGCACATCCAGGGCACGAAGCTCCCGTTCCACCACATTCCAAAGATGCTCTATTGGGTTGTGATCTGGTGACTGTGGGGGCCATTTTAGTACAGTGAACTCATTGTCATGTTCAAGAAACCAATTTGAAATGATTCGAGCGTTGTGACATGGTGCATTACCCTGCTGGAAGTAGCTATCAGAGGATGGATACATGTTCTCATTCTGTTTACGCCAAATTCAGACTCTACCATTTGAATGTCTCAACAGAAATCGAGACTCATCAGACCAGGCAACATTTTTCCAGTCTTCAACAGTCCAATTTTGGTGAGCTTGTGCAAATTGTAGCCTCTTTTTCCTATTTGTAGTGGAGATGAGTGGTACCCGGTGGGGTCTTCTGCTGTTGTAGCCCATCCGCCTCAAGGTTGTGCGTTTTGTGGCTTCACAAATGCTTTGCTGCATACCTCGGTTGTAATGAGTGGTTATTTTAGTCAACGTTGCTCTTCTATCAGCTTGAATCAGTCGGCCCATTCTCCTCTGACCTCTAGCATCCACAAGGCATTTTTGCCCACAGGACTGCCGCATACTGGATGTTTTTCCCTTTTCACACCATTCTTTGTAAACCCTAGAAATGGTTGTGCGTGAAAATCCCAGTAACTGAGCAGATTGTGAAATACTCAGACCGGCCCGTCTGGCACCAACAACCATGCCACGCTCAAAATTGCTTAAATCACCTTTCTTTCCCATTCTGACATTCAGTTTGGAGTTCAGGAGATTGTCTTGACCAGGACCACCCCCCTAAATGCATTGAAGCAACTGCCATGTGATTGGTTGACTAGATAATTGCATTAATGAGAAATAGAACAGGTGTTCCTAATAATTCTTTAGGTGAGTGTATGTACATGTGTGACAGATAGATAATAGAAAATAACTTATACAAGCAACAAGCAGCAACTTACATGTTGGATACCACTGGGGCCAGGATGGAGGGGGTTAACCTGCAGTCTGGAAGAAGCTGATGGCTGATGGGGAAGTGGGAGATCTGCCCTCCTCAGTGACTGTCTGCTGCTGTCAGAAGGTCTAAGGGCACAGTGAGGTCATTAGGAACAGAAGCTTTGGTTGTGGGGAAAAGCGTAAAACGTGTGTGCCCTAGCTGCCTGTCTCCACCATCCCCCATCCCTATGAACTGCAGTGCTAGAAGGTGCTGTTTGACTGTGCAGCCAAACGGGGACTGAGTCGGGAACAACATCCAGTCAGCAGAGAACTGGGAGTGCTCTGCTCTCTGCCAAATTTCCCACTCTGCGTGTGTCTGCCTCAGAGGATCTGCAGCCACCACTTCCGGATCCTGGATACAGGGAGAGGGGCGGGCATCAGAAGCCACTGCAGCTAGGAAACAGCAAGTACCTGCTTAGAGCGAGGAGGAGGCTGTCAGGAGACGCAATCTCTCTCCTTAGCTCCCAGATTGTAGGTAAAACTGCTAGTGCTGCATCCCGACATAGCGCAGCTGTTGTGGGTGTTAGCCGGAGTGACTGCCCAAAACATTCACTGATATAGGCAGTGAGCTGTATATTGTCTGTGCTGCTGGGCGCCCCCTTGCAGTTTGGCACCCGGGGCAATGGCCCCCCCTGCCCCCCCTGCCCTCCCACGCTACGCCACTGCAGCAAGGTGTAATAGGAACTGAACCCTGTTCTACATAAATGTTGTGTAATGTTTCCTCCCTATCCTTTTCCTAAATAATCTTTTCCTGAACTTGTAAATCGTTTTTTCAGCACAATGAAGTCTCTCCTAGCACTTTCCCTAGCGCCTGCTGACATCTCTCCCTGCACTAAGTACACTGGAAAATGGCAGAATCCAAGACGGCTGAGGTTATTTATAGGTCTATGACATCACAGGGCTGGCTAGCTGCTGCTTGGCTGCATGCATGGCATTGTGGGTGATCCAGCCTTACCAGAGTTCCTTGCTCCATGTCATCACACCTGCAGCAGCCGTTTTAGGAAAAAATGTGATTTGTTACCACGAAGCGTGAGGAAATTAAGATTTGGTGTGAATCGACTTTTTTTTTAATGAATAATGAAAACGGATCCGTTATTAATGGATACAAGCGTTTGCATTATTGGTGCGGATCCGTCTGTGCAGATACAAGACGGATCCGCACAAAACGCAAGTGTGAAAGTAGCCTAACTATGACCTGACGCTGTGTGACGTCAGGACGACTGTCACGGGGTTCCGAAGGTGCACTCGGTCCCCCATTGCCCGCAGAACTGTTGCTTAGCTTTTGGAATGAGGTTCTGTGTTTGACCTCATTCCCAGGGCGGCTTTACTAGCTGGGTGGCTCCTTGCTCCTAAGTCTGCCTTGAGCGCCGAGCTGATCACTCGGTGCTCGACTGGTTGGTCTGTCGGTCATGTGACGCTGGCCATGTCACATGACCCTCACTCCCCACTATAAATACAGGCAGCCTGCTGGCTACAGGTTGCCTGTTAATTTCTAGGTTCCTGGTATTTGTTGGACTGCTGAATACTTACCTGATCCTGTTCCTTGACCATCCTTTTGCCTGATCCTCCTGTACTGCGCATCCGTCCTGGTATTGTGACCTCGGCTCCCACCTGACTACTCTCTTAGGACTCCTCTTGTACTTCTCTGCTCTCCTGGTATTTATGACCCCGGCTTCTCCTGACAATTCTCTGCTTGCTCCATTTGTACTTTGCAGCTTTCCTGGTATTGACTCGGTCCGTTCACGTCCTGTTGTTTGTCTGTCTGTCATCCCTGCACTTACTCCAAGTTAGGGATTGCCGTCCAGTTGTCCCCTGTCATTAGGACTCGCGAGGCAAGTAGGCAGGGCCAGGGGTAAGGGTGGAGCGCAGTGGTCACTTCCCTCCCCCCTGTGTGTGTGTGTGTGTGTGTACGTGACCATTACAGATTAACAGGCCCAATAACCACTGTATTATGAATCCTCTGGTGACCCTGACTGACTGTCTCTAATCTGACGCAGATGGTGCAGGAGTTAGGGGAAAAACTCAGCTCTTTTGAGTTAGGGCAAGGCTCTTCCACTCAGGCCTCCAGTCCGCATTTTGAGCCCCAGATTAAGCTCCCAGAAACCTTTTCTGGAGACCGGAAGAAGTTTCTCTCTTTTAAGGAGAGTTGCAAACTTTACTTCCGTTTGCGCCCCGTGTCCTCTGGCCCCGAGAGTCAACGCGTGGGCATTATCATTTCCCGATTACAGGGTGATCCCCAGGACTGGGCGTTCTCTTTACCTGCTGGCGCCAGTTGTTTATATTCTGTGGAGGGGTTCTTTCAGGCCCTAGGTACCCTCTATGATGAACCAGACAGGGCTCTAGTAGCCGAGACGGCTCTAAAGGCACTGGTTCAGGGCAATTTACCAGCGGAGGATTATTGCACCCAATTCAGAAGGTGGTGTGTCCCCTCAGGATGGAACGAACCAGCCCTGAAGAGTCAGTTCAGGTCAGGTCTGTCTGATAAATTAAAGGATCTTCTGGTCAGTTATCAACTTCCAGAGACCTTAGAGGAGATGATGACCCTTGTTGTCCGACTTGACCGACGGGTTAGAGAGAGACGACAGGAACAACAGTTCTCTTCCCAGATGGTGGTCCAGCCAGAGGCCTATCCCAGAGACAATGCTGAGGTCTCCACCGAGGAACCCATGCAGGTTGGCATGACCCGAGGGAATCTTCGCCGCAGACGTGGAGAATGCTTTTACTGTGGAGATTCTGACCATTGGATCAACCAGTGTCCTAAGAAGGTCCTCTCTGTCAAGTCTCCTAAGGCAAGGCAACCTAAAGACCAGGTACACCCTGAATTTTCTAAATGTAAGCTTTCGGTACCCATTACGATTTCTCTGGGAGTAGATAAATGGGCGGGTAAGGCCTTTATTGATTCTGGCTCAGCGGCTAGCTTTATTGACTCTGAGTATGCTGTTAGATTGGGTATTCCTATGTTTGCCTTACCAACTCCTATCCATGTCATGGCTATTGATGCTACTCCTCTTATTGGTGGTACGGTGAGCTTATGTACCTCGGAGATTTCTCTAACCGTGGGTGTGTGCCACTCAGAGAGATGTTCGCTTCTAGTCCTGGAGAACCTACCTGCTGAGGTGGTACTAGGGTTGCCTTGGCTCCGACTACATAACCCCACTATAGATTGGTCCAATGGGGAGTTGGTGAGATGGGGGCCTAAGTGTGACTCGTGCCTGTCCGTGGTACAGGCTGGGGTCTCAGTAAAGTCTGATACTTTACCCTCTGTTGTTAGAGAATATTCTGATGTATTCTCATCACCAACCCCAGAGGTTCTACCCCCCCATAGACCTTATGATTGTACCATAGAGCTAGTAGAGGGGGCCAAGTTTCCTAAAGGACGAATTTATAATCTTTCTATGCCCGAACGCAAGGCCATGGAAGATTATATTAAGGAGAGCCTTGGTAAAGGGCATATTAGACCTTCTGTCTCTCCTATGGGGGCGGGGTTTTTCTTCGTTAAGAAAAAAGATGGTGGTCTTAGGCCATGTATCGATTACCGGAGATTAAATAAAATCACTGTCCAGAATAGATACTCCCTCCCATTGATTCCGGATTTATTTAACCAGGTCCTGGGGGCAACCTGGTTTTCCAAAATTGACCTGAAAGGGGCATACAATCTAATCCGAATCAAGGAGGGAGACGAATGGAAGACGGCGTTCAATACTCCGGTAGGACACTTTGAATATCAGGTGATGCCTTTTGGACTCAGCAATGCCCCAGCTGTGTTCCAAAACTTCATGAATGACATTCTTAGGGAATTCTTAGGTAAATTTGTTATTGTCTATCTTGACGACATTTTGATATTCTCTCCTGACTTCGAATCCCATGTGTCTCATGTTAGACAAGTATTAGAGGTGTTGAGGGAGAATCAGCTATCCGCTAAACAAGAGAAATGTGTCTTTGGTGTGCAGGAGATTCTGTTTCTAGGGCATGTTCTGACTCCTTACGCCTTCAAGATGGATCCTGGTAAGGTACTAGCAATTAAGGAATGGGTAAGACCTTCATCCTTAAAGGCCTTACAACGGTTCTTAGGTTTCGCCAATTACTATCGTAAATTTATTATGAATTTTTCCGTAATTGCTAAACCGTTGACCGACCTTACTAAGAAAGGGGCGGATTTGGAGAATTGGTCTACTGAGGCCATTTCTTCATTTGAAAAATTAAAAAAGGCATTCAGTAGCGCTCCCATTCTGATCCAGCCTGATCAGGAGAAACCTTTTATTGTGGAGGTGGATGCGTCCGAGGACGGCGCAGGAGCAGTCCTTTCACAAGGTCCTGCCAGCCTCACGAATCTGAGACCATGTGCCTTCTTCTCCAGGAAATTCTCTCCCATGGAGAGAAACTACGACATAGGGAATAGGGAGCTGCTGGCCATTAAATGGGCATTTGAGGAGTGGAGGCATTTTCTGGAGGGGGCAAGGCATTGTGTAACTGTTGTCACTGACCATAAAAACCTTATGTTTCTCGAGTCTGCTAAGAGGTTGAATCCCCGTCAAGCCAGATGGGCTCTGTTTTTTACTCGTTTTGATTTTTCCATCACGTTCAGGCCGGGAAGTAAAAATGTGAAGGCGGACGCATTATCTCGGAGCTTCCAGGCTTTTCAACCTACTGAGGTACCACCTGAATCCATCCTACCAGCAAAAATCTTCTTAGCAGCTCTTACCCAGGATATCTCGGCTCGCATTAGGTCGGAACAACATCTGGCACCGGTATCCACCCCAACAGATAAGTTGTTTGTTCCCGTACAATTTCGTCTCCAGCTGTTGGGTGAGTGTCACGATTCTGCCTTTTGTGGACATCCGGGTGTTGAGGGCACTAAGGATCTGGTTTCTAGATCTTATTGGTGGCCCACTCTAACTAGGGATGTCAAGTCCTATGTGTCAGCCTGTGAGGTTTGTGCCAGGTCCAAGACACCTAGGACTCGCCCTGCTGGTAACCTACGACCCCTACCCATTCCCAGTAGACCCTGGTCCCATATCTCGATGGACTTTATAACTGACCTACCGCTGGCGGAGGGTAAGACTGTAGTGTGGGTAGTGGTGGATAGGTTTAGCAAGATGGTCCATTTCATTCCCCTGTCTAAACTCCCGAATGCCAAAACTCGATTGCATGGTATCCCGGAAAATATTGTTTCGGACAGGGGTGTGCAGTTTGTGTCCAAATTCTGGAGGGCCTTCTGTCAAAGATGTAAAATTTCGTTGTCTTTTTCTTCCGCCTACCATCCTGAGAGTAATGGGCAGACTGAACGCCTTAATCAGTCTGTGGAACAATTCCTGAGGTTGTATGTTGCTGATGATCAGCAATTATGGGTCAAATTCCTTCCGTTGGCTGAATTTGCTCTGAATAACCGTGTCAATTCTTCTGCTGGGGTCTCCCCTTTCTTTTGTAACCATGGTTTTCATCCCCGTTTTCATTCTGGGTCGTCCGTCTCCTCCTCTAACCCTGAAGCTGATAAACTCTCCTCCGAACTGTGCACAGTTTGGGCCCGGGTTCAATCGAACCTAGAAAAGGCTCAATGTTCTCAAAAACTCAAGGCCGATAGGAGACGTTCAAGGGGGGTAAACTTTCAGGTTGGGGATAAAGTATGGTTGTCCTCCAAGAATCTATCTCTCAAGGTAACTTCTAAAAAATTTGCTCCTCGTTTTATTGGACCATATAAGATCACGGAAGTGATTAACCCGGTATCTTTAAGGTTGGAGCTGCCTGAGTCATTCCACATTCATAATGTGTTCCATAAATCTCTGCTTAAAAAATATTTTGAACCGGTAGTACCATCAAAAGCCTCGCCTCCGCCAGTTCTTGTTAATGATGTTGGACGTGGCCAAAGAGGTGTGGGAACAATAACCCACTCCACATAAAAGTGTCATTGAGTATGTTACCCAGATGCAAGATCTGATAGAGACAGTGTTGCATCTTGTTAGGGAGCATATGGAGGCAGCTCAGCGAGCCCAGAGTCGGGTCTATAATGGGCAGGCTCGGGTCCGGAACTTTAACACGGATGATCGGGTTTTGTTTTCTTTGCTGACCGTGGACAGTAAGTTCCTGGCTAGGTGGCAGGGGCCCTACGAGGTACTCGAGAAAATTGGAGATGTAAACTACAAGGTACACCAGCCAGAGCGGCGAAAGCCAGAGCAGGTTTACCGTGTGAATTTACTCAAACCGTGGAAAGATAGGGAAACCTGTACAGAAGACAGCTCGCGGCCGGGTTTTCTAGGAGAAAAGGTAACGGCCCCTCTGTCTGATGCAAGAGAGGCGGCTGCCACAGTAAAAGTTACTGACAGCCTCTCCTCTAAACAGACTCAGGAGGCCAGGGAGTTTGTTTTTGCGGTTTTGTAATGATTTTTGAAAACTTAACGAGGTTTCCAAATTCGATGCATATCCCATGCCCCGGGTGGATGAGCTCATTGAGAGGGTAGGACAAGCCCGGTATCTTCCTGTTTTGCACCCCACGAAAGGGTACTGGCAGGTGCCCTTAAAGGGAACCTGTCACCTCTAATTGACCTATTAAACTCAGCCTTAAGAATTAATAAATGCGTTTCCACAGTCATATACAGTACAGACCAAAAGTTTAAACACACCTTCTCATTCAAAGAGTTTTCTTTATTTTCATGACTATGAAGGCATCAAAACTATGAATTAACACATGTGGAATTATATACATAACAAACAAGTGTGAGACAACTGAAAATATGTAATATTCTAGGTTCTTCAAAGTAGCCACCTTTTGCTTTGATTACTGCTTTGCACACTCTTGGCATTCTCTTGATGAGCTTCAAGCGGTAGTCCCCTGAAATGGTTTTCACATCACAGGTGTGCCCTGTCAGGTTTAATAGGTGGGATTTCTTGCCTTATAAATGGAGTTGGGACCATCAGTTGCTTTGAGGAGATGTCAGGTGGATACACAGCTGATAGTCCTACTGAATAGACTGTTAGAATTTGTATTATGGCAAGAAAAAAGCAGCTAAGTAAAGAAAAACGAGTGGCCATCATTACTTTAAGAAATGAATGTCAGTCAGTCAGCCGAAAAATTGGGAAAACTTTGAAAGTAAGGGCTATTTGACCATTAAGGAGAGTGATGGGGTGCTGCGCCAGATGACCTGGCCTCCACAGTCACCGAACCTGAACCCAATCGAGATGGTTTGGGGTGAGCTGGACCGCAGAGTGAAGGCAAAAGGGCCAACAAGTGCTAAGCATCTCTGGTAACTCCTTCAAGACTGTTGGAAGAACATTTCAGGGGACTACCTATTGAAGCTCATCAAGAGAATGGCAAGAGTGTGCAAAGCAGTAATCAAAGCAAAAGGTGGCTACTTTGAAGAACCTAGAATATGACATATTTTCAGTTGTTTCACACTTGTTTGTTATGTATATAATTCCACATGTGTTAATTCATAGTTTTGATGCCTTCATAGTCATGAAAATAAAGAAAACTCTTTGAATGAGAAGGTGTGTACAAACTTTTGGTCTGTACTGTATATCTTACTCAGACTCCAATCTTCAGCCTTTTTGACCATCTCATCATCTTTTTAACATTTCCCGCCATATATGCTAATGTGCCCAAAAGAGTCATATTTTACCTCTCACAGATAGAGGAGTCTTATCTTTCCAGAGTCATATTCTTCATCTCCGCCTTAGAAACGCCCACAGCCATGTAATCCCGCGCAATCGCATTACTCTGCATACTGAAAACGAGGTTGTGATGTTATCATTTGTTACTGCTGTATACTGACTCTGCATTTTGGAATGAAAAAGGACAATGTATTGTTTTAAAATAAGATGCTTTTATTTGATTAATAAAAATGATTTGATTTAAAAAAAAGAAAACGAGGTTGTGCTGGTTTTGGAGCGTAACCACGTCATATATATGTCAAGGCCAACGTAATTGCACAGTCTCAAATTCCTTCTGGACTCCCCATGCCACAAAGCCTGCTTTAATTGTAAGAATATATATTTTTTATCTTTGGTCTTAGCAAAACATTTTTTACAGCCGCAGCCTTCCGCCTGGGATATTTGTCACCCCGTCTGTAAGCCGTAGTGTCCGGGCAAGAGCATTGGGCTGCCGGTGTCCAAAGTTACCTCTGCGGCTGGCATGGAGGAGACGCGGGACAATGTTTCTTCCTCCGGTATAACTCCTGTGGAGTACAGGCCGGGGGAGGGAGCGGAGACCGGGGCCCTGTGAGCGCTCATGGCAGCACGCAAGATCAGCCTGCAGCAGGAGCCCGTAGACTGCAGGTCATCCAGGCCAAGCAGGTGGAGCGGCACGTCAGGCAGCAGCTGGCCGGGCTGGTGGAGGTTCGGCTGTGCTGCCTGGGTCCCCACAAATGCAACTGGCCTGGTTGGCTAGCATATCCTTACCCCGGAGCGGCGGGAGAGGAGTGAGGAGGAGCCGCAGCCAGCCATAAAGTGAGTGCTGCACGTGTGCCCGCCGGGGATGCACCTCCGTATACTGGGCACACAATGATGACACCCCCCCCCCCCTCAGACAGGACGAAGGTAAGCGCGGGCTGGATGTGGTGGATCATTTTACTTTAGCTGTACTCCTGGACGCACAAGCAGCTGTATCAGTATGATATTTATTGCTCTAAAGGTGTCATAGCAATGTTAAAGGAATGCATGTCAAATGTGCTGTTCACACTGCAGCTACGGGGGCCTATGTCAGCCCATAGAAGTCAATGGGGCCGTGTAATAGAAGGGGTTATCCTATGAAGTCCTTATCACATGGCCACAGGACATAGCCTCTACCAGCCCACTAGAATACCCCCTCTTGTATACTGGGCACACACTGCTGCCCCCCCCTGTATACTAGAAACACACTGCTGACCTCCCCCTGTATACTGACACTGTGCAGGGTATATACTGTACACACCGATTACTCCTTTATACGGACACCATGCAGGGTAGCCCCCATACAGTATAACGTTTCCTTGTGGCTGCCCCCTATACGGTATAATGTCTCATAGAAACATAGAATGTGTCGGCAGATAAGAACCATTTGGCCCATCTAGTCTGCCCAATATACTGAGTACTATGGATTGCCCCTGGCCCTATCTTATATGAAGGATGGCCTTATGCCTATCCCATGCATGCTTAAACTCCTTCACTGTATTTGCAGCTACCACTTCTGCAGGAAGGCTATTCCATGCACCCACTACTCTCTCAGTAAAGTAATACTTCCTGATATTACTTTTAAACCTTTGCCCCTCTAATTTAAAACTATGCACCGTTTTGCAGCCGCATCCGTGATCCGTGTTTCCTGTCCGTCAAAAAAATATGACCTGTCCTATTTTTTTGACGGACAACGGTTCACGGACCCATTCAAGTCAATGGGTCCGAGAAAAAACACGGATGCACACAAGATTGGCATTCGCGTCTGTGGTCGTAGGCTACTTTCACACAGACGGATCTGCTGATCCGTCTGCATAAAATCTTTTTCAGAGCTGTTTTCACTTTGTGAAAACTCAGATCCGACAGTGTATTCTAACACGGAGGCATTCCCATAGTGATGGGGACGCTTCTAGTTAGAATATACTTTAAACTGTGTACATGACTGCCCCCTGCTGCCTGTCAGCACCCGATCTCTTACAGGGGGCTGTGATCTGCACAATTAACCCCTCAGGTGCTGCACCTGAGGGGTTAATTGTGCGTATCATAGCCCCCTGTAAGAGATCATGTGCTGCCAGGCAGGAGGGGGAACACCCCCCTCCCTCCCCAGTTTTAAATTCATTGGTGGCCAGTGGGCCTCCCCCCTCCCTTGTATTTAACACATTGGTGGCCAGTGCGGCCGGCCCCCCCCTCCCTCCCCTGTAGTTAACACATTGGTGGCCAGTGCGGCCGCCCCCCCCTCCCTCCCCTGTAGTACTGTAGATTCATTGGTGGCCAGTGGGCCCCCCCTTCCTCCCCCTCATAATTAAAATCTCCCCCCTATCATTGGTGGCAGCGGAGAGTACCGATCGGAGTCCCAGTTTATTCGCTGGGGCTCCGATCGGTAACCATGGCAACCAGGATGCTACTGCAGTCCTGGTTGCCATGGTTACTTAGCAATTTTTAGAAGCATTATACTTACCTGCGAGCTGTGATGTCTGTGACCGGCCGGGCGCTCCTCCTACTGGCAAGTGACAGGTCTGTGCTATATGCAATGCGCTGCACAGACCTGTCACTTACCAGTAAGAGGAGCGCCCGGCCGGTCACAGACATCGCAGCTCGCAGGTAAGTATAATGCTTCTAAAAATTGCTCAGTAACCATGGCAACCAGTTGCCATGGTTACCGATCGGAGCCCCAGCGATTAAACTGGGACTCCGATCGGTACTCTCCGCTGCCACCAATGATAGGGGGGAGATTTTAATTAGGAGGGGGAGCCCACTGGCCACCAATGAATCTACAGTACTACAGGGGAGGGAGGGGGGGCCGGCCGCACTGGCCACCAATGTGTTAACTACAGGGGAGGGAGGGGGGCCGGCCGCACTGGCCACCAATGTGTTAAATACAAGGGAGGGAGGGGGGGCCGCACTGGCCACCAATGAGTTAAATACAGGGGAGGGAGGGGGGGGCCAGCCGTAATGGCCACCAATGAGTTAAATACAGGGGGGAGGGGGGGTCTGCCCCCTGCTGCCTGGCAGCACCTGCCAGGCAGCAGGGGCAGTCATGTACACAGTTCTTTTAGTATATTCTAACCTGAAGCGTCCCCATCACCATGGGAACGCATCTGTGTTAGAATATACTGTCGGATCTGAGTTTCACGATCTACCTCAAATCCGATGGTATATTCTAACATAGAGGCGTTCCCATGGTGATGGGGACGCTTCAAGTTAAAATATACCATCGGATTAGAGAAAACTCAGATCCGATGGTATAAAAGGGACTCCTGACTTTACATTGAAAGTAAATGGGGACGGATCCGTTAGCAATTGCACCATATTGTGTCAACGTCAAACGGATCCGTCGCCATTGACTTGCATTGTAATTCAGGACGGATCCGTTTGGCTCCGCACGGCCAGGCAGACACCAAAACGACTTTTTTTTCATGTCCGTGGATCCTCCAAAAATCAAGGAAGACCCACGGATGAAAAAACGGTCACAGATTACGGACCTACGGACCCCGTTTTTGCGGACCTTAAAAAAAAACGGTTGTGTGCATGAGGCCTTAGTAGAAAATATGGATGACTTATGTTTGGAGTCTGTATTTGAAAAAGCAAATCAGGTGATTCTATTAATTTTGATTTAAACATTTTTCAAACAAAAAAAATAATTTGTAACACGCATTGCAATAGTTGGTCTATGTTATGACTGTGTTACGTAACAGACGCACACACTTGAGCCCATGTAGTTCTTCTATATTGTTTCTTTATGTGAATAGACATTTCTATAAAGTAGTACACGCAATATTTTATAGACTGATGTGCACTATCTTATTAGCATAAGTCGCCAAGATCCAAATCATTGAGTCTGCATTACTCCTGCAATATCTACTTGGTCAGTATCTTAAATATGCGTGCAGCTCTAATAAAAAATAAATAAATTCTCCGACTCAATGTGCAATAATTATATGTTTTTAAACCTTTAGGATAATATTTACACATCATATCTATTAAATATCCACATATATATAGCGGATTTTCGATCCTATTACAAAGTACATTTCATAAATTTGATCTATATAATTGATAACAGGATGAAACGACATCTGCGGATAAAAAAGATCAAATTATTGTGTCAGTTAATACTGCAGCTAAGCCGTTATTTGAATCTAAATACATCCATGATATAGTCTTTAACGAACCAAGCAATCGGGATGATGAGGTATATACTTTATTTTTTTTTCTTCAATTTAGGAATGTATTACAATAAAAGCATATTTTTTTTATAAATCTCTCTCTCTCTCTCTCTCTCTCTATTTATCTATCTCTATATTATATAATATTTATTTATTTACCATAAATTTTTATTTTTATTTTAGATGCAATTGCTTTTTCAAAATCTGCACAAGAAATATTCCTCACATTCGAAGAATTTGAATTGTTTTCCTAATAATCCTAGAATATCCGAAAATCTCAAATACATCGAGTTTGATACACCTGTCATTGAGGGTAGAAAAGGCAATGTGGAATGGTGCTGCTGTAGACAGTGTGTGATTATGCCAACAAATTTAAAATAAATTTGTTGTAAAGAGATAGAGAACGCTATACCCTACATACAAAATGATGTTTGTATTTCACAACACGAGTTTTTCAAAATATTCTGTACTCGCGAAGACACCGTAGCTATTACTCTGCGAACAGTTGGAGATGTGAAACGTCCCCCTTCATCTAAGGAAAAAAACTGGTGAAATAAATCACAAACGTATTAAAATATATATACACTGCTCAAAAAAATACAACACAATGTAACTCCAAGTTAATCACACTTCTGTGAACTCAAACTGTCCACTTAGGAAGCAACACTGAGTGACAATCAATTTCACATGCTGTTGTTCAAATGGGATAGACAACAGGTGGAAATTATAGGCAATTAGCAAGACACCCCCAAAAAAGGAGTGGTTCTGCAAGTAGTGACTACAGACCACTTCTCAGTTCCTATGCTTCCTGGCTGATGTTTTGGTCACTTTTGAATGCTGGTGGTGCTTTCACTCTAGTGGTAGCATGAGACGGAGTCTACAACCCACACAAGTGGCTCAGGTAGTGCAGCTTATCCAGGATGGCACATCAATGCGAGCTGTGGCAAGAAGGTTTGCTGTGTCTGTCAGCGTAGTGTCTAGAGCATGGAGGCGCTACCAGGAGACAGGCCAGTACATCAGGAGACGTGGAGGAGGCCGTAGGAGGGCAACAACCCAGCAGCAGGACCGCTACCTCCGCCTTTGTGCAAGGAGGAACAGGATGAGCACTGCCAGAGCCCTGCAAAATGACCTCCAGCAGGCCACAAATGTGCATGTGTCTGCTCAAACGGTCAGAAACAGACTCCATGAGGGTGATATGAGGGCCCGACGTCCACAGGTGGGGGTTGTGCTTACAGCCCAACACCGTGCAGGACGTTTGGCATTTGCCAGACATCACCAAGATTGGCAAATTCCCCACTGGCGCCCTGTGCTCTTCACAGATGAAAGCAGGTTTACACTGAGCACATGTGACAGACGTGACAGAGTCTGGAGACGCCGTGGAGAACGTTCTGCTGCCTGCAACATCCTCCAGCATGACCGGTTTGGCATTGGGTCAGTAATGGTGTGGGGTGGTATTTCTTTGGAGGGCCACACAGCCCTCTATGTGCTCGCCAGAGATAGCCTGACTGCCATTAGGTACCGAGATGAGATCCTCAGACCCCTTGTGAGACCATATGCTGGTGCGGTTGGCCCTGGGTTCCTCCAAATGCAAGACAATGCTAGACCTCATGTGGCTGGAGTGTGTCAGCAGTTCCTGCAAGACGAAGGCATTGATGCTATGGACTGGCCCGTCCGTTCCCCAGACCTGAATCCAATTGAGCACATCTGGGACATCATGTCTCGCTCTATCCACCAACGTCACGTTGCACCACAGACTGTCCAGGAGTTGGCAGATGCTTTAGTCCAGGTCTGGGAGGAGATCCCTCAGGAGACCGTCTGCCACCTCATCAGGAGCATGCACAGGCGTTGTAGGGAGGTCATACAGGCACGTGGAGGCCACACACACTACTGAGCCTCTTTTTGACTTGTTTTAAGGACATTACATCAAAGTTGGATCAGCCTGTAGTGTGTTTTTCCACTTTAATTTTGAGTGTGACTCCAAATCCAGACCTCCATGGGTTGAAAAATTTGATTTCCATTTTTTATTTTTGTGTGATTTTGTTGTCAGCACATTCAACTATGTAAAGAACAAAGTATTTCAGAAAAATATTTAATTAACTCAGAACTAGGATGTGTTATTTTTGTGTTCCCTTTATTTTTTTGAGCAGTGTACTTCTAATATATACAGTACAGACCAAAAGTTTGGTCATTCAAAGAGTTTTCTTTATTTTCATGACTATGAAAATTGTAGATTCACACTGAAGGCATCAAAACTATGAATTAACACATGTGGAATTATATACATAACAAACAAGTGTGAAACAACTGAAAATATGTCATATTCTAGGTTCTTCAAAGTAGCCACCTTTTGCTTTGATTACTGCTTTGCACACTCTTGGCATTCTCTTGATGAGCTTCAAGAGGTAGTCCCCTGAAATGGTTTTCACTTCACAGGTGTGCCCTGTCAGGTTTAATAAGTGGGATTTTTTGCCTTATAAATGGAGTTGGGACCATCAGTTGCGTTGAGGAGAAGTCAGGTGGATACACAGCTGATAGTCCTACTGAATAGACTGTTAGAATTATTATTATGGTAAGAAAAAAGCAGCTAAGTAAAGAAAAACGAGTGGCCATCATTACTTTAAGAAATGAAGGTCAGTCAGTCAGCCGAAAAATTGGGAAAACTTTGAAAGTAAGGGCTATTTGACCATGAAGGAGAGTGATGGGGTGCTGCGCCAGATGACCTGGCCTCCACAGTCACCGGACCTGAACCCAATCGAGATGGTTTGGGGTGAGCTGGACCGCAGAGTGAAGGCAAAAGGGCCAACAAGTGCTAAGCATCTCTGGGAACTCCTTCAAGACCGTTGGAAGACCATTTCAGGGGACTACCTCTTGAAGCTCATCAAGAGAATGCCAAGAGTGTGCAAAGCTGTAATCAAAGCAAAAGGTGGCTACTTTGAAGAACCTAGAATATGACATATTTTCAGTTGTTTCACACTTGTTTGTTATGTGTATATAATGCCACGTGTTAATTCATAGTTTTGATGCCTTCATAGTCATGAAAATAAAGAAAACTCTTTGAATGAGAAGGTGTGTCCAAACTTTTGGTCTGTACTGTATATACACTCACCTAAAGAATTATTAGGAACACCATACTAATACGGTGTTGGACCCCCTTTTGCCTTCAGAACTGCCTTAATTCTACGTGGCATTGATTCAACAAGGTGCTGATAGCATTCTTTAGAAATTTTGGCCCATATTGATAGGATAGCATCTTGCAGTTGATGGAGATTTGAGGGATGCACATCCAGGGCACGAAGCTCCTGTTCCACCACATCCCAAAGATGCTCTATTGGGTTGAGATCTGGTGACTGTGGGGGCCATTTTAGTATAGTGAACTCATTGTGACTTTCAAGAAACCAATTTTCCAGTCTTCAACAGTCCAATTTTGGTGAGCTCGTGCAAATTGTAGCCTCTTTTTCCTATTTGTAGTGGAGATGAGTGGTACCCGGTGGGGTCTTCTGCTCTTGTAGCCCATCCGCCTCAAGGTTGTGCGTGTTGTGGCTTCACAAATGCTTTGCTGCATACCTCGGTTGTAACGAGTGGTTATTTCAGTCAACGTTGCTCTTCTATCAGCTTGAATCAGTCGGCCCATTCTCCTCTGACCTCTAGCATCCACAAGGCATTTTTGCCCACAGGACTGCCGCATACTGGATGTTTTTTCCCTTTTCACACCATTCTTTGTAAACCCTAGAAATGGTTGTGCGTGAAAATCCCAGTAACTGAGCAGATTGTGAAATACTCAGACCGGCCCGTCTGGCACCAACAACCATGCCACGCTCAAAATTGCTTAAATCACCTTTCTTTCCCATTCTGACATTCAGTTTGGAGTTCAGGAGATTGTCTTGACCAGGACCACAACCCTACATGCATTCAAGGAACTGCCATGTGATTGGTTGACTAGATAATCACATTAATGAGAAATAGAACAGGTGTTCCTAATAATTCTTTAGGTGAGTGTGTATATATATATATATATATATATATAAAAATGTATATACATTTATTTTTTTATAATAATTTTTGTTAAATCGTTGTAGTATGCACCGTAGATTTCCCTGTATTAGACCTATTTTTTTACCTCAAAATTGGGTGGAAAATGACGGTGCGTCTTTTAATGCTAACTCTGATGGCGCTGATACATTGCTGCCGCACTGTGATGTATCAGCGGGATGGGAGGAGGGGATGGAGGCTGGCAACACTCATGGCGGTGCCCGATGCAGTCACTGTACTGTAATACATCGGGCCCCGCACACAGCAGTTTTCATAAGTAAAGTTATGGTACAGTAATCCTTTTCAAGCAGTGTTTGTATCCTCTGTACAACTTACTATGAAAGCGGCAGGCAGGGCGGCAGCGTAACCTTGCGATGCTCACTCATTCCCACTCCCGCTCTGCCTTCATGAATGAAGTGGGAGGAGCGTGAATGATGGAGCATCGCGAGGTTACCCTGCCGCTTTCATTGTAAGTTGTAAAAAGGATTGCCTGAGTTTAAAGTACAAATTGCCTGAGTTTATAGTACATTGCCTGCCTCCATCCCCTCCTCCCATGAAAACTGCTCCATTACACAAAAAGCAGAGTGTAATGGAGAATTACATTAAAAGATTTTACATACAGCAGAAAGACTGCTGTAAGTGGGTGGACAATGGTTTAATGGGGGTCACTATTCACACAGGACAATTTACTGTGACACATCTGATACTGTGACCAGCATAAGATCACTTTATGATAGTCACAGGATCATATGTGTCACAGTATATTGTTCCTGTGTGAATAGTGACTACCATTACATAATATGCTATATGTGTGTCATCCGCACATCCCCCAAACTAGTGTATGATCCACAGACCACCCCCATAAGAGTGTCATCCACAGCTCCCCCCCATAAGTGTCCTCCACACGTCCCCCATAACAATGTGTCTGCCACAGATCTCCCCCTATAACAGTGCCATTCACAGATCCCCCTTAACAGGGCATCATCCACAGATTCCCATAACAGTGTGTCATCCACTGTGTGCCTATTTGGATCCACCACCTCTACCCATTGTGGTCCATGTGGATGAATCGGCAACACGTAAGCTCATAGGTACTTGCAAAATGGCTTATCGGACTGGCTGTCCACTCAAGCCTGGAAAATTTGTATAATGAAAGTTGCAAATTACCTGGATACTACATATGGTTGTGGGATAATGTATAGCATTGTCTACATCATATTTTCTTTCAATAATCCACATATACACTGAGGGCATTTCGTGAGTATATACCATTGTTCAGTTATGGTGTCGTGATCAAGTAGTGTGACAACCGCCGATAGCAAGAACAGAGTCTACACAGTAAATTATTGTGCACAGTGCATCTTGTCTGAATAATTTTTAAATAGGGTATCCAATAGATTACAAGCGCTGTCTGGTATAGTTCTGTTGGCTGCACAGATGTATATGTTGACGTTGTCCTGCAGTGTATAGTATTTTGTAAAATTTATTCGATTTGTTATGTTGGGACAAGAGTCCTCCTGCCATCGCCTTGTTTGGATAATGTCTTTATATTGGTTCAGCTCACATCCTTTTTGAATAGCAACAATAAGACATTTTTGCAATATGCTCAATATATGCACCCAATGTCTCTACATAGTCATCCTAAATAGTTTTGTCATATAATCTTTGGCTTTAATAACTTAACTTTTATTATTTGTATAGGCTTTTAAGAAAAACAGCATACCGTGCTTTTGCAGCATGGGTACATGGCTATCTGGGAATGGGGAATCATCAGCCAATTCCGTCATGTGCTGTACGCCAAGTTCGAGCGGCATTCCCAGACCCATCCCATGAATACATGGGATATTTACCAGCTAAAGATTCTCCTGCAGAATTTATGGCCTTTGAATAATATTAAATATTATTTAATAATGGTCATGTATTCTTGGTCCCGGATTTGCTTGTTGTTGCAAAATTCGATGGCAGCATAAAGTTCTGTAATTTGAAGGTCTATCCCTGGCTTTATTTGTTGATTCTCTATACTCAGGATAGTGAATAAATATCATATAGTCGGTGGTCCAAAAAATGGCACTCCACCTCCGTTTTCACCCCAGCAGCCACCGTGACAAGGGTATCGGAGCAGTCTATACTCTGAGGCTCTCCTTTGGACGGCACTACATTGTGCAGGGCAAAGGAATTTTTTTTTGTTACGTTCATGTACCGTGCTCTCACTGGAGCTGCCAGAAACACCGGTTTTGTAAACTGCACTGATGCCTGGGCTTTAGTGGCGCTCTATCCAGTAAAATGGCGAGGGCAGCGCATAAGACCGACCATCAGAGTCGTTGACGTCACATAACACACTGCCGTGTGGAAGCTTCCGCCAAGCAGTGTGTTATGGTTAACAAAATAGCCTTTGCCCTGCGCGATCTTGCACAGGGCAAAGGATAGCATCGTGCATAAACTGCTTTGATGCTCTTGTTAGAGGGGTTGCAAGGATGGAAATGGAGGTTTGTTTGTACTGCCTTTGAACATGCACGACACCTTTAAAAAGACTGTTGATTTAACCTTCTGCTCTTTCTCTTGTGAGTTGGCTATCCTTTGTCCATATAACTATCCCCATTACTTGCCAAAGACGCAACTCATCAGCACTACAGCTAAACTAGTGAAAGATATGCTATTATTTCTGACACAAGAGCCTGTCAGATATCCCTGCAACTAGTGTCAAAGTACCCAAAACAGTACTAATTTTCAAGTAAGTAACTTTCAAGATGTCTAAGGCTACTTTAACAACTGTGTTAGGTGCTGATCCGTCTGCTATTTACATAGACGTATCCGCAACTATAATGCAATAGTTTGTATCCGTTCAGAATGCATCCGTTTGCATTACCTTTTAAAAAAAATTTCAATCTCAACATTGGTCAGTTTTCAATTACTTTGAAAGTCAATGTGTAATGGATCAGTTTCCAAATGCACCACATTGTGTCAGTGAAAAGTGAAACGTAACCATTTACTTACATATTAATTAAAAACTGATATGTTTTGATCATTTTGGTCAGACCTACATCAAAACGCTTCAAACATTTTTTTGTACGTCTCCATGACGGAATCCAAAACACAGGTGTGAAAGAAGTCTAATAGGTAAAATTCGATTGTTATTTCAATGGAAAACACGATTTTTCTACTTTAGATACATTAGTTATCAAATGAATAATCACAGACACGTAGAATTTGGTTAACAAATTGATTTAACCCCAAAAAAATTTTGATAAATACAACTTTATTAGTGAAACTTTGAACAATGTATCAACAACTAAATTGAATTAACTCATTTAAAGGGAACCTGTCATCAACTTTATGCTGACCGTACTGAGGGCAGCATAAATTAGTCACAGAAATGCTGATTTCAGCGGTGTGTCAAACATCAGCTAAAATTAAGTGCTTTCAAAAACCAACTTCACAATCAGTGCTGCACAGGCATTGTAAACAGTCCTGGCCACTTGAGAAGTTGAGAAGAGTCATGGTTTTCATGAATTCCTAGTTTTCACCTTTTATCTCTAGGAGAGAACTGTCAATGATCAGCAGATGGGTGAGAGAGATGGAGATTATGAATAACCATGACTCTTCTCAGGTAGATTTGACTCTTTTCAAGGCCCGGGCTGCAATGATTATGATGCTGGTTATCATCAACCACTATCTTTTATCCGATGAGTGACACACCGCTGAAATCAGCATTTCTGTCACTACTTTATATTGCCCTAAGTACGGTCAGCATAAAGTTGATGACAGGTTCCCATAAAGGTGTGCCACATTCTCCGTTAATGAGTAGGTGATTGACATTGATATTGTAATGACTTAATTTTACACTCCTATGCTAATTGTAATCAGATTTGTTTTTTGAGTCTTAACGTTATACAAGTTTCCTGTTTTATTCTATGTGGTTGTGTTCATTCTGCCGGCAATAGTAAATGCTGAATAATGTTGATTGTTGAGTAGATATTACAGTTTGTTAATTCCTATATTTTAATCAATTGTTTGCCTATAAGAAACATTGCAATAATTTCAGACTGACCCTGGAAAAGTATCCGCAAGCATAGAAAAGTCCTGTTTATTGTTTAATTCAAGTTCTTAGGCCGAATATGTGGTATCCCGGCCTGAAATCCTGCTGACAGCATGAGCGCATGGCGTCACAGGTTGCTATGACGCTGTGCGCTTCATGCCGCCGCTGCACTACAGTAATACACTCGTATAGATCATATGAGTGTATTACTGTAGTCCAGCGGTGGCATGATGCGCACGGCGTCATAGCAACCGATGACGCCGTTTGCTCCTGCTGTCAGCAGGATTTCAGGCCATCTTTAATGTACAACTGCTGTTGATGGACAATATTTTACATACATTTATTATAATTTACTTTCTAGAAGAGAAATTCATTTCCACAGTCGATCGACTATCGAACTAGATATTTATATCAACCTACACTCTTCTAAGTTAGGATAAAAATCTGGATGAAAGGGATTCTGTAATTAGATTTTACACATTCAAGTAAAGCGTATGTACGTGTCCGTCAAGATGATTTTTTTAATATGTCAATGACTAACAAAAGGTGTCAAATTTGGGGTTGTTACATACGCTTTACTTCAGTGGGTACAATCAGATAACATAATCCCTTTAAAATGTTTGAACTGTGATGATAATAATTATTCTTCTTGAAAGCCATCTATTCTAAAATAAAATTCAATTAAAGGGAACCAGTCATCAATGTTATGCTTATCGCACTGAGGGCAGCATAAAATAGTGACATAAATGCTGATTTCAGCGGTGTGTCACTCATGAACTAAAAGTAAGTGGTTGCTGACAATCAGCATCATAATCATTGCAGCACAGGCCTTGAAAAGAGTCAAATCTACCTGAGAAGAGTCCTGGTTATTCATCATCTCCTGCTCTCCCACCCATCTGCTGATGATTGACATTTCTCTCCTAGAGAGAAAGGGAGAAAACTAGGTAGAAGACTGTCAGTCATCAGCAGGTGGGCGGGAGAGCATGAAATATTTTTATTAACCAGGACTCTTCTCAGGTGGCCGTGACTCTTTTCCAGGCCCAGTCTGCAATGATCGTGATGTTTGTTCTTGGCAACCACTTACTTTTAACTTATAAATGACAGACCGCTGAAATCAAATCGCCTGTCTCTACTTTATTATGCCGTTAGTATGGGCAGCATAAAGTTGATGACAGGTTCATTTTAACAGACCAAAGAATGTGTTAAAAGTATTATTGTTTATTATTTTTTTTAGTTACTTTTTATTTGATGTATGTAATATTTTTTGATAATTGGAGTACAATGAGAAGTGTTGTTTAATAATTTATGTAAAATTGTATTTATTCAGTTATATATTTATTGTTTAGGCTAAATTATTTGAAATGTATTTTGAACATAGATCATTATGTTTACTATGCCAAATTTAGGTTTTTTGAACTATGTAAAGGCATTCTGTTATCGGATTTTACCCACTCTAGTAAAGCATATGTACATGTCCGTCCAGAATAATAGTAGATGCTTTAGATGCCATTATTATCTCCAATTGTGGCTATATTAATTCATAAATTTGTTGTTTTTATATGTAAATGAATCGCATAAGGTGCCCAAGGGGAGGTCCTTTAATACACACTGTATTAAAGGACATCCCCTTGGGCACGTTATGTGAGTCATTTACATATTACAAAATTCAAATTTGTTAATAAATAGAGCCACTATGGAACATAATAATGGTATCTAAAGCATCTACTCTTCGGGACAGACATGTACATATGGTGTACTTTATGTGGTAAAATATGATGACATAATGCCTTTAATTAACATTAACATTTAATTAGAAGATTTCTTCTCTAATAAAAAAAAATTTAAATTATAAATGTTAATTAACTGTTGTGTGTATTTTAAGTATTTAACTTGAAAAAATTTGAATAAATATTTTCAAGAATGATCTTCCGAGATGTGTAGTTAATCTGTAAAATAAAGAAAACATTATATTAAACATCTCATTCACATTAATAACTTTAATCAGTTATATAAGTACTATATTTAACATCATCGATATTGGAGTCACTAATTTGAGCACAATAATTATACAAATTATAAATTATAATTTTGATTTACCTTTCATAAACTTGAAGCAAAATAGTCGACAATCACGGAAGTTTGAAACTCTGAAATATACAGAAACAAATTTGTGAGCTATTTCAGCTTTTTAAGTAAAGATTATACTCTGTGGATTAAAACATTCATATGTTGAAAGCTAACCAACGTTCAACAAAATTAATGATATAACACCAACATAATAAAATACTAATTTTAAAAGTCTAAGAACATGAAACTATCTGAAGAAGCATATAATTTTCTGTTAGTACTAATAACACTCAATTGTCAACAGCTCTTGATAAATTCCTGAATCACATAATGTGTTTGTTTTTGATTTAATCTTTGTTTGGACACTCCATATTTGCAATATTGGGTGGTAGAGTCGGTGTTCGTGAAGTCCATTGTGATTGTATTTTCTGGTTCACTAAATACAATACTGTTATTGTCAAGTCTTCTAGATACTTTACATCCATTTTTTCATAAACATTTTTTACCGACCACCTGCTTTGGGTTTTTGGAAGAAATAGCTTTGTTCTGACGGTGCCCTTAGGTTCTGTATTTCTTTTTGGAAATTTCACGGTGGCTAGTTCTCTTCCTATGTTATAATTGTGGATGAGGGCAGCCAACTTTGTTCTTGCCTCCATCGCATCTATCATGAAGTGAATCCTCTTCGTCCTATATTTGTCACTACCAGAGCTTTGAGACGTTCTCACAGCTCTGTTTCTCAACCCCTGTGATGATGTCACTACTAGAGCTTGGAGGAGTTCTCTCTGCTCTGTTTCTCCGCCCCTGTGATGAGGTCTTTACTTTCTGTTTCCTTCCTCCCAGCTGTCCCTCCTGTGTTTGATTTCTCTGCCTTTAAATCACCCCTCCTCCTTTGTAGGGTGCGGATTATATTCTTCATTTGAGTTGTATCTCTCGCTTGAGTATCTTCACTTGTGTGATATCTTTTCACTGGACCTGTGTTCTGCTGAAGCAAGTACTCCGGATATTGCCAGCTGTCTTTGGATCTGTTTTCACTGCTGCTGCAGCTCCTTCAGTTAAGTGTGCAGACATTGTGTGTTTCTGTTTGTTTGCTGACTGGCTCCGAGGCGACCCCGGTTCCGTCCATATACTGAGCAGGTCACCGGTGGCCGAGCCCCTTCCACTATTGTAGGGGTTACAGTGGTCATCAGCCTTAGGTACGCGGGCATGTCTCGATCCACCATTTGGATTCGGACATGTGCTTAGCAGCATAGGGAGAGCTTTTAGGGTCTGACAGGGGTCACCCTTTATCCTCCCTAGTTTGGGTCCGGTCAGTAGCTAAATTCACTGTGTATGCTCTTGTTGCTCACATACAGCCGTGACAATATTTTAATACCAAGCTGTGAAAGCTTTCTAATTTTCCGGTATGACAATTATTTACAAGATGTTTCAAATCATCCAAAAGGGTTTGGTTACTTACAATTTTTTGAATGCTTTAAAAGGGTTGATGTTCGGGATTTAACCAAAGAACTTTTTCTTCTTCTTTATCCATTGACAATGTACCGTGGCTACAATGATTATATATATCACTGTCCCATTCATGTATGTCCGTTACATGGATCCGCTTTCTGGCCTGGTTGACCGCATGCAGGGTCTTTCTTTGGAGGTAGCGGATCTCCGTCAATCTATGACTCAGCTTCAAGCATTGGGCTCTGCTCCGGCCCATGGAGTCTGTTGCGAGCCAAAGGTCTCACTTCCGGAAACGTTCTCCGGGGGCAGTGAGAATTTTGTTCGCTTCAGAGAGGCATGCAAACTCCATTTTTGCTTGTGTCCCCATTCCTCTGGTAATGAGGGGCAGAGGGTGAGGATTGTCATCTCCCTGCTCAAGGGTAATGCTCAGACTTGGGCTTTTTCGCTGCCATCGGGGGATCCCTCCCTTCGATCCGTGGAAAGATTTTTTGTGGCCCTGGGGCAGATATATGATGATCTGGATCGTGTTGCTCTGGCCTAATCTAACTTACGTTTTTTATGCCAGAACAAACTGTCTGCGGAGCTTTATTGTTCTGAATTTCGGAGATGGGCAGCTGATTCAGGTTGGAATGATGCTGCACTCCGGAGTCAGTTCTGTCATGGCCTCTCAGAGAGATTGAAAGATGCGTTTGCTTTCCATGAGAGACCAACGTCCTTAGAGTCTGCCATGTCATTCATTGGCGGTACGCCTTGACAGGCGTCTAAGAGAAAGAAACGAGACCTCTCTGTCCAGCCATTCTCAGTCTAGGGGCAGTGGTGCGGACTCATTCAGTGTGCAGGGGCCTCATCCTGTCTCGGTCCCCTCTGAGGAGGAGCCCATGCAGCTAGGTCAACTTGCCCCTGATAAAAGAGGATTTAGTCCTCAGAGTATGGTGTGTTTTTGTTGTGGGGGCATAGGTCATTTGGCAAATGTTTGTCCGTCTAGGAGATTCATGAACTGTACTAAGAGTGATAATAAGAGAAAAACCTCAAAAGGTAAATCATCAAACTCTGCTTCATCTGCTACTTTGGGCAAAGTTGATGTAGGAATTGATGCTTTTCCTCTGACCTGCAGTTCCCGTTTTCTCCTTTCTGCCAGGGTGGCGCTAGAGAACAAAGTCATTTCTTGTGAAATTTTGGTCGATAGTGGAGCGGCCGTCAATTTTATTGACACTCAATTTGTAGCCATGCATGGTTTTCAGGTTTGCACATTAGAAAAGGATATACCTGTTTTTGCTATTGACTCTGCTCCACTCTCACAGAGATCCCTGAAGGGCATTGTTCACAATATCCTGTTAGCTGTAGGTGACACTCATGTGGAGGATATATCTTGTTTTGTCCTTAACGGATTGCCTTCTCCTCTAGTTTTGGGGTTACCCTGGCTCACTAGACATAACCCCACTATTGATTGGCAAGGAAGGCAAATAAATGGAGTGGGAGTGACTTTTGTAGAGAGAATTGTCTCACAGCGACTTTTGCAGAGGTGTCTACTAAAACTGTGCCATCATTTCTCTCTGATTTCTCGGACGTGTTTTCCGAGAGCGGTGTTCAGGAGCTACCTCCTCACCGGGAGTTTGACTGTCCCATTAACCTCATTCCCGGCGCCAAGCTGCCAAAAGCACGCCTCTACAATCTCTCACAACCGGAAAGAATCGCAATGCGAACCTATATCTCCGAGAGTCTCGATAAGGGGCATATTCGTCCCTCAAAATCACCTGTTGCCGCTGGGTTTTTTTTTTGTTAAAAAAAAAGATGGCTCTCTGAGACCTTGCCTAGATTTTAGGGAGCTGAACCGTATCACAATTCGCGATCCCTATCCCCTTCCTCTGATCCCGGACCTCTTCAACCAAATTGTTGGGGCCAAGGTTTTTTCCAAATTGGATTTGAGAGGCGAGTACAACCTGGTCAGGGTCAGAGAGGGGGATGAATGGAAAACAGCATTTAATACCCCTAACGGGCATTTTGAGAATCTCGTTATGCCTTTTGGCCTGATGAATGCTCCGGCTGTCTTTCAGCATTTTGTTAACAGTATTTTCTACCATTTAATGGGGAAATTTGTATTGGTGTATCTTGATGATATTTTGATTTTTTCCCCTGATGTTCAGACCCATCAGGATCATCTTTTTCAGGTTCTGCGGATTCTGCGGGAAAATAAATTGTACGCCAAGCTCGAGAAATGTGTTTTTATGGTATCAGAGATTCAATATCTGGGTTTTCTCCTCTCTGCTTCTGGTTTTCGCATGGATCCGGAGAAGGTCCGTGCTGTACTTGAGTGGGAGCTTCCTGAGAATCAGAAGGCATTGATGCGCTTTATGGGTTTTGCGAACTATTACAGAAAGTTCATTTTGAATTATTCCTCTGTTGTCAAACCCCTCACTGACATGACAAAAAAAGGGGGCGGATTTTTCCTCTTGGTCGGAGGAGGCGCTTGCAGCTTTTTCTAAGATTAAAGAGAGTTTTGCGTCTGCTCCCATCTTGGTGCATCCCGATGTTTCCTTACCTTTTATTGTTGAGGTGGATGCTTCCGAGGTGGGTGTGGGTGCGGTTTTTGTCCCAGGGCCCTTCTCCTGCCAAATGGCGACCCTGTGCCTTTTTCTCTAAAAAACTCTCCCCGGCAGAGAAAAACTATGATGTGGGAGATAGGGAGTTGTTGGCCATCAAGTTGGCTTTTGAGGAATGGCGCCATTGGTTGGAGGGGGCCAGGCACCCTATCACCGTTTTTACCGACCATAAGGATCTGGCGTACTTGGAGTCGGCCACGCGTATGAATCCGAGACAGGCCAGATGGTCTCTGTTCTTCTCCAGATTCAATTTTGTCATTACATTCCGCCCTGGGATCAAAAATGTGAAGGCTGATGCTCTCTCTCGCTGTTTTCTGGGAGGAGGAAACTCCGAGGACCCGGGTCCCATTTTGGCGCAGGGGGTAGTTGTTTCTGCTCTGTATTCTGATTTGGAGGCCGAGGTCCAGGCTGCCCAGACTGAGACACCTGCCCGTTGTCCTTCTGGGAAGTTGTTTGTGCCTCCTGAGTTACGTCACAAACTCTTCAAGGAGCACCATGATACTGTTCTTGCTGGTCACCCCGGGAGTAGAGCCACGGTAGATCTCATTGCTCGGAGATTTTGGTGGCCGGCTCTTCGTAAGTCGGTGGAGGGTTTTGTGGCTGCTTGTGAGACGTGCGCTCGCGCTAAGGTCCCTCGTTCACGGCCTTCAGGTCCCCTTCTCCCGTTACCCATACCTTCCCGTCCTTGGACACACCTGTCCATGGACTTTATCACGGATCTTCCTCGTTCCTCAGGGAAGTCGGTGATCCTGGTGGTGGTGGACCGTTTTAGCAAGATGGCTCATTTCGTACCTTTCCCTGGTTTACCCAATGCTAAAACGTTGGCGCAAGCTTTTGTCGACCATATTGTTAAATTGCATGCATTCCCTCTGATATTGTTCCGATAGAGGCACGCAGTTTGTGTCCAGATTCTGAAGGCTTTCTGTTCTCGCCTGGGGGTTCGGCTGTCCTTCTCTTCTGCTTTTCACCCGCAGTCGAATGGTCAGACTGAAAGCGTCAATCAGAATCTGGAGACATATTTGCGCTGTTTTGTGGCAGAGAACCAGGAGGATTGGTGTTCATTTCTCCCTCTTGCTGAGTTTGCTCTGAACAACCGTCGTCAGGAATCTTCTGATAAGTCATCATTCTTTGGTGCATATGGTTCCATCCGCAGTTTGGGACATTCTCGGGAGGGGCTCCTTCTGTTTGCCTGAGGAGGAGAGATTTTCCTCGTCTTTGTCTACCATTTGGCAAAAGATTCAGAGTAATCTTAGAAAGATGAGTGAGAAATATAAGCGTGTGGCTGATAAGAGACGTGTGCCTGGTCCGGACCTGAATGTGGGTGATCTGGTGTGGTTGTCTACAAGAAATATTAAACTGAAGGTTCCCTCCTGGAAATTGGGTCCCAAGTTTATTGGGCCTTATAAAATCTTGTCAGTCGTCAATCCTGTTGCCTTCCGTCTTGATCTTCCACGGGTTTGGAAGATACATAATGTATTTCACAGATCTCTCTTAAAACCATATGTCCAGCCCACGGTACCCTCCTCTTTGCCTCCTCCTCCGATTATGGTTGATGGCAATCTGGAGTTTGAGGTTTCCAGAATTGTGGACTCTCGCATTGTCCGTGGTTCTCTTCAGTACCTCGTTCATTGGAAGGGTTATGGTCCTGAGGAGAGGATGTGGGTTTCGGTGTCGGACATTAAAGCCACTCGCCTCATCAGGGCATTTCATAGGGCTCATCCTGAGAAGGTGGGTCCTGGGTGTCCGGAGTCCACCCGTAGAGGGGGAGGGGGTACTGTCACTACCAGAGCTTTGAGACGTTCTCACAGCTCTGTTTCTCCACCCCTGTGATGATGTCACTACTAGAGCTTGGAGGAGTTCTCTCTGCTCTGTTTCTCCGCCCCTGTGATGAGGTCTTTCCTTTCTGTTTCCTTCCTCCCAGCTGTCCCTCCTGTGTTTGATTTCTCTGCCTTTAAATCACCCCTCCTCCTTTGTAGGGTGCGGATTATATTCTTCATTTGAGTTGTATCTCTCGCTTGAGTATCTTCACTTGTGTGATATCTTTTCACTGGACCTGTGTTCTGCTGAAGCAAGTACTCCGGATATTGCCAGCTGTCTTTGGATCTGTTTTCACTGCTGCTGCAGCTCCTTCAGTTAAGTGTGCAGACATTGTGTGTTTCTGTTTGTTTGCTGACTGGCTCCGAGGCGACCCCGATTCCGTCCATATACTGAGCAGGGCACCGGTGGCCGTGCCCCTTCCAATATTGTAGGGGTTACAGTGGTCATCAGCCTTAGGTACGCGGGCATGTCTCGATCCACCATTTGGATTCGGACATGTGCTTAGCAGCATAGGGAGAGCTTTTAGGGTCTGACAGGGGTCACCCTTTATCCTCCCTAGTTTGGGTCCGGTCAGTAGCTAAATTCACTGTGTATGCTCTTGTTGCTCACATACAGCCGTGACAATATTTTAATACCAAGCTGTGAAAGCTTTCTAATTTTCCGGTATGACAATTATTTACAAGATGTTTCAAATCATCCAAAAGGGTTTGGTTACTTACAATTTTTTGAATGCTTTAAAAGGGTTGATGTTCGGGATTTAACCAAAGAACTTTTTCTTCTTCTTTATCCATTGACAATGTACCGTGGCTACAATGATTATATATATCACTGTCCCATTCATGTATGTCCGTTACATGGTGTAATAGAAAGATCCATCTTTCTTTCAAATTTTCTACGTCGTCCCCGCAGGTTTGGATTGACCACCAGAAATGTAAAACAATCTTATCGATCCAAGGTGTAATTTCCTTGCAGAACTTCTGTTTGCTGGCTGCAGTAAGTTTTTTCCTTAGAGATTTGGCATAGTGCCAGACATCAAATTGGTGATTAATATTGGATTAATCTTGTCGCATTTTATTTCGTATTCCGACGTGTCTATCCCAGGCAAATACATGAATTTTGTATCCCCTTGAAAGCAATCTATCCATAGTAATTTCAAAGGCATATTTCTCCATCGCTACTGAGGAAGAACACTGTGATAGCTGAACAACTTCAAAATCTATAATCTTCTCTGTCATATTGTCCATGACAGTGTAGGTACAATATTTGGCATTGTGTCCTGGGCTGTCACATTGCCCATCTCCAGAAATGCAAAGGGGAGTATTTTTTAACTCTTCAAAGTTTCGTGATTGTTCTTCAATCCAGGCCAGAGCTGTTGCTGGAAAAAGACATTTTGATTGATATCTGTAGTAAGATTTTTCGGAAATACTTACCATACCAAAAATGTCAAGAAATTCATTTACTTTTTGGAAATTTAAGCCACTGAATAAAATAGAGGAGGCTAACAATATGTTTCCAGAGCTGTATCGAGAAATTCTGGGCTGCGATTCAAAGACTGTAAATGGATGTCCTAGGTAACACTTAGGTTTGATCCTTACGGAGGATCCCTCAATAGATTTAGAAAATGAATTTACAAGATAATTACAATCCAAATACTGACATTTAACTTTACGGATAAGATTATCCAAGCAGGATTCAAAGACAATGAATTTCCTTTCTTGCACAATTTCTGATTCTGTTAACTCTATTATCACTGGCTTTTTTTTGTTGTTCTTTGTTGTACATTATCGGTGAAAAACTGTCAAAATCTGAATTGTTAAAACTTAGTTCTTCAGGTTGATAATCTTCATCATTTTCATCAAATGTTGGTACATCCAAAGAAATCAAAGAATCATCTTCTAAAGGAACCAACAAATTTGTCAACGGCGACAAAGGATCATTGTTCTCCTCGGCTGGCAAAAATAAATCTTCATGGTCTTTAACCAACATTTGTTTTTTCTTCAACGGTGATTCGAAATCTGATATAACTACCTGTATCGGTGTACTTGTAATTTGCTTACCGGAATGACGATTGTAATTCTTTGTTGGTGAACGAAAAGCACTTTCAGGTGATTGAATTGTATGATAAATGTGGTCGTGAGTTTGGGTTGGAATGACTACAGAGTTTTCTAAGTTGAAATCCGTTTCAGTAGAAACAGATACTTTTCCATCAACCGAGTTATCCATATAACTATCCTGAACTTCTTCTGTGTTTGGCAGGCTGGATTTATCATTTGAACCTCTCACATTTTTTCTTTTTCTTTTTTGTCTCTTCTTTTTCTTCAAGTCTTCTTCTATTAAAATTCCACCTTCTTGCGCTGTAGAGAATAACGTAGGTATTTCTTACTTTGGTCGCCTTGTAACTTTCCTCACAAAAATGTAATGAGCACATTCTGTATTTTTTAACTTGTTATCTTCAGAAATGGTTTTAACAATTTGTTCTAGGTTGTCAAATATTTGGCCGGTTTGTATTAGCCATATTTTAATTCTATTTGGATCTGCTGGGAAGGGATATAGACGAATCGATTCAGCCTGATCTTTCTTTCCTGTCTTGCTTAGACAATTTTTTATAACACACGAAGGCATTTTTTTAACCTGAAAAAAAAAAAAGTACAGTATTATTAAAAATGAAATCGCTTCGGTATAAAATTGTATACTATTAAATATTCTAAGTTGCCTTTGATAACCAAATTAAATTTGGTATTATCATATTTCGATTATTAATATTTCGTTAGCTAATATTGATAAATTAAGATGCTCAAAATATGATTTTTATTCAATTTATGTAATAACGAGATGCCTAAGAGTGGAACTATGTGCATCATTTTATTACAAAACACATAGCGAAACTTTATATAATTGATGTGTATGACACTTAAATATTTAATTAATACATATTTTATAAAATCTTTATTACTTACCAGTTATCGGTCTAATGGATACAAACCAATAATTTTGTCCACTATGAGCTGTTAAAAGTAAAAATATAAAACTTTAAATTTAAATATATATATATTTATATTTTAAAATAAAAAAAATTATTTGTATAAATATATATTTTTTTATTTTTAAAAAATTTAGATATTAAAATTTGTTTCCTACTTACAATATTTTGGTCTAAATGATACAAACCAATAATGTAATTCGCTGAGCTGTTAAATTCTATATATATATATTTCTTCTAATATATATATATTTTTAAATATCTTTCAAAATATTTAATTTCTTTCATACTTACCAGTTTTTGGTCTAAATGATACAAACCAATTTTTTAATCCTCATGTGAGCTGTTAAAAATAAATAAAATTATTAAAATTTACATATATATTTTTTTTCTTTAAAAAAAAATATATATATATTTTCTTAATAAAATAAATAAATATATATTTTTTTTTCACAAAAATGTTTTATTGTCAAAATGGCAATAATTGAAATACAACAGCTTCTTTGTGGACGCAGCCACATATGGTGAATTGCATATACATCAAACCATTAAAGAGTGGGCGCAGCCACCAATGAAATGCCATACTCCAAATATTAAACGGACAACTTGTCCTACGGCACCCGCTTGGGTGCTGCCAACGTAGAACGGAGACAATTAAAATAAGGTAACACAGGGGGAAGGAAAGTCAGGACACATAATGACAAATTAAGGAAAAGGAAGGAAAGAAAGAAAAGAAGGAAATAAAAGTGGTAAAAGTGTTAAAATGGATGGTCAGCTAATTAGTTTCATTAGAGAACCGGATCCATGTAGAAGAACCTTTCTATGGTCAGTTAAGGAGGGTTAAGTTAACTAGGCATAGGGAATTTTGTAAGCCAAGGAGACCAATATGAATGGAAATAACGTATCCTGTCTGTCTGCTGAGCCCAGAGATGTTCGAATATAGCATGGGTAGAAATTTTTTCGATGAGGTCATTCTTGGAGGGGATTGAGGATGTTTTCCATTTTTTAGCAATTAAGAGTTTAGCTGTTAGTAATATATGGCAAATCAGTAAACTCAATTGTCTTGGAATCAGGTCGAGATCCAATGAGAGGAGTGCCATAGCCGGGGATAGAGAAATTTTGTGACCTGTCACCTCTCCTATCAGGTCTTCAACTTCTGTCCAGAAGGGTTGGAGCGTGACACATTCCCAGAAGATATGCAATAGATTACCTGGAGATTTCTGGCAGCGCCAGCACACATTTTCAACATTGGGGTAAAATCTACTCAGTTTAGTGGGAGTAAAATACCACCGAGTGAGTAGTTTGTGATAGCATTCCAATAAGTTTGAGCATTTTGTAGCGTGGTGTGTAATTTTGATCGCTGTTAGCCATTTAGATTTCGGAAATGAGATCTGTAAATCTCTCTCCCAGTTCAAGAAGTGTGCTTTTTTAGACAAGTGTACATCTCCTATCACGGTCTTGTATATTGCATTTGTGGGAATCTGCGACGCCCCTTGTGTGCACATCAAATAATTAAGAAGAACAACTGGAAGCCTTACAACCCTGTTGGGCCAATTCGATAAAAAGTGAGCAATTCTAGAATAATTATACTGGTAAGAGTCTGGTATCTTAAAGGAAACCTGTAAGTCTGAAAACGACTTCATAATATCGTTAACGTAAAAGTCATTTATTACCTGTATCCCCGCTTTCCGCCAGCCACTCACCGAGAAATCTACTATATAATATTGCAGGATCTCAATGGGAACCTGAACAATTATTTTTGGAGATGTCTGATCAATACGTTGTAATAATATATAGTGATGGTGGTGGCTACTCTCCTATATAGCCTATGGTATGGTGCTGCAAGCTCAGGGAGAGGACACCCTACCTCTCTGAATAAAATAGGGAATAAATAAATATATTTGGGCGAGCACTCTACCATAAAGCACACATTTATTACAAGTAAGTAGATATAAAACAAATGAATAAGTATAAGTAATAAGTTTTATACTTATTAATTTGTTTTATATCTACTTACTTGTAATAAATGTGTGCTTTATGGTAGAGTGCTCGCCCAAATATATTTATTTATTTATTCCCTACGTTGTAATAATAGTTTCCACGTTTGTATAGATGATTTCAGAGTCTGTGCTGTGGGAAGCGGAAAGCTAGGATCTATAGCATGTAATAAAAGAAGAGAATAAAGTGGAATCCCTTTGTTAAGGTCCACTTCTATCTGTTGCCAGCTTGGGGTCTGTTTCTGGCTACACCAATATCTCAGGACAAAGGAGTCATAGTAACCCTGAAGATTCGGAACTCCTAATCCTCCGTGGGATCTATGGTTGTAGAGTATTGAAGCCGCTATTCTGTGAGGGCCTTTTTTCCAAATGAATGAAAGCATTTGAGATTTAAATTTTGCTATGACTGAGGTGGGTATTGGGATGGGTAGAGTACGAAATAGGTATATAATCTTTGGAAGCACCATCATTTTGTATATTACTATTCGCCCTAACCAGGATAGGTCCAGTTTAGAGTAACGATCTATATCAGTTTGGAGGGAATTATATAAAACATCATAGTTACTTTTAATTAACCGTGAGAGGGGGAAGCAAATTTGTACGCCTAAATATGTGATTGAGTCTACTGCCCATTGAAAGGGAAATTCACTCTCCAATGCCCTCTTTAAAGATGGGGAAACCTTAACAGCTAGGATTTGGGATTTTGATTAGTTTATTTTATAGTAGGAAACTTCTCCGAATTCCCTAATTATCTGCAATGTAGCCCTCAGTGAAGGCAAGGGGTCAGTTACGGTCAAAATGACGTCGTCAGCAAAGAGTCCTATCTTGTGTTGTCTATTACCTGCTGAAATGCCACGAATCGAATCTGACATCCGTACCATTTCTGCGAAGGGTTCCATTACCATTAAGAAAAGGAAAGGGGAGAGAGGGCAACCTTGACAGGTACCGTTGGTAATTAAAAAAGGGGAAGAGAGGGAGCCATTAGCCAATACCCTAGCTGATGGGGTGGAATATAATGCTTGAATCGCATTTTTGATAGGGCCCCAGAGCCGAATTTATCCAAAACCGCTGACGCAAAACCCCAATGTATACGATCGAACGCCTTCTCTGCATCTAAAGTCAGAAGCAAAGAAGGCGTCTTCAACCCCCCAGCCTTTTGCAACAGACCTAATATCCGACGGGTACCATCCGGTGCCTCCCTACCCTTTGTGAATCCCACCTGGTCCGTATGTATTAACAAAGGCAATATTTTCAAAAGCCTACGGGCAATCAATTTTGCATAGATCTTCACGTCACAATTGAGGAGAGAAATCGGGCGAAAGTTTGCAGGGTAGTCGGTCGGTTTCCCTGGCTTCGGTATGGTAACTATCGTAGATTGCAACATTTCCGAAGGGAATTGTTCTCCAACTAATATCTTATTAAAAAGTTGCACAAGATGAGGTTGTAACAGGGGTGAAAACAATTGGTAGTATTCATTGGAATACCCATCAGGGCCAGGTGATTTATTTGGTTTAAGAGATCTGATTGTAGCCTCAATTTCTGAAGCCAAAATTGGGGAGTTTAATTCATCAACCTGTTCACTATTTAAAGAGGGAAGATGCACTTTTTGAAGAAAGGAGTTAATTTTTTCCAGGGATGGTTGATAAGTAGATGGATCTTTATTAAGATTGTATAACTTAGAGTAAAAATGGCTAAAAGCTTCTGATATTTCATTTGGATGAGTAATTCTAGAAATTTTGTCAGGTGCAAATAAGTAGGGAATATTTATCTTTTGAGATATTGGTTTTATTTTCCTCGCCATTAACTTACTCGGTTTATTATAGGATTGGTAGTATGAAAGCCGCATAGATGTTAATTGGCGGTCGTAATCCATTTGTAGGGTGAAGTGAATATTATGTCTCAGGGACATTAAATTCTTGTGGAGAGATAAGGAAGGATCTGATCTGACCCGCTCTTCTAGCCTAGCTTCTTCATCTAGAAGGGATGATTGCTTAGCCTCACGTGCTCTCTTGAAGTGTGAGCTTTGTTTTATTAATTCTCCTCTAATGGTGGCTTTATGAGCCTGCCACAGAGTAAAAGTGTTAATATTTTCAGTATCATTGAAAGAGAAATAGTCTACTATGGCGGATTCTGTGAGTGGTTTATACTTGGGGTGCCGCAGGAGAAAGGTGTTATTCCTCCAGGATTTTTGAGTATTGACAGGCAGAATTTGGGTGATTGAGCACGAAATTGGTGCATGATCAGACCATGATGTGGTCCCAACAGAAGATTTAGATATCTTGGATAGTAGTGGTCTATCAGAGAGAAACAGATCAATTCGGGAGAACGACCTGTGCCTCGCTGAATAAAAGCTAAATTCTTTAGAGTTTGCGTTTAAACATCGAAATGTGTCATATAGCTGATTATCTCTCAACCACCGCCCCAGTGTTGGAGCTTTTAGCCTGGCCGGATTTGATGAGTCCAGAATCCCATCTGGCACTATGTTAAAGTCCCCACAGAACATTAGATAACCTTTTTGTATAGTGCGTGTCTTCCTCAGGACTTTGTTTAAAAACCTTATAGGGGATTTGTTGGGGGCGTATATATTAACATGGGTAATTGCAACCGAACCCACCAAGCCCACCAGAACAATGTATCTTCCCCCCTCGTCACATAGCACTTAATCAACCTGAAAGCCCAGGGAGTCTTTAATTGCAATAGCTCCCCCTGCTCTTTTCTTGTTAGAGTTGGCTAGTAAGATATTAGAAAAACCTTTACGGGAGAAATCAGGATGTTTGTCGCGTACAAAATGTGTTTCCTGAACACATAAAATATCTATTTGGGAGGAGCTAACTTCTTTCCAGAGTGAGGATCTGTTATAAGGGGAGTTTAATCCCTTAGCATTAATAGACAATACCTTGACTGCCATATAAATGGAAATTATCCAAGAGCTGAATACATAATACAAATCTTACATATCTGAGCTGAAGTGGTGAAGGGATTACCAGCAAATGACCATTAAAAAGGAAAAGAGTAATAGGACAAAAAAAAATAAAAAAAATAAAACATTAGTAGATAAACAACCTGTGAAGAAAACATAGGTTAGCAAAAGAACAAACTCGGTCTGGTCTAATGAGGGTTACAAGAACCTTGGACCAGAAAAATCGGGGATGAACAGTTCGACCTTTTTCCACCATCCCTAACGTTAATAATGACATCTTGACTAGGAGGAAATAGTGAACCATAGAGGAATTACTTTCAGGATCAGTCTCCCACTGAGGTCCAGTCCGGGACCACATGGGTAGTTGGTTTCTTTCTTGTTGGAACTGGTGATGATGAACTACCAATGTTCCAAGTTTTGAGCAGAAATTCGCCTTCTTCAGGGTTCCTGATAACATACGTTTTCCCGTCTTTGTGTAACAAAAGCTTCATCGGGAATCCCCACTTGTATGGGATTTGAAGCTCCCTCAATACTTTGGTAACTGTGGATAGCTTCTTTCTAGCGTGCAGTGTCACTTGCGAGAGATCAGCGAAAATTTGAATGGACTGAAATGGCGCTGGTAGATTGCGATTTTTCCTGACATAGGAAACTAGTTCCTCTTTTGTGCAGTAAAAGTGAAAACATCTTTAGGCGTTGCAGCTGGTAGATGTTTAGGTTTGGGCAGATGATGAGCCCTGTCAATCAAGAGCATTTGAGGATCTTTATCTGGGAATGCCAGCTGAAGCATTTCTCCCAAATATTGTTGCAGGTTAGCCGGGGAAATTAAATCTGAGATGCCCCTGAATTTTAAATTGTTGCGTCTATTCCTGTCCTCCAGGTCAGCCATCTTAGCTCTCAGCCCTGCCACTTCATCCTCTAGAGAATAGTGCGCATAAATAAGATCATTGTGGGAGCTGGTTAATTCCCCCATTTTATTTTCAATGTGATTCACTCTGGATCCCATATCTTCCAAGGAGGAAGTAATAGAAGAGGCCACTTGTTGCAGCTGCGAAATGAGAGAGTGATGAACCGCTGACATCATCGCTTTCAGCGAGTTTTCTGACACTGTTTGATCAGAACAAACAAAGTCCTGCAAAGGATCCAACACCGCATCCACTTTAGTTGTGGTCTTAACTACAGAAGGGGAACGGGGCTTAACTAAGGGGTTAATATTACTTGCCACATTGCCAGCTATGGAGTCACTCACCGGCGATTCAGGATACATGGCGTCCCTTTGAACAGGCCTGGAGATATCATGGGGTTTATTTCCCCTTTCATCGATCGATGAGGCGTTTGTGAACGCGTGACATTCCCCTCTGTGTCTCTGCAATTAGCTGCCAAAGAAGGAGAGCTTCTCTTGTCTGTGGGTGACCTGTAGTTCTCGGCCTCTTGCAGCGCGGGTGAAGAGACGGCGCGTAATGGCGGGAAACCGCCATCAGACTCCTGAGCAGAAAAGAAGTCTGTGAGGCGTCGGAGACCCGGACGAGAGGCTTTTTTCCTGGTCATCATGTCACTGTGGAGGTAGGAGACAATCTGGTGGCTCAATCCCTCTTTTGTCAAGGTGCTTTGGGTCGCTTAACAGGGATGGTGAAGCGGAGCTCCCTCACCAAGCAGCCATCTCGGTCCGCAGCAGGCCACGCCCCCCAAATAAATAAATATTTTAACACTTACCAATTATTGGTCTAAATTATCCAAACCTATTATGTAATCCGCTATGAGCTGTTCAAAATAAATATAAATTTTATGATTTGGTAAACATACGGTAATTTAAAAATTAAATCTTTAGCCAATGTTAACCAAAATGTGAGCAATGTCAATCGTTTATAAACCAAAATAGAATTTTTTTAATATGTATAATAAATACATACCGGATACAGTCAGTCAATCACAACGTTCAAAACACTGTCTCATGAAAAAGGACAGAGTGAAGAATGATTGGTTTTCCTGATTAGCCAGAAGTGAGCAGTCCGTAATAATGCGGCCAGGATTAGTGCTGTACTGCAGGAGCATACAGCTTCAGTGGTTGCTTTGACCATGTACGCTACCTTCCACCGCTTGAGGACAGTAATACACTGGTTTAGATCACAACAGTGTTTTACAGTACTGCGGCGTAAAGGAAAGCACGGAGTCATATCGACCACCTATGCCGTCCGCTCCTGCTGTTCACAAATACTCCGGACTGCTCACGTCCAGGTTTCACTGACATGTGAAACTAGCCTAATGGTGCAACAATTGCTTTTGGAGAGTCTACATGCAGAACCAGTACATGGCAACATGTGTCGATATACACAAAAAATACTGGTACCCCATAGTGCCCCCCATATTGTGACAGTATATAGGGCCCCCATAGTGCTTCCCCTTTTCTCCATAGTGACCCCAATATTGTGCCAGTATATACAGTATATAAAGTCTATCAGAGGAACGGACAAGGCAGACGCCTCTCCCCTGCTCCTCCGCACCATTCATCTGTATCGCTTTCCTGAGGACGGCAATACAGATGAATATGGAGATGAGCGCTTCCGCAATGGAAGCGCTCATGTCCATTGCTGCTGCCTGTTGACAGAACGGGTCCCCCTCTTGCTAGGGTTGAACGATATAAAAAATATTCACACAATAACGATATTAAGAAATTTATCGTGATAAATACCCATTTTAAATAAAATTTTATAAAAAGATACATTATACTGTATGGGGGGCAGCCAAAAGGAGCCGTTAAACCATTTGGGGCCAGCCACAAGCAGCCATTATATATTGTATGGGGGCAATCCCACGGAGATATTATATACTGTATGGGGGCTGCCGCAAGGAGACATTATATACTGTATGGGGAAAGCCGTAAGTAGATATTATATACTGTATGGGGCAGCCAGGTGACGTTATACACTCACCTAAAGAATTATTAGGAACACCATACTAACACGGTGTTGGACCCCCTTTTGCCTTCAGAACTGCCTTAATTCTACATGGCATTGATTCAACAAGGTGCTGATAGCATTCTTTAGAAATGTTGGCCCATATTAATAGGATAGCATCTTGCAGTTGATGGAGATTTGAGGGATGCACATCCAGGGCACGAAGCTCCCGTTCCACCACATCCCAAAGATGCTCTATTGGGTTGAGATCTGGTGACTGTGGGGGCCATTTTAGTACAGTGAACTCATTGTCATGTTCAAGAAACCAATTTGAAATGATTCGAGCTTTGTGACATGGTGCATTATCCTGCTGGAAGTAGCCATCAGAGGATGGGTACATGGTGGTCATGAAGGGATGGACATGGTCAGAAACAATGCTCAGGTAGCCCGTGGCATTTAAACGATGCCCAATTGGCACTAAGGGGCCTAAAGTGTGCCGAGAAAACATCCCCCACACCATTACACCACCACCACCACCAGCCTGCACAGTGGTAACAAGGCATGATGGATACATGTTCTCATTCTGTTTACGCCAAATTCGGACTCTACCGTTTGAATGTCTCAACAGAAATCGAGACTCATCAGACCGGGCAACATTTTTTCAGTCTTCAACAGTCCAATTTTGGTGAGCTCGTGCAAATTGTAGCCTCTTTTTCCTATTTGTAGTGGAGATGAGTGGTGCCCGGTGGGGTCTTCTGCTGTTGTAGCCCATCAGCCTCAAGGTTGTGCGTATTGTGGATTCACAAATACTTTGCTGCATACCTCGGTTGTAACGAGTGGTTATTTCAGTCAATGTTGCTCTTCTATCAGCTTGAATCAGTTGGCCCATTCTCCTCTGACCTCTAGCATCCACAAGGCATTTTCGCCCACAGGACTGCCGCATACTGGATGTTTTTCCCTTTTCACACCATTCTTTGTAAACCCTAGAAATGGTTGTGCGTGAAAATCCCAGTAACTGAGCAGATTGTGAAATACTCAGACCGGCCCGTCTGGCACCAACAACCATGCCACGCTCAAAATTGCTTAAATCACCTTTCTTTCCCATTCTGACATTCAGTTTGGAGTTGAGGAGATTGTCTTGACCAGGACCACACCCCTAAATGCATTGAAGCAACTGTCATGTGATTGGTTGACTAGATAATTGCATTAATGAGAAATAGATCAGGTGTTCCTAATAATTCTTTAGGTGAGTGTATACTGTATGGGGCAAACAGAAGGAGACGTTATACCGTATGAGGCCAGCCACAAGCAGACATTATATACTGTATGGGGGCAGCCGCAAGGAGACATTATACTGTATGGGGCAGCCAGAAGGAGATGTTATACCATATGGGGATAGCCACAAGGAGATGTTATACCGTATGGGGGCAGCCACAAGGAGACATTATACCGTATGTGGGGCAGCCAAAAGGAGCCATTATACCGTATGTGGGGCAGCCAAAAGGAGCCATTATACCGTATGTGGGGCAGCCATATGGAGTCATTATACCGTATGGGGGCAGCCATAAGAAGCCATTTTACCGTATAGGGGGCAGCCACAAGGAGACATTATACCGTATTGGGGGGCAGCCACAAGGAGACGTTATACCGCATGTGGGGCAGCCAAAAGGAGCCATTATATCGTATAGGGGCAGCCATATGGAGTCAGTATACTGTATGGGGGCAGCCACAAGGAGACATTATACCATATTGGGGGGCTGCCAAAATGAGACATTATACTGTATGTGGCAGCCAGAAGGAGACGTTATACCGTATAGGGGCAATTCCAACGGAGACATTATATGCTGTATGGGGGCAGCCGCAAGGAGATATTATATACTGTATGGGGCAGACAGAAGGAGACATTATACCGTATGGGGCCAGCCACAAGGAGACGTTATACCGTATGGGGGCAGCCAGGAGGAGACTTTATACTGTATGGGGGCTACCCTGCACAGTGTCCGTATACAGGAGTCATCGGTGTGTACAGTATATACCCTGCACAGTGTCAGTATACAGGGGGAGGTCAGCAGTGTGTGCCTAGTATAAAGGGGGGGGGGGGGGGTCAGCAGTGTGTGCTCAGTATACAGGGTGGGGTCAGTAGTGTGTCCCCAGTATAAAGGAGGGGGGGTGGTATTCTAGTGGGCTGGCAGAGGCTATGTCCTGTGGCCATGTGATAAGGACTTCATAGGATAACCCCTTCTATTACACGGCCCTATTGACTTTTAGGGGCTGACATAGGCTATGTCCTGTGGGCAGATGATAAGGACTTCACTGGATAACACCTTCTAGTATGTTTGATACTCAGGGTCATACACAGGGCACTTGTCAGACCTGCTTTTGCTGCTTATCTCCCTCAGATCAATACTTTGCACTTTGTTCTAAGGGAGACCTAATGAAGCACGAACCCAACACCCCCCCCAAACCCACCCACCCGTAGCTGCAGTGTGAACAGCACATTTGACATGCATTCTTTCAACATTGCCATGACACCTTTAGAGCAATAAATATCATACTGCTACAGCTGCTTGTGCGTCCAGGAGTACAGCTGCAGCAAAATGATAGACCACATCCAGCCCGCGCTTACCTTCGTCCTGTCGGAGGAGGGGGGTGTCATCATTGTGTGCCCAGTATATGGAGGTGCATCCCTGGCGGGCACACGTGCAGCACTCACTCCATGGTTTGGCGCGGCTCCTCCTCGCTACTCTCCCGCCGCTCCGGGGTGAGGATATTCTAGCCAACCAGGAAAGTTCCGTTTGCGGGGAGCCAGGCAGCACAGCCAAACCTCCACCGTGCCGCTCCACCTGCTTGGCCTGGATGACCTGCAGACTACGGGCTCCTGCTGCAGGCTGATTTTGCGTGCTGCCATGAGTGCTCACAGGGCCCCGGTCTCCGCTCCCTCCTCCGGCCTGTACTCCACAGGAGTTATACCGGAGGAAGAAACATTGTCCCGCGTCTCCTCCACGCCAGCCGCAGAGGTTACTTTGGACACCGAGAGCCCCCTGCTCTTGCCCGGACGCTACGGCTTACAGACGGGGTGACAAATATCCCAGGCGGAAGGCTGCGGGATTGGAAAGGTAAGAAAAATTGCAAATATGCGGGACATGATTAAATATAGATAGTTAATACCTGTGAAATTGTGCACAATAGTAGTCAGTGGATCCTGTGAGGTAGGAACTCTAGCTCTGGATCTACTATGGCTGGGGGACAGGATTGTTTGGAACTTTCTAGGACGTTGTGGCGTGAGGGGGAGGATACATAAAACAAGCTATTTTATTGGTGGAAGGAAAAGAGAGGAGAGAGCATGCGCGAGATTTAAGAAAAAAGAACGAGATCTACTGGAGATTAGATGAATAGGGGCGGGGAATAGGCTATTACGTTCGGATGAAATCGAAAGCATTATGCTAATGAGGATTACGGCAGGAAAGCGTTCTGGGGGCCAAATATTAGGAACGGGGGTGCTGATAAAATTATGGACGCATCGCTTTAAAGAGTATTCGAAGACAAGTTTGGAGGTACCTTTACTTTTATATGTATAAACATGGTGACAGGTTCCCTTTAATGGAGGCTGCCAAAGAGAAAACTGCTTTCATCACGCCTAAGGGACTGCATCAATATAAGGTCTTACCCTATCGCCCGCCACTTTTCAGCGACTAATGGACATTGTGCTTCGTCCACATCAGCTTACCTGGACGATATTGTCATCCACAGTACCGACTGGGAAAGTCACCTACCCAAAGTGCAGGCTGTAGTGGTCTCCCTTCGGAAAGTTGGCCTAACCGCTAACCCTAAGAAATGTGCAATAGAAGAGACTAAGTACCTGGGGTATGTCATTGGGCGCGGAGTCATCAAACTCCAAGTGAACAAAATAGAGGCGATACGGAATTGGCCCCGACCTGTCACCACTAGGCAAATAAAGTCATTCCTGGGAATGGTGGGCTATTACATGAGGTTTGTTCCCCACTTTGCTACTCTAGCCGTGCCCTTGACAGGACTCTTGAAGGGACATAAGACAATGATGGTTCGCTGGGAAGAGGCTTTCTCCGCTTTGAAGTCGGCCCTGTGTGGGTCCCCGGTTTTGGTGACGCCTGACTTCAAAAGGGAGTTTATAGTACAGACCGATGCCCTTGAAGTAGGCCTCAGTTCTGTACTGTTTTAGGAAGTCAACGGGGAGGAGCATCCCATTGTCTTCCTCAGCCGTAAGCTCAACCCAGCCGAGACCCGGTATAGTATAGTGGAAAGAGAGTGCTTGGCTATCAAGTGGGCACTAGAATCTCTCCGCTATTATTTATTGGGGAGAAAATTCTGCATGGTGACTGACCACTACCCTCTCAAGTGAATGAGCCAGGCCAAGGACAGAAATGCCCGGGTCACCCAATGGTTTCTCTCTCTACAAAACTTTAAGTTTTCGGTGGAACACAGGGCAGGCCGGTTACAGGGACATGCGGATGCCCTGTCCCAGGTACACTGTTTGGTGTGTGTTCATGGGTATGTGACACAGTGAGAGGTTTGGTCTGGGAAAACAGGTATTTTCCTCCCAGCATGTGCTGCTGGGCTGATTTACAGCCAGGTGAGGTCAAATACCGGACCGAATTTTAAATGCCGTTCCGGGTTTTGGCAGCACCTGGCTGTCCTTTAATAGGCAGCTGGGCTCAGAAGCCAGGTCTCTGTGTTGGGATCTGGAAGCCTTGTGTCTTGATTAAGGCTTGCTACCTGTTTGGCGTGAAAACAGGTTAGTGCTGCTATCGGCAAGGACTCTTTGAGGCAGAATTGCCACATGGTGTGAATTACCACCAACACCACAAGGTGACTTTTTGTTTGAATATGACTGCTTGTTTTGTCATTTGTCTAAAGTGTGAATAAAACACTGAACTGTTTGATCCAAAGAACTTGTTGTTGCCTCTATACTGCGTCCGCTAATCCTCTCTACCAGAGCGAGTCCTCACAATATATCTCATGAAACAGTGGTGGATGTGCACTGCCATACCGACACATGGCCTTAGATACACACCCACACATATGCGACAATCAGCACACATAGCTTACAATAAAGCACGTATATATTGTAAAAATAAGTAAAATGAGCCCCAGTTGTGCTCTCATATATAATGCCCCTGCTTTCTCCCATCCCCACTAGTGTTGACAGTAAAAAAAAAAAGTAAGAAAATATCTTATCTACCTGAACACCCGGGGACACTCACTCCTCGAACCCTTGCCATTTTCTGTATGCAGCAGTACCTGATGTTCCCAGTGTCGTGATGTCATATGTTATGTCACAGTGCTGGGAAGTGCAGGTCCTGTTGCATTCAATGAATATCAAGAGTACGAAGAGTGAGTATCCATGCTTGTTCACAATCAGGTGCAGCTCTAAACACAGAACAGGCACAGATCTTTCCCTTAGGCCTCATGCACACAACTGTTTTATTCCATGTCCGTTGCACCGTTTTTTTGTGATTTTCAATGGGTCCGTTGAAAACTCGGCTAATGCACCGTTTGCGATCCGCGTCCGTGATCCGTGGTTCCAGTCCGTCAAAAAAATATAACCTGTCCTATTATTTTCGCGGAAAACGGTTCGCGGACCCATTTAAGTCAATGGGACCGCTAAAAAACGCGGAGGCACACAAGATTGTCACCCGCGTCCGCGTGTCCGCGTCCGTTTTTTCCCTATCATTTGCATGGCAAACCTGTCTTAGACTTTTTTTTACATTCCTTTATGTTGTGTGGTACTCCAAAAATAAAGGAAGACACACGGAAACAAAAACGGAAACGGATCACAGAACAACGGAACCCCATTTTGCAGAACGGAACACAACAACGGTCGTGTGCATGAGGCCTTATACCATATCTCTGTGTAGCCTCCATTACTGGTTTTGGCAGCACACGCCAGTGCTTGGTCAGTGATTTCTATCAGTGATTGTGAGCCAAAACCAGGACTGGAGCATCCACAGACATAAGGTATAAAGGAAAGATCTGCACCTGTTCTGTGTTTAGACACGCACCTGGTTTTTGCTCACTGAATGAAACACTGACTGTGTGAATAAGGCCTCTTTCACACGAACGTGTGCGCTCCGTGGCCGTATTGCGGACCGCATTTGCAGATCCGTAATACGCGGGCGGCCTTCCGTGGGCATTCCGCATCACGGATGCGGACCCATTCAAGGAGATGCGGCATGGTGCGAAACGGAAGCGCGGAACGGATCCCTACGGAAGCACTACAGAGTGCTTCTGTGGGGTTTCGTCCCGTACTTCCGTTCCGCAAAAAGATAGAACATGTCCTATCTTTTTGCGGAAGGGTGGATCGTGGACCCATTAAAGTGAATGGGTCCGCGATCCGCTGCGGCTGCCCATCGCACTGGCATACCGCTCATAGCGGCAGACCACGCAGTTGCTATGGGGCCCAGGCAGGCTGATTGGCCCTGCTCCCTTTCCAATCGAAGTACGTCTCCCTTCCTCCTTGGCCCTGCAGCCAGCCACCAAATCCTTTCGTCTGCTGTGCTCTGTTGCTTCCCCTGCCTAGTATCACTACAGCAGCAGAGCACTGTGTGAGAGAAAGGGCCCGGCAAGGTCCTGACCACTGACCTGGAGAGCACTGGCCTGCAAGGTAGTACAAACTCCATGAGCTGTTGGAATTCCCATATCCCACAGGGACACAAGCAGCAGACTGCACACTCTATATCACCGTTATCTAATCGCTCATACGTAGAGTTGCAGAGGGGGAGGGGACACACTAGGGTGCTGACTGGTCAAACCTATGTGTGTTATGTAGGTGTAGCAGGGAGTTAGTGGTTGTGCTGGTCTGTGTGTGTGAATGTATATATACACACAGACCTGTTCACAGCTTATTCACCTCACAGCAGCTTCCCATAGACTTCAGACCCCCCATAGACATATGCTTAAAATTCTGCAGGGGGTTTAGTCCCTGCCCTTCATTGCCTTATTACTATTTCTAATAGGGCAATGAGGGGCAGGGACTGGATTGCCCTCAAAATTTGAAGTATATGTCTATGTATTCTTATTAGTGTTGAGCGGACTTGTGTTTGGAAGTTCGGCGTACAAGGTTCGGGTTATCTAAGAATTCCGTTATGGATTCCGCTACCACGGACCTTTAAGTTCGCTCATCCCTAATTATTATGTGTGTATATAATTATATATATATATATTTGTGTAAGGCGCTTACAATAGTACAGTGAGGAACCCTAGGAAATAGGGTAATGAACGTAGTCGGTTGTGGTGTGCCGAAACCGAGGATGAGTAAAACCCAAGGGCAGAATATAGAATATTTGACACAGTCCTGACCTCAGTATCTGAGGAAAGGGATTTAGGAGTAATTATTTCAGAAGACTTAAAGGTGGGAAGACAATGTAATAGAGCAGCACGAAATGCCAGCAGAATGCTTGGATGTATAGGGAGAGGTATAAGCAGTAGAAAGAGTGAAGTGCTTATGCCGCTGTACAGAACACTGGTGAGACCTCACTTGGAGTATTGTGCGCTGTACTGGAGGCCATATCTCCAGAAGGATATAGATACTCTAGAGAGAGTTCAGAGAAGAGCTACTAAACTGGTACATGGATTGCAGGATAAAACTTACCAGGAAAGGTTAAAGGACCTTAATATGTATAGCTTGGAAGAAAGAAGAGACAGAGGGGATATGATAGAAACTTTTAAATACATAAAGGGAATCAACTCGGTAAAGGAGGAGAGCATATTTAAAAGAAGAAAAACTACCACAAGAGGACACAGTTTTAAATTAGAGGGGCAAAGGTTTAAAAGTAATATAAGGAAGTATTACTTTACTGAGAGAGTAGTGGATGCATGGAATAGCCTTCCTGCAGAAGTGGTAGCTGCAAATACAGTGAAGGGGTTTAAGCATGCATGGGATAGGCATAAGGCCATCCTTCATATAAGATAGGGCCGGGGGCTATCCATAGTATTCAGTATATTGGGCAGACTAGATGGGCCAAATGGTTCTTATCTGCCGACACATTCTATGTTTCTATGTTTCTATGTTTCTATGAGGTAGGCCTGAGAAAGAAGAGGGCCTACCCAAGGAAAAGATATAGAAAGGAATGAGTGTGAATAAGTGGAGTGGTGGGAGGGTCAAGCAGTTCAGACCTCAGACGGTACAGGTGCCAGGTAAGGGGAGTGCCTTAAATAGGCTGGAGGTGGATCTCAGCCCCTCCCACAAATCCAGGCAAATTGCCTTAATACTTGTGTAAGGCGTTTACAATAGTACAGTGAGGAACCCTAGGAAATAGGGTAATGAACGTAGTCGGTTGTGGTGTGCCGAAACCGAGGATGAGGTAGGCCTGAGAAAGAAGAGGGCAAAAATGAAGAGGACAAGTTTATTGGAGACAATCAATACATGTATTTCTCAACCAGACATGTTTTTGAAAGCAACCCTAACCTCCTGAACTGGATGGGTATGTATCGCGAGTGAGCGGATGATTTTCAGCGCCCTAATGTTTTGATGACATGAGTTGGGATGTTGGCACTGGAGGCTGTGGATGCAGCTCTCATACGAAAGGAGTGCCCTGAGTAGTTGGCCGCGTTGAGGCTTAGTTGTGAGTGGGAAGACCTGACATAAGTCATGAAGGTGGTGGTGGTGAGTACAGAACTTGCAGCTGTAGAAATGGCTGTGAGGGTAGAAGGTTATGACGCTGCCTGTAGGCATCAAGAACCCTGACTGGACACCATCTGTTGTGCGTGGGGTAGTACAGAATGTTGATAGGAATGTGCTGACTGTTCTTGGAGTGAGGTAAGGTCAGTATGTAACGATCCATGTGTTTTGACAAGTGGGAGACAAGGAGGAAAGGCGTAGCTTGGGTCGTGGAAGATGTAGTGAATTCACCCGGCCTTAGGAATCTGTAGAAAGCCAAGTATATCGCTGTTTTGAAGATGGAGTTTGTATCTGTGTCAAAAGGCTTTGCGTCTAGTGGTCGGATAACGCCTTGAAGGCATGATTGTCTATGGGTAGCCTCTGGGCTGTGCATACGGGTTCCGCTTTCTGAATACCTCTGAGTATGGTTTTGATTTTGTGAGAGGCCATGAAACTGATGTTATTAGGGTGTAAGATTAGCATGTGGTGTTGAATGCCAGTGAGATAGAGTATGATGGCGTTGTATGACTTTTGAGTTTAAGGTGGCAGAAAGAAGCAAACCCCAGAAGAGAAGACATGACAAAAGAAAGGGGGCGTGATGTTATGTTCCAGGAGGAATCTGACAACCTAGACAATAAAAGTCAGAGAAACGATAACGTGAGAGAGACTCTAATGGCGCAAGCCACGCGTGCGAGTCACCACAAGATAATTGTATTGCAAGCCACAGATGACCAAGCCATGCGGGCGGGTCTGAAGGCAGAAAAGACATGGAACCTACTGGTTATGGGACCACGCAGCCGACCTCGACTGGCGGAGTTATGTGTGTGGAATTTGAATGGGGAAGCGACACGTGAGAGACTTTAATGGCGGAGCCATGCGTGAGAGACTCTGATGGCGGAGTCATATGTGTAAAATTAAAACGGAGAAGCCATGCGTGAGAGACTCTAATGGCGGATCCATGCGTGAGAGACTCTAATGGCGGAGCCATGTGTGTAAAATTGATACGGAGAAGCCATGCGTGAGAGACTCTAATGGCGGAGCCATGTGTGTAAAATGAACACGGAGAAGCCATGCGTGAGAGACTCTAATGGCGGAGCCATGCGTGAGAGACTCTAATGGCGGAGCCATGTGTGTAAAATTGATACGGAGAAGCCATGCGTGAGAGACTCTAATGGCGGAGCCATGTGTGGAAAATTAACGCGGAGAAGCCATGCGTGAGAGGCTCTAATGGCGGAGTCATGTGTGTAAAACTAGAACGGAGAAGCCGTGCGTGAGAGGCTCTAATGGCGGGGCCGTACGTGAGAGATTCTACTGGCGAAGTCATATGTGTGACACTAAACGGAGAAGTCATGCGTGAGACTAATGGCGGAGTCATATGTGTAAAACTAAACTGCAAAGTAATGCGTGAGAGACTCTAATGGCGGGGTTATATGTGTAACACTGAAACGGAGAAGCCATGCGTGAGAGGCTCTAATGGCAGGGCCGCGCTTGAGAGATTCTACTGGCGAAGTCATATGTGTGACACTAAATGGAGAAGCCATGCGTGAGACTAATGGCGGAGTCATATGTGTAAACCTGAAACGGCAAAGTAATGCGTGAGAGACTCTAATGGCGGGGTTATGTGTGTAACACTGAAAACTGAGAAGCCATGCGTGAGATTCTACTGACAAAGTCATATGGGTGACACTAAACGGGGAAGCCATGCGTGAGAGACTCTAATGGTGGAGTCACATGTGTAACACTAAAATGGAGAAGTCATGCGTGAGAGACTCTAATGGCGGAGTCATATGTGAGAGACTCTAATGGCGGAGTTATTGTGTAAAACTAAAACGGCGAAGTGATGCGTGAGAGACTCTAATGGCGGAGTTATGTGTGTGAAAGTAAAACGGCGAAGTAACGCGTGAGAGACTCAAATAGCGGAGTCGTATGTATACAACTGAAACTGAGAAACCATGCGTGAGCGACTAATGGTGGAGTCGAATGTGCGTACTAAACCGGAGAAGCCACACGTGGGAGACCAATGGCGGAGTTCTGTGTGTAAAACTAAAATGGAGAAGCCATGCGTGGGCGACTAATGGCAGTTTTTTTTTTTTTTTTTTTTTTCCCCGAACCCAAGGGACTGAACTGGATGACCTCACAGTGATGATAAGTAGTTAAACATGAGCCAGACCTGATGGAAAAGGCATGGACAGTAGTGATCCGAACCACGTGCACAACCAAAATATTAATCAACCGCGAACTGTGAAAATTGAACCGATGGAGAAATCAAGAGCCAGAGGCATTGCATCTCGCTAAGAGAAGACCCTTGTCGTGACAAACGAATAACCAACTTGTGAACATAGTAGGAACACACTCTTGTGGCCTAGAAATGAAAAGAAATGCAGCTTTAGTGGAAGCAGGGTAAAACGCATGATGTAAGAACAAGTGGGTGAATGCAGCACTGGATGTGAGTGGTGCCTCACTCCTATAGGCCTAGAAATGAAAAGAAATGCAAATCGTAAGAGCAGGTGTACGTACCTGGTGGTAAGAAATTCACAGAACACATTTGTAGAGAAAAATATGTCTATGCTAGACCGCCTGACCGGGCTTAAAAGAAAGTGGTAAGACGAGTGTGGACTGTGGTGCGAACGGACGCATGACCTTGATGGGATCATGAACATGAGTATGAAAACAAGTACATGCTTGCGCGTGTGGCTGGTTGGATCGAGACGTGAGAAATGAGGCTTAGCATGTGGGGTGAAATGACCGTCATGAACGTGTGACCGCATGGTCTACGTAGGCGCCATACCAGGGTTTTTATTTTTTTATTTTTTGGAATGCGTGACCCTGAGGACTATATGGCGTTTTTTTTTTTTTGTTTTTTTTTTAACCCAGGACCTGGCCTGACAACCGGGGTGCGAGTCCGCTAGGTATGCGGTCCCCCATGAGAGCTGCTGACCTGATGATGGCGGTATGCCTTCGACATGAAAAGGTTCCCGGAAGCAACCATGACTTGGATGCCCCCACGAACCGTGCTGTCTAAGTGGGTGGGGGTGGGTAGGCTGATCGCCGGCTCCGGAGCTCCGCCGGCCAGCCGGGAGGCCGGACAACAACGCCGGCAGCCCCCTGTACTAGCTGCGGCGGCGGACGCCCATCGGGATACTGCGCATGGGCCAACGGTATACGCCGTGCATGCGCAGTACCGCCGGCCGCGCGTGCGCAGACCAGCCATGGAGACGCGGCCGGCCGCCATCGGCAGCGTGACAGGAGAGACCGAGGTAACGGGAACGGAGGCAGAGGGGGCCCTGTGGCCGTGTGCGTGCCGTGCGGTAATGTCCATGGAAAGGAAGTGTGTATTGTGCAGTATATCACATGATACATTGAGCAACCGATAAGTCATGTATACAAGTGTATGAACTTCCTGGTCATGGTACTAGCTGATCAAGAAAAAGGGGCACGTAGTGTATTGAGTTTGCAGGTTGGTGGACCGAATGAGAAATAGGATGGGTGGACAATACAATACTGGAAAAACAATACCCCTGTGGTGGCTTGCTGCTGGGTTAGTACCTGGAGCGGAGCTCCTGTACGGTCGCATTCCTGTGCATGATCCTAGAAAGGCATGACAGACATATGAAATCTGGCAACTGACTTGCAAGCGAAAGCCTGACATGAGTCCAACGGTGGTGAAATGAAAATGAGTTGGTACAGGGGGACAAAAATGGTGAGGCCCCATGCTGTACCGTATGGATGACTCCCCGTTTGACGGGCAAACGCGACCCACAGTGAAACCGGGTGGAGCAGGACGAATGGAAACAGGTATGCTCCAAATCCAGAACACCGATGGCGATGAACTTCCAGAAATTCAGCAACTCGTAAGTAATTCTCCAGTGACTCCTCAAGTGACCCTCTCTCTTCAAGCAGTTCAGACCTCAGACGGTACAGGAGACAGGTAAGGGGAGTGCCTTAAATAGGCTGGAGGTGGATCTCAGCCCCTCCCACAAATCCAGGCAAATTGCCTTAATACATATATATTATTATTATCATTATTATTATTATTATTTTTTTTTACACACACATACTACTAATGACAACCAGTGATGGCCAGTTCTCATTGTTCGCCCGCGAACAGATGCGGGCTGCCATCTTTTTTCACAAGTCCGTCGAGGCACAGGTAAGCCCTTACCTGTGCCTGTGCGCGAGCCAGTCTGAAAACAAGTGCGGTCAGCGGGAGCAGGCAGTTCCAAGAACAGCCACCGGGGCCTTCATCGGGCTGTTCTCGGAACTGCCTGCTCCCAGTGACCGCATTTGTTTTCAGACCGGCTTGCGGCACAGGCACAGGTAAGGGCTTATCTGTGCCTCGCCGGACTTGTGAAAAAAGATGGCAGCCCGCATATGTTTGTGGGCAAACAATGCGAACTGGCCATCACTGATGACAACATCTGCATGTATTTTTTATGGGGGGGGGGGGCAATTCTGAGTTTTGCTATGGGGCCCCATGATTTCTATGTACTCCCCTGGCCCCACGGTTGGTGTTCGTGCATGGTGCAGCACGGCCACGGAGCGCAAACGTTCGTGTGCAAGAGGCATAAGGCATGAAGCATTTCACAGCACATTAAAGATCCTGAGTATTTCTGAGCTGTGAAAGAAATATTTACTTTTGCTGAAGTGTTTATCAGAAATGTTAAAACATATCACATTATAAAAGTGTTTCATCTAAGTGATATTTGCAAAAGCAAGGAGACGAGTGCTTAGTATGTCCACAAAAAGTGCCGTCAGTAAGTGTGAAATTGCCAGGATTATGCTCATCTCTTAAGAATGAAAACATACTACAATTACGAAGAATTTAAAATATATCTATCCTGTCATATGTCTTATTTTACAACCTCTGTATATTTAAAATGGAAATTCTGTCAAACAAAACTGTGACATGCTCTGTACGGAGTCACAAGAAGAAAATGCAGTTTACATATTTGTTTGATGGCTCATATTTCCCAAACGTTTGATTAGAGGAGGCTCCACCTTTCTCACCCCCTTTTCAGGCTATATTGTGTTCAAATAAAATGTATTATGGAAGTGACATTTATACAAGTTAAAGGGATTCTGTCCTGACATTTGAGGCCTATAACCTAAACATATGGCCAGGTCCGTCCAAATAGCATGAATCCGAAACTGTACTTATTAAATGTGCTTGTGGCTCTATTAGCACATAAAACAGGTTTTTATAACCTGTCATTTACCTACCTAAGGTGCCCAAGGGGACGTCGCTTCATACAGGGTGCCTGGCTGCAGCCATCTCCGTCTGGTGCCCAGCGCCGCCTTCCCAGTTGAAATCGCCGCCTTCCTCACCTCAGCCCCGCCTCCGCAATCGTCCAGGCCCCTCTGCCAGATCCCGCGCGTGCGCACTAGGCATAACCTGAGGGACCGGACGATTGTGGAGGCGGGGCTGAGGTGAGGAAGGCGGCGATTTCAACTGGGAAGGCGGCGCTGGGCACCAGACGGAGATGGCTGCAGCCGGGCACCCAGTATGAAGCGACGTCCCTTTGGGCACCTTAGGTAGGTGAATGACAGGTTATAAAAACCTGTTTTATGTGCTAATAGAGCCACAGGCAGATTTAATAAGTACAGTTTCGAATTCATGCTATTTGGACAGACCTGGCGATATGTTTAGGTTATAGGCCTAAAATGTCATGACAGAATCCCTTTAACTTTCTCTCCAAAAGGGCGTACTGTAGAGATAGATGATGAGAATATAATTCTACCACTTTACAAATCATTAGTCAGACCTCAGTGAGTACTGTGTACTGTATTGGTCACCACTGCACAAGACAGACATAGCAGAGCTGGATGGATTCAGAGAAGGGCATCTAAAGTAATAACAGGAATTGGTGGACTACAGGACCCAGAAAGATTATCAAAATTAGGGTTATTTAGTTACGAAAAAAGACGACTGAGGGGAGATCTAATAACTATGTGTAATCATATCAGGGGTCAGTACAAATATCTCTCCCATCATCTATTTATCCCCAGGACTGTGACTGTGACGAGGGGACATCCTCTGCGTCTGGAGGAAAGAAGGTTTGTACACAAACATAGAAGAGGATTTTTTACGGTAAGAGCAGTGAGACTATGGAACTCTCTGCCTTTCCAGGATAATACTAATGGCTGCATCCAAGGCGGATCGGGAACTAAAACCATTGTAAGTCAATGGGCGCCGGATCCATTTTCTTTTGTGTCCGAGAAAACGGATCTGGCACCATTGACTTGCATTTTGTTTCATGCCGAATCCGTCTTGATCAGTGTCCATTGACGCACACAAAAACGATGCGTGCAGCATGGGAACGGAACTTAAAGGGCTTCTGTCACATTTTTCATTTTTGTGCATATTAAAATCCTTATTGTACGACTATTCAATATATAGGGCTCTTACCTTGTTCTGTGGCTTTGTTTCATTATAAATCGAGCTTTTAAAATATGCAAATTACTTCACTACCAGCAAGTAGGGCGTCTACTTGCTGGTAGCCGCCGCATCCTCCTTTTGAAAAAACGCCCCCTCCTCCAGTTGATTGACAGGGCCAGCGAGCGCTCTCCTCCTCTGGCTGGCCCTGCCTGCGCCTTACTTGTCTTCATTCGGCGCAGGCGCACTGAGAGAAGGACGCTCGCTTCCTCAGCACTCCCTCAGTGCGCCTGCGCCGATGACGTCACCTCTAAACCCGAAAGAGAAGACGTCATCGGCGCAGGCGCACTGAGGGAGTGCTGAGGAAGCGAGCGTCCTTCTCTCAGAGCGCCTGCGCCGAATGAAGACACGTAAGGCGCAGGCAGGGCCAGCCAGAGGAGGAGAGCGCTCGCTGGCCCTGTCAATCAACTGGAGGAGGGGGCGTTTTTTTTAAAAGGAGGATGCGGCGGCTACCAGCAAGTAGACGCCCTACTTGCTGGTAGTGAAGTAATTTGCATATTTTAAAAGCTTGATTTATAATGAAACAAAGCCACAGAACAAGGTAAGAGCCCTATATATTGAATAGTCGTACAATAAGGATTTTAATATGCCCAAAAATGAAAAATGAGTTTTGGGCGGTGACAGAAGCCCTTTAACTGCATGGAATGCAGTTTTGTCTCTATTGAAAATGAATGGGGACAAAACAGAAGTGTTTTCCTCCGGTTTTGAGATCCTATGATGGATCTCAATACTGGAAAAGAAAAAACAGATGCCAAAGTAGACTTATAGTTATTACATTTCTGAAGTAGGGTTGTTGATCCAGGGAATTGTTCTGATTGCAAGACTTGAAGTCAGGAAGAATTGTTTTCCTCAAAATGAGGAAAATGGGTTTTCCTGGAATGGATCAACTTTCCAGGATGATCGGCTGAACTGGATGGATGGATGTCTTTTTTCAGCCTTACAAACTGTTACTATATTACTATATATGTCACATGCGGAGGCAGAGGTGGTCGGGGTTATGGAAACAGCCGAGCAGACTGGACTACTCTGTTTCCATGTCTCCTGTTAAATTTGGTGGCAGTTTCAGAAATAATGTAGCACAACCTACTGTTTCCATAGCCCCAACCACCTCTGGCCATTACAAACAAAAGATCTCAACCATAACAGATATGAAAAATGCCCCTTTAACCACCTCCGGACCGCCTAACGCAGGATCGCGTTCCGGAGGTGGCAGCGCTGCGCACAGTCACGCATATACGCGTCATCTCGCGAGACGCGAGATTTCCTGTGAACGCGCGCACACAGGCGCGCGCGCTCACAGGAACGGAAGGTAAGAGAGTTGATCTCCAGCCTGCCAGCGGCGATCGTTCGCTGGCAGGCTGGAGATGTGTTTTTTTTAACCCCTAACAGGTATATTAGACGCTGTTTTGATAACAGCGTCTAATATACCTGCTACCTGGTCCTCTGGTGGTCCCCTTTGTTTGGATCGACCACCAGAGGACACAGGTAGCTCAGTAAAGTAGCAACAAGCACCACTACACTACACTACACCCCCCCCCCCCGTCACTTATTAACCCCTTATTAGCCCCTGATCACCCCTAATCACCCCTGATCACCCCATATAGACTCCCTGATCACCCCCCTGTCATTGATTACCCCCCTGTCATTGATCAACCCCCTGTAAAGCTCCATTCAGACGTCCGCATGATTTTTACGGATCCACTGATAGATGGATCGGATCCGCAAAACGCATCCGGACGTCTGAATGAAGCCTTACAGGGGCGTGATCAATGACTGTGGTGATCACCCCATATAGACTCCCTGATCACCCCCCTGTCATTGATTACCCCCCTGTCATTGATTACCCCCCTGTAAAGCTCCATTCAGATGTCCGCATGATTTTTACGGATGCACTGATACATGGATCGGATCCGCAAAACGCATCCGGTCGTCTGAATGAAGCCTTACAGGGGCATGATCAATGACTGTGGTGATCACCCCCCTGTCATTGATTACCCCCCTGTAAAGCTCCATTCAGATGTCCGCATGATTTTTACGGATGCACTGATAGATGGATCGGATCCGCAAAACGCATCCGGACGTCTGAATGAAGCCTTACAGGGGCATGATCAATGACTGTGGTGATCACCCCATATAGACTCCCTGATCACCCCCCTGTAAAGCTCCATTCAGATGTCCGCATGATTTTTACGGATGCACTGATACATGGATCGGATCCGCAAAACGCATCCGGTCGTCTGAATGAAGCCTTACAGGGGCATGATCAATGACTGTGGTGATCACCCCCCTGTCATTGATTACCCCCCTGTAAAGCTCCATTCAGATGTCCGCATGATTTTTACGGATGCACTGATAGATGGATCCGATCCGCAAAACGCATCCGGACGTCTGAATGAAGCCTTACAGGGGCATGATCAATGACTGTGGTGATCACCCCATATAGACTCCCTGATCACCCCCCTGTCATTGATCACCCCCCTGTCATTGATTACCCCCCTGTAAAGCTCCATTCAGATGTCTGCATGATTTTTACGGATGCACTGATAGATGGATCGGATCCGCAAAACGCATCCGGACGTCTGAATGAAGCCTTACAGGGGCATGATCAATGACTGTGGTGATCACCCCATATAGACTCCCTGATCACCCCCCCTGTCATTGATCACCCCCCTGTCATTGATCACCCCCCTGTAAAGCTCCATTCAGATGTCCGCATGATTTTTACGGATGCACTGATAGATGGATCGGATCCGCAAAACGCATCCGGACGTCTGAATGAAGCCTTACACGGGCGTGATCAATGACTGTGGTTATCACCCCATATAGACTCCCTGATCACCCCCCCTGTCATTGATCACCCCCCTGTCATTGATCACCCCCCTGTCATTGATCACCCCTCTGTAAGGCTCCATTCAGATATTTTTTTGGCCCAAGTTAGCGGAATTTTTATTTTTTTTTCTTACAAAGTCTCATATTCCACTAACTTGTGTCAAAAAATAAAATCTCACATGAACTCACCATACCCCTCACGGAATCCAAATGCGTAAAATTTTTTAGACATTTATATTCCAGACTTCTTCTCACGCTTTAGGGCCCCTAGAATGCCAGGGCAGTATAAATACCCCACATGTGACCCCATTTCGGAAAGAAGACACCCCCAGGTATTCCGTGAGGGGCATATTGAGTCCATGAAAGATTGAAATTTTTGTCCCAAGTTAGCGGAACGGGAGACTTTGTGAGAAAAAAATTAAAAATATCAATTTCCGCTAACTTGTGCCAAAAAAAAAAAATTTCTATGAACTCGCCATGCCCCTCATTGAATACCTTGGGGTGTCTTCTTTCCAAAATGGGGTCACATGTGGGGTATTTATACTGCCCTGGCATTCTAGGGGCCCCAAAGCGTCAGAAGAAGTCTGGTATCCAAATGTCTAAAAATGCCCTCCTAAAAGGAATTTGGGCACCTTTGCGCATCTAGGCTGCAAAAAAGTGTCACACATCTGGTATCGCCGTACTCAGGAGAAGTTGGGGAATGTGTTTTGGGGTGTCATTTTACATATACCCATGCTGGGTGAGAGAAATATCTTGGTCAAATGCCAACTTTGTATAAAAAAATGGGAAAAGTTGTCTTTTGCCAAGATATTTCTCTCACCCAGCATGGGTATATGTAAAATGACACCCCAAAACACATTCCCCAACTTCTCCTGAATACGGCGATACCACATGTGTGACACTTTTTTGCAGCCTAGGTGGGCAAAGGGGCCCATATTCCAAAGAGCACCTTTAGGATTTCACAGGTCATTTACCTACTTACCACACATTAGGGCCCCTGGAAAATGCCAGAGCAGTATAACTACCCCACAAGTGACCCCATTTTGGAAAGAAGACACCCCAAGGTATTCCGTGAGGGGCATGGCGAGTTCCTAGAATTTTTTATTTTTTGTCACAAGTTAGTGGAAAATGCTTTTTTTTTTTTTTTTTTTCATACAAAGTCTCATATTCCACTAACTTGTGACAAAAAATAAAAACTTCCATGAACTCACTTTGCCCATCAGCGAATACCTTGGGGTCTCTTCTTTCCAAAATGGGGTCACTTGTGGGGTAGTTATACTGCCCTGGCATTCTAGGGGCCCAAATGTGTGGTAAGGAGTTTGAAATCAAATTCTGTAAAAAATGACCTGTGAAATCCGAAAGGTGCTCTTTTGAATATGGGCCCCTTTGCCCACCTCGGCTGCAAAAAAGTGTCACACATCTGGTATCTCCGTAATCGGGAGAAGTTGGGGAATGTGTTTTGGGGTGTCATTTTACATATACCCATGCTGGGTGAGAGAAATATCTTGGCAAAAGACAACTTTTCCCATTTTTTTATACAAAGTTGGCATTTGACCAAGATATTTATCTCACCCAGCATGGGTATATGCAAAAAGACACCCCAAAACACATTCCTCAACTTCTCCTGAATACAGAGATACCAGATGTGTGACACTTTTTTGCAGCCTAGGTGGGCAAAGGGGCCCACATTCCAAAGAGCACCTTTCGGATTTCACAGGTCATTTACCTACTTACCACACATTTGGGCCCCTAGAATGCCAGGGCAGTATAACTACCCCACAAGTGACCCCATTTTGGAAAGAAGAGACCCCAAGGTATTCGCTGATGGGCATAGTGAGTTCATGGAAGTTTTTATTTTTTGTCACAAGTTTGTGGAATATGAGACTTTGTATGAAAGAAAAAAAAAAAAAAAAAAATCATCATTTTCCACTAACTTGTGACAAAAAATAAAAAATTCTAGGAACTCGCCATGCCCCTCACGGAATACCTTGGGGTGTCTTCTTTCCAAAATGGGGTCACTTGTGGGGTAGTTATACTGCCCTGGTATTCTAGGGGCCCAAATGTGTGGTAAGGAGTTTGAAATCAAATTCAGGAAAAAATGAGGAGTGAAATCCGAAAGGTGCTCTTTGGAATATGGGCCCCTTTGCCCACCTAGGCTGCAAAAAAGTGTCACACATCTGGTATCCCCGTACTCAGGAGAAGTTGAGGAATGTGTTTTGGGGTGTATTTTTACATATACCCATGCTGGGTGAGATAAATATCTTGGTCAAATGCCAACTTTGTATAAAAAAATGGGAAAAGTTGTCTTTTGCCAAGATATTTCTCTCACCCAGCATGGGTATATATAAAATGACACCCCAAAACACATTCCCCACCTTCTCCCGAGTACGGAGATACCAGATGTGTGACACTTTTTTGCAGCCTAGGTGGGCAAAGGGGCCCATATTCCAAAGAGCACCTTTCGGATTTCACAGGTCATTTTTTACAGAATTTGATTTCAAACTCCTTACCACACATTTGGGCCCCTAGAATGCCAGGGCAGTATAACTACCCCACAAGTGACCCCATTTTGGAAAGAAGAGACCCCAAGGTATTCGCTGATGGGCATAGTGAGTTCATAGAACTTTTTATTTTTTGTCACAAGTTAGTGGAATATGAGACTTTGTAAGGAAAAAAAAAAAAAAAAAAAAAATCATCATTTTCCGCTAACTTGTGACAAAAAATAAAAAGTTCTATGAACTCACTATGCCCATCAGCGAATACCTTAGGGTGTGTACTTTCAGAAATGGGGTCATTTGTGGGGTGTTTGTACTGTCTGGGCATTGTAGAACCTCAGGAAACATGACAGGTGCTCAGAAAGTCAGAGCTGCTTCAAAAAGCGGAAATTCACATTTTTGTACCATAGTTTGTAAACGCTATAACTTTTACCCAAACCATTTTTTTTTTACCCAAACATTTTTTTTTTATCAAAGACATGTAGAACTATAAATTTAGAGCAAAATTTCTATATGGATGTCGTTTTTTTTGCAAAATTTTACTACTGAAAGTGAAAAATGTCATTTTTTTGCAAAAAAATCGTTAAATTTCGATTAATAACAAAAAAAGTAAAAATGTCAGCAGCAATGAAATACCACCAAATGAAAGCTCTATTAGTGAGAAGAAAAGGAGGTAAAATTCATTTGGGTGGTAAGTTGCATGACCGAGCAATAAACGGTGAAAGTAGTGTAGGTCAGAAGTGTAAAAAGTGGCCTGGTCTTTCAGGGTGTTTAAGCACTGGGGGCTGAGGTGGTTAAAGGGCTTCTGTCACATTTTTCATTTTTGTGCATATTAAAATCCTTATTGTACGACTATTCAATATATAGGGCTCTTACCTTGTTCTGTGGCTTTGTTTCATTATAAATCGAGCTTTTAAAATATGCAAATTACTTCACTACCAGCAAGTAGGGCGTCTACTTGCTGGTAGCCGCCGCATCCTCCTTTTGAAAAAACGCCCCCTCCTACAGTTGATTGACAGGGCCAGCGAGCGCTCTCCTCCTCTGGCTGGCCCTGCCTGCGCCTTACTTGTCTTCATTCGGCGCAGGCGCTCTGAGAGAAGGACGCTCGCTTCCTCAGCACTCCCTCAGTGCGCCTGCGCCGATGACGTCACCTCTAAACCCGAAAGAGAAGACGTCATCGGCGCAGGCGCACTGAGGGAGTGCTGAGGAAGCGAGCGTCCTTCTCTCAGAGCGCCTGCGCCGAATGAAGACACGTAAGCCGCAGGCAGGGCCAGCCAGAGGAGGAGAGCGCTCGCTGGCCCTGTCAATCAACTGTAGGAGTGGGCGTTTTTTCAAAAGGAGGATGCGGCGGCTACCAGCAAGTAGACGCCCTACTTGCTGGTAGTGAAGTAATTTGCATATTTTAAAAGCTCGATTTATAATGAAACAAAGCCACAGAACAAGGTAAGAGCCCTATATATTGAATAGTCGTACAATAAGGATTTTAATATGCCCAAAAATGAAAAATGAGTTTTGGGGGTGACAGAAGCCCTTTAACTGCATGGAATGCAGTTTTGTCTCTATTGAAAATGAATGGGGACAAAACAGAAGTGTTTTCCTCCGGTTTTGAGATCCTATGATGGATCTCAATACTGGAAAAGAAAAAACAGATGCCAAAGTAGACTTATAGTTATTACATTTCTGAAGTAGGGTCGTTGATCCAGGGAATTGTTCTGATTGCAAGACTTGAAGTCAGGAAGAATTGTTTTCCTCAAAATGAGGAAAATGGGTTTTCCTGGAATGGATCAACTTTCCAGGATGATCGGCTGAACTGGATGGATGGATGTCTTTTTTCAGCCTTACAAACTGTTACTATATTACTATATATGTCACATGCGGAGGCAGAGGTGGTCGGGGTTATGGAAACAGCCGAGCAGACTGCACTACTCTGTTTCCATGTCTCCTGTTAAATTTGGTGGCAGTTTCAGAAATAATGTAGCACAACCCCCTGTTTCCATAGCCCCAACCACCTCTGGCCATTACAAACAAAAGATCTCAACCATAACAGATATGAAAAATGCCCCTTTAAGGCCAAATCCACATAACTATAGTACCCCACTATGTACAAGCTTCTAATTAAACTGAGCCATAATATGGCACTCGTAGATGTCTACAGTGACATTCTGCACCTCAATATGCATCAATCCCATATGTCAATTCATATGGAATATTACAGTGAACAGAACTGTGGCATGTTCCCTTGGATGCCATGTTACAGGGATATATACCTTTAAAATATGGTAATTTGTTAATCTGTTTCAAATTGTTCACTGAGGTTTGAAAGTCATCTACCCTCAGCCTAATGTCCATACTGTTCCATCAGCAGTTTCTCATGTTAATATCATTCTCATATTTGATCCATCAATTTCAGCTGCTGTGGCAGTTCTAAACAGTAGTTATAATATTGAACAGGAGGTTGTCAAAGTGCTGCCCTTTATGCTGTCGCTGGATAGCAATCAAATCCTGGATGCAATAACCTTGTTTTGTCGATGCTCCTTAACAATTCTTCCTTCATAGCACAGACCCAGCTCCATCCTGGTGGAGGGTCATGGGCCCCTAATGTTGATTGTCTGAAATGTTAGGTATGAACAATGTTCTTTTTCTGGAATTTATTTATGGAGTCTAATGATAATAAGGTAAAGTATCTTGCTGCACCAGAAATATTAGGCAGTTTTGAATTGTTTACATGGTTCATCAAATTGTATTCCATATTTTTCGACTATCTTATCAAGTTACAGTTGCATCTTTGGTTTCTTCCATAATAAGTGAGATTTGAGGACAGCACATATGTCTCTATATTTGGTGTTCCCATTAATCTAGAATTCTGAAGTCATTGTATGTTGCTCAACAGAGATCGCCTAAAATCTGGATCATATTCTATAATCAAGTTTCTTTTCAATCAGGCTATTAATGTCAAAAAAGGAGTGAATGACTGGTTTCAATAGCCGTTACCCAGACTCGTTTTACATAGCAAAGTATAAGGCTACCTACTGTATTTACACATGTAACAATGTATCACACGTTTCAAACCCTTCCCTGTGTTACAACAAATCACAAAACTGTTGTAATAAATAGCAGTGCCCTGTAAAATAGATGTGAGAAATTCATCAGCAGAATATACACTCACCTAAAGAATTATTAGGAACACCTGTTCTATTTCTCATTAATGCAATTATCTAGTCAACCAATCACATGGCAGTTGCTTCAATGCATTTAGGGGTGTGGTCCTGGTCAAGACAATCTCCTGAACTCCAAACTGAATGTCAGAATGGGAAAGAAAGGTGATTTAAGCAATTTTGAGCGTTGCATGGTTGTTGGTGCCAGACGGGCCAGTCTGAGTATTTCACAATCTGCTCAGTTACTGGGATTTTCACGCACAACCATTTCTAGGGTTTACAAAGAATGGTGTGAAAAGGGAAAAACATCCAGTATGCGGCAGTCCTGTGGGCAAAAATGCCTTGTGGATGCTAGAGGTCAGAGGAGAATGGGCCGACTGATTCAAGCTGATAGAAGAGCAACGTTGACTGAAATAACCACTCGTTACAACCGAGGTATGCAGCAAAGCATTTGTGAAGCCACAACACGCACAACCTTGAGGCGGATGGGCTACAACAGCAGAAGACCCCACCGGGTACCACTCATCTCCACTAAAAAATAGGAAAAAGAGGCTACAATTTGCACGAGCTCACCAAAATTGGACTGTTGAAGACTGGAAAAATGTTGCCTGGTCTGATGAGTCTCGATTTCTGTTGAGACATTCAAATGGTAGAGTCCGAATTTGGCGTAAACAGAATGAGAACATGTATCCATCCTCTGATGGCTACTTCCAGCAGGATAATGCACCATGTCACAAAGCCCGAATAATTTCAAATTGGTTTCTTGAACATGACAATGAGTTCACTGTACTAAAATGGCCCCACAGTCACCAGATCTCAACCCAATAGAGCATCTTTGGGATGTGGTGGAATGGGAGCTTCGTGCCCTGGATGTGCTTCCCTCAAATCTCCATCAACTGCAAGATGCTATCCTATCAATATGGGCCAACATTTCTAAAGAATGCTATCAGCACCTTGTTGAATCAATGCCACGTAGAATTAAGGCAGTTCTGAAGGCAAAAGGGGGTCCAACACCGTATTTAGTATGGTGTTCCTAATAATTCTTTAGGTGAGTGTATATATCAGTTTCTGAAAAATAGACTGAATAGCAAATTTTGTAGCCAGTGTAACTGGCCGATTTTGCAAGTTTGCACTTTCTTTTTGATGACTATGGTCAGAGTTGTAATGGCAGCATTGTTATTTTTCACACTTTTTAAAGGGAATCAGTCATTAGCAATGTTGCTTTTAAACCAGACGCAATGCCTGGATGTGGAGGCTCAGTCAAATAATCATGCCTTGGCATGCATGGCAGATAAATAACTAATTTACATATGAATAAAAAGACTAAGGGTCCATTCACACATCCGTGTGTGTTTTGCGGATCTGCAAAACACGGACACCGGCAATGTGCGTTCGACAAGTTGATTACTACAACAAGAGGAATGAGGGCCCTGCTCACAAGAGCTTACAATCTATGAGGGGATAGGGGTGACACAAAAGGCAGAAGTGCTTGTTATGTACGATAGTCCAGCCATCTTGGGAGAATAGGGGAGCAGATATAAAGCCACATGAGCCGGTCAGCAGCCAATATACGAAGTGCTTCTGGGTGCAGTGGAGACTCAGCTTCAGGGAATGATAAATGGGCTTTGAGGAGGTTAGATCAAGGGACAAGAATAGGGCATGTTCTATTTTTTTCGGGAACGGAAATGCGGACCCGGAAGTGTGGGTCCGCACATTGTGCGGCGCCATAGAAATGAATGGGTCCGCAATTCCGTTCTGCAAAATGCGGAACGGAATTGCGGATGTGTGAATGGAGCCTTAAGTACATTAATAGAGTACGCTAGCCTCGCCCCTTCCCTTGCCAGCCCCTCACTATCCCTTCTTGATTGACAGGGCCAGGCAAAATGGCGATACTGATTTCCAAGTCCCCTAATTATCTTACACAGTTGTAGACTTATATGGCAAGTTTCTGACTGCCACAACTACTACTAGGTAAAGATGAAGAGATTATTAAAGGAGTTATCTGGTACAAAAAAAATGCCCCCCATATGCCAGGGCCCCTCACTCTGATTCTACTTACCTTCCTCCCCGCTCCCCGTGCCACTCCTGGTCCCCGCACAACCGTTGCTGCTTTTCCCTATGCGCGGATAAAAACCTCCGGTGGTAGGGGCTGGGGCGGGGACCAGGAACGCCGCAGGAAGCCAGGTAAGTAGATTAAATGTGAGGGACCTGGGCATATGGGGGCCATTTTTTTTCCTCGTGTAACCCCTTTGAGGTCTGTTGGAGTTATGAGAACAGCCTAGCAAGTGTACATGCTGGGAGTTGTGGTATCACAACAGCTGGAGTGCTGACTGATCCCTATGTTATATGGATGTAGGTTGCTGACACTATTAAGATCCATTTGAGCAAGGATCAGCAGCTTCCGCACTCCAGCTATGGTGAGAGTATGATTCCCAACATGCACACTGTCACGCCCGTATGTGGGAGAGAGACACCACACCAGATGAAGAAGGAGAGGGAACAAGGAACAAGGCCTGAAAGCAAGGGAAGAAAGAAGGACACCGCATAGTCAAATACCTAGTCACAGTCCTGACTGGCTATCAGTATGAACAGACCCCAAAGGTACATGAATTCATACGCAGGAGTACCTAGAGTCCTAACTTACCCTATAAGACCTTGGCAATAGTGACAGGACTGAGACTACCTGTCCCTCAAGCCTACAACAAAGGGCAGGGGAAAAACAACACACAGATAAACCAAAACAAAATGCAAAAGGGAAAGGAAACCCTTAACTTTCCAGTAGCTATGGCAGCAACAGGAACTCAGCCAAGAACCAAACACCAGCAGACCACAGATACCACTGAAGCTATAAAACGCACAGCATTGTGGGAAAAGCAACTATAAATAAGGAAAGTTAAATGACCACAATTGCAACACCTGGAGGTTAGAGGTGTGGCCAGTATTAGAAACAACACAGACATCTATTGATCCACAAGGAAACCTATCAGATCACAAAGCACGTGTTGCCAGTCTCACAGATCTTCTGTCACTCATTGTCGTGGGGACGCCCGTATGTCTCGGTACGTCCGTGACACACACTTGCTTGGCTGTTCTCACTTCTTCCATGTCAATGAATATAGCATGCTGGGAGTTGTAGATCTACAATAGCTGGAGTTCCGGAGGTTGCTGACCTGTCTCCTAGAGCAGACAAGTATGTGCCCCCTAAATGGTTTACATTAAAATAATAAATTGAAAAAAAAATGCCCAATCCTTGGTGTGAACCCAGTCTAAGGCTACTTTCACACTAGCGTTCTGCCCAGACGGATCCGCTCATATAATGCAGACTTGGGATCCGTTCAGAACGGATCCGTCTGCATTATATTGTAGAAAAAATTCTAAGTGTGAAAGTAGCTTCAGACGGATCCGTCCAGACTTTACATTGAAAGTCAATGGGGGACGGATCCGTTTGAAAATTGAGCCATATAGTGTCAAATTCAAACGGATCCGTCCCCATTGACTTACATTGTAAGTCTGGACGGATCCGCTTGCCTCCGCACGGCCAGACGGACACCCGAACGCTGCAAGCAGCGTTCAGGTGTCCGCTCGCTGAGCGGAGTGGAGGCTGAACGCTGCCAGACTGATGCATTCTGAGCGGAACCGCGTCCACTCAGAATGCATTAGGGCTGGATGGATGCGTTCGGGGCCGCTTGTGAGCCCCTTCAAACGGAGCTCACAAGCGGAGCCCCGAACGCTAGTGTGAAAGTAGCCTAAGAGGATGGTTTTGATCTTGTATCAGTGATATTAAATATAAGAAATTTCTTGTTGTTTTCTAGATTATTACTTATGTAGTAAATGCATACTAGTCATAAAACAATGAATTGCCAGTTTATTCTCGCAAACTTTTTTCTCTCTCAAAAGCAAATTGATTGACTAGACAATTGTTTTACCATCGACAAGAGAAATGTAATATGATATTTGGAGAGACTTCAGCAATGTTGATGACTGATAGCAAAACTCGCTTTGTAGAAATCATGATAGCTTTATCCATTTTTGGAACAGATTTTTTGTTGATGACTGTTTGCTTAAAAGTTCTCTGCAAAATTCAATTGGGGCCAATGAAAAGGCAGGAAAATTTGGCACATTTCTGGCACATAATGTCAACCTTTTTATGAAGCAAATGTGTCAAAAAGAATAATCCACTGCACCTAGTACACTTGTTTTGGTTTCTGAGCTCAACAAGGGGGTATGGTGTAAGATGCAGTAATGTGTACTAAAATTGTGCCAAAATTCAGCCATGCAGCCAATTTATCATCCCGCCTGAGCTGCCTTAATAGATTTGGCGCTTCTTTATACTGTATAAGGTCATGTTTTCTACATTTTAGATAGAAACTGACCCAATGTGTTTCTCAAATAAAAGGGTAAGGTAAATGGATTAACTAAATACTGTGAAAAATTTCGAGGAATGTATTGTGGCTGGTGTACTATATTTGGTGAAATATCTGTAATAAACTTACCTGTCCGGGCTCCAGCGGCGTGATCCTCAGCCTTGACATGGCCATGTTGGGAGAGACGCGCTGCTGAGTCACTCTTCCTGGTAATGAGACCACATCCTTAGAAAAAGGATGCAATGCTCCATTTCTTCCTGCAGCGGCCATGTGCTGGGGGAGATTAGAAGTGAACTGCTCCATTATAGTGTACTATTGTTTCTGACTAATGGAGCCCCAAGTCATGGATCTATCAAGTTCTCATCCAGGGACTCAGTGGTATATTTAAATCCCTTCCTGGCCATACACCATTGTCAGTGATGGTCTTGTTTGGCTCACTAACAAGGTTTCTTGTTCTCTGTTCCTGCGTTTGCATACTGATTCCTCTGTGCTTCTGACCCCAGCTTGTCTTCTGACCACTCTCTGTGTCATGTGTTTGATACTGTGCAGCCTGTGTTTCTGATCCTGGCTTGTCTTCTGACCACTCTCTTTCTCTTGTTTGGTACTGTGTACCTGTCTGGTTCTGACGCATTTCCGTTTGACTCTGGGATTATACTCAAAGTAAGGAGCGCGGACTGGGTTCTAAGTTAGGGCTCACTGTCCCTGTCTGTCCCTACCTACAGGTATTACAATACATTCTACATTCTACTTTCTAAGAGCTGTTACTGAACTTTCTAGTGATAACTAGACATGAGCAAAGTTTTGAAAAATTTGATTCGGCAACTTCACCTAAGTTAGCCAAGAAAGTTAATTTGCCCCAAATTAATTTGTCACCAATCGCTGTAAACCAGGTATACCCAGGCCACTCTGCCTCAGGGTATGGCCACATTGAGCGGCCGTGCTGAGGGTGGTTTGCGCCCATGTTGTGGTTAAGAATTGCGCTGCGAATTTGCCTGCAGCTGCCTTTCATTTAATAATGAAGACCACACTGTATAGTCCTTCTTCACTGTTAATAGCCACGAGGCACCTTTAAACAGGGTCTGTTTCTGGTATGATGTTTTGGCTAGTTAGGTGGGGGAACCATACTCATATTATTGCTGTTCTGGCCTGCAATCTTTTGCAGGTTATTTGACAGTAAACACAGAATATTAATCAGCTCTGGCATACCCACTTCTCCAACCCCAGAGCTCTCCTTCCCTACAGGCGGGAGCCCTTCTTCTGCTATCTGCTTTACCTCCTTTTCCACATCATCTCTAATATTGATGTGAATATGTCATCAGGAACGTCCAGATACTCCTCTCCCTGCATCATGCTGACTTTTCTAGGACATGGAGACTTTGAAGGATGATTTGGAAGAAGTAAAGCCAGCAAAAGAAGAGGATGGTCATCATTAAGATATGGTCCCTCTAAGGGGTGCAGACTGGATGGTATTGGTTGTCACGCTGGCAGTGGAATAATAAAGGCTTCCACCTCATTGGTATTTAATTACATATCTTAGTTTACGGCTGATGTAGGAATAAGTAAATGTAGGAATAAATAAGTAAAACTGACGCAGAATAAGTCTCCCTGAACTCTCCCTGCAGTCTCCCTTATCCAACGTTCTATTAATCGTTTTCAGCAACACTGACGAAACATATGATCGCTTGCCACGTCTTTCCCTATGGACAGTGGTGGAGACCGCGGGGGATGAGGGTTTTATAGGGATGTGACATCACAGGGGATGGCTATCTTACTTCCACTTTGTAACATGTGCAACCATGATTTTAGGAAAAACTGATTTGTTACCACAATGAATGAGAAAATTCAGATTCATTGCAACTTAATGTTTTCCTAAACTTCAGACCAAATTCCACTTTGAATGCTTCGCTTCACTCTACACTAGTGATATCCTTCCTGAATAGCTGTAATGATTAAGATTAGTGTTGAGCGAAGAGAAACATTCAAAGCTGAATTCAGTCTGAAATTTAGGAAAACTTTGATGCTATCTGCAAATTGCACTGCCTTTTCATTATGACAGGTTTTCTTTAACAAAAGTAATTTTTATAAAATATAGAGATATCTATATATACACACTCACCTAAAGAATTATTAGGAACACCATACTAATACGGTGTTGGACCCCCTTTTGCCTTCAGAATTGCCTTAATTCTACATGGCATTGATTCAACAAGGTGCTGATAGCATTCTTTAGAAATTTTGGCCCATGGGGGCGTGGCCGGCGGCGCATGGAGCAGGACGCACACTAGCTGAGCTCCGGTGCCATTAAGCCTGTATAGCGGCTCATAGCGAATTTTCAAGGATAGCTGGTGAGCTGGTTTTTCCCCAGCAGGAGACAAAGTCGGGGAAGAATGGTTAAGCCGAAAAAGAAGCCTGCATCATCAAAACTCACCGAGTTCTTCCCAGCGGTAAGCGGCAGCCAAAATGGCCTTGCGCACCACGGCTGAACAGACTTACATGAGCCCTGCAGCTTCTTCCTCACTGCAGGCGAGCATCGGATCCCCAGCGAACCGGCTGACTCCAACCCAGAGTGAGCATATCGGCATACAAAATGTCGTCAATGCAGCCCTGTTAACAGGTACTGGGGGACAGCAGCACAGCATAAGGCATGGGCAAAGCGGGAGTCCAGAGGCACAAGGCAGATCAGCTTTGATGAGAGCTCAAGAAGATCACCTGTTATCATCTGGGTCAAGATGTGGGGACAATCCCCTTACAGAATCCATGCTAATTATGCTGATGGGGGACCTGAGGAAGTCCCTGCAAGCGGACATTAAAGAAATGTTATTGCCACTGCAAAGATAGATTACAGCTGTGGGTCACAGAACGTCTCACTTAGAAAATAAAATGGCGGAGTTCGCCAGAGCGCATAATGATCTTGTAGATTCACAAAACGAGAAAGAGGAGGGGCTAAAGTTTCTGAGAGCGAAAGTAATTGATTTACAGGACCGTTCTCGCAGGAACAATATCCGTTTTCGCGGCATTCCAGAGACGGTTAAACAGGAGGAGCTGCACACTTTTTTAACGGATCTATTTGTGGCCCTACTTCCAGACCTGTCGCAAACTGAGTTATATATTGACAGGGCTCACAGGATCCCCAAGCCCAAAAGTCTGCCATCTGAGGTGCCAAGAGATGTTTTAGCGCGGATTACTTTCTACCACGTAAAAGAAAGAATAATGGCGGCTGCCAGAGAGAATCCCAGCTTACCTGATAGGTTTCCCTATACACATATCTGTCAGCTGCTACACTAGCAAAGAGAAGAGAATTTCAAGAGGCGGCCAAGATTCTTCGCCATCATGGCGTCCAATATAGATGGGGGTTCCCGGCAAGACTACTCATCTCGTACAAAGGCAGGAAATTTGTGGCTTCGACAGTAAAGGAGGCTGTGTCTTTACTAGACAATTGGAATTTGTCATCAACCAATATACAGAGGACCAAGGTTCCTTCACCGGCTAAGTTGGATGGCGAGTGGTCAGAAGTGATAAGCGGATGTGCACCAAATACTTGAAGAGGCTCTATGTAGTGGAAGAGTATTTAACTCCTTTATTACCAATTACACAGACACTGTGTCATAGTCAGGCTTAAACGGTCGTAAGTGGTTATTACAACCCCCACTAGGACGCATTGTTGTCAGCGTCCAGATATGGAAAAGTTGAGGTTTACTTGTTTTTTTTTTTTTTTATTTACCATGGTACAGAAATATGTACTTGCAATGTTATATGTTTATATCCCACAAGGCACAATAGAGGTTGACGGGAGATTAGGAATGAGGCCCATACTAACTAGCGATTATTATTCTTGTCAAAATGGTGATTAAGTTTACCACTATTAATGCTAAGGGGCTTAATAGTCCTTTTAAAAGATCTCAGCTGTGGAGGAATGCGCTACTAAACGGATCGGATGTCCTGTGTGTGCAGGAGATTCACTTTGTCACAGCTGACGCGCATAGATTTAGACATAAAAAATATCCGCATGTTTTCTCTTCCACTCTAGTGGATAAGAAAAGAGAGGAGTATCAATAGCCATAAAAGATTCTGTGGCATTTAGGATGATAAACTCTAGAATAGATGCTGGGGGGCGGTACATTATCTTGGTCTGTGAGATTAATAATGTCCCATTTACATTAGTAGCACTGTATGCGCCGAATAAGGGGCCTTTGAAATTTATACGCAAATTGTTTAACACTGTTTCAGGTCTCAAATCAGGTTCCTTAGTAGTCATGGGGGATTTTAATTCGCTGATGTGGCCAGCGTTAGATTCTTCAGCTGCTGAGAAGCAAGATGCGCCCTCCAAATTATTTGCAGTCACGCAACAGGAAGGATTAGTTGATATTTGGCGGGCCAAACATGCTGATGAACGTGATTATAGTTACTTCTCTCAGAGGCATAAAACTTACTCTAGAATTGATCTCATTTTATCTGATTTAAACACTTTGCCTAGAGTCATATCTTGTGACATAGGATATATCAGTTGGTCTGACCATGCCCCAATTCATATTTCGCTTAGGGAGCAATACAGGTCAGGTACTCGCACTTCGTGGCGTTTAAATGAGCGAATTCTTCATTCAGCAAAATATATTGAAGGGTCACACAGATCTATCAAAGAATTTTTTATCTATAATGACACGGGGGAAGTTAATATTAGGTCGGTATGGTGTGCTCATAAAGCCTTTGCTAGGGGGCATTATCTTAGTTTAGCTGCCAAAGATAGAAAAGAAAGAGAAGCGCATAGAGCACGGCTAGTTAACTCTATCATTAGAGTTAGTTCCCTAAATAAAAGTGTGTTCTGTGCATCACATGAGCAGGAACTAAAAGAGTTGAGGCATGAGCTACATATCTTGGATCTACACAAGTACGCTTTGCCGCTCCGGCGGATGAAAGCCCAATACTACGGGAGGGATAATAAGGCGGGTTCTTTATTAGCTTCTAGACTAAAAGCAAGGCAATGTAAAATGAAACTTCCCTATATACTTAGTGAGAATGGTACAAAAATTTTTGACCCTCAATTGATAGCTGAGGAAATGGCTCGATTTTACTCGTTGCTTTATAATTTACGGCTTAATGACACAATGATTCAGCCCTCCATAGAGGGAATTGATAGATTTTTAGAGGGGATAAATTTACCGGCGGTATCACAAGCTCACCTAGAGGTTCTTCAGGCAGAAATCACTGATGAGGAAATAAATTGTGCCATTAGAGGTTTAAAACCAAACAAAGCTCCTGGTCCAGACGGCCTTACAAATAGTTATTATAAGGAATTTAAGGAATATCTTGTACCTTCGCTTAAAAAATGTTTTAATGAAGTGAGAAGGGGGGAGGGGGACTTCCCGGCTGAAAGAGGCCACTATTATCACACTCCCGAAGCCTGGGAAGTCTCCGGATAAACCAGAGAACTTTCGTCCAATCTCATTGCTGAATACAGATTTAAAATTGTATGCAAAGATTCTAGCTGTGAGATTGGCGGAGGTTCTCCCTAGTTTGGTCCATAAAGATCAGGTTGGCTTCGTAAAAGGCAGAACTAATTGAATTGGTTGAGCAACGTCGAACGCCTTCTCTACTTCTATCTCTGGATGCGGAGAAGGCGTTCGACAGGGTCCATTGGGGATATCTTGATAAGATCTTAGATAAATTTGGAATTGTGGGGGTAGCGAAAACTGCAATTTTGGCTATGTACTGTAAACCATCGGCTAAAGTTCTAGCCTCTGGTTTCATGTCTAGGGCGTTCCCCATCACAAACGGCACGCGACAAGGGTGCCCGTTATCACCCCTAATCTTTACCCTAGTCATGGAACCACTGGCAGAATATATCCGAGGGGGGCGTAATGTCTCGGGAGTCCAGGTAGGAGGGAAGGAGCATAAAATAGGCTTATTTGCGGACGACGTCATTATAGCATTAACGGAACCGGCCAGCTCTTTAGTAGCAGTTTTGTCCATACTGGAGGAATTTAGTACCGTTTCGTACTACAAACTCAATGTTAATAAGTCAGTAGTATTAAATATGGGATTAGTACCTGCTGATCAGTCATTCATAGCATCTAAATTCCCGTTTAAATGGGCAAAAGAAAGTATTACGTATTTAGGGGTAGAATTGTCATTCCCTTCTAAAAAATTATTTAAAGTAAACTATGAATCGCTGATAGATACAATAACTGAGGACATCACAAGTTATGCATGTAATGAATTATCGTGGGTAGGTCGGATAGCTACGATAAAAATGATGGTGTTGCCGAAAATTCTATGTGTTTAGAAATGTTCCGATTTCTGTGTCCAAGAAATACATTGCGAAATTGCAATCTTTGCTGTTGCGTTTCGTATGGAAAAATGCCAGACACAGGGTAACGGCTGTCACCCTCTATAAGCCAATTGCTCAGGGAGGTCTTAGTTTTCCCAATTTACTATATTATCATTATGCGGCACTTTTGACGTCCTTAAGACAAAGCCTGGTAGATCCGGATCCTCCACTATGGGTGCAGGTAGAGGCGAACACGTCAGCTGTAAAGAATACTAGGGTGACATTACAATGCCCATATATTGATCCCACTAGTAGTGAATCAAAGTTAATACTGTTCAAAGCAGGGTTTGCGTTGTGGAAGAATGTAATTCTCTCCAAAGATTTAATTCATATGAAACGGTCAGACATACAGTTAGAAGCTATAGAGCAGATGATACCAGATATATCCTTTAACTCATGGATGCAAAAAGGACTTAGGACAGTAAGAGAGGTGAGGGACGATTCAGGGATGATGCAATTTTCTGATATCTCTCATAAGCTTGGGATTTCTAGCAGAGAGTTCTGCAAATACTTAAGATTGAGATCCTTGTTGAATTCCCTACCAGAGGAAGTAGGTAAACCTGACTCATTATTTGCAACATTCTTTTTTAGTGCGGGAAATAAGGAGAAGGGTATATCTAAGTTCTATAGGCTGCTTCTAGGCGCTTATAACAATGAAACCGTGACAGGTTTAGATAAATGGGCCAAAGATTTGGAAATACCTGCGGATCAAATTGCGTGGGAACATATATTTTCGCTATCTCAAAAACACTCTAAATGTTCGTATCACCTGGAGGCTATTAGGAAATTAATTTACAGATGGTACATGACTCCAGAAAGGTTGTCCTTGATATATCCGGAAGTATCAAACTTGTGTTGAAGGTGCGGGAGGAATGTGGGGGGTATGATGCACATTTTTTGGGAGTGCGTCAAACTGAAACCCCTCTGGAAAGAAGTGTTTAGCATGCTTGCCTCGTTTCCTCAATTAACTCTCCCCTTTACTTCTGACTTGGTTTTATTACTCAATGGGTTACACTTAGTGCCGAAAGCATACCACACGATTGTTTTTCATGTATTAATGGCTGCCAAAATCCTCATAGCTAAATATTGGAAATCTAATAAAGTCCCCTGCATCTCAGAGGTTGTCAACCGTGTCAGTTACCATTGTGAAATGGAAGGTACCTTGGCATCATGTCAGGGCAGGTTTAAACATTATTTGAAAAGCTGGGGGGGGGGGGGGTGGAAAGAGAAATTTCCCACTCCTAACGGACAAAAGAGAGAGATGGGGAAATCTTTGGGAGTAGATGTTCTTCTTTTTATGTTCTTTTTATGTCATTACGAGGGATGTCAAATCAGCATGTGTAGTTGGAGCACGTTGTCACGAGGGTGTCAAGAGCCACGCCTGACTCCGTTATACCCGGGGTTAGGAAGTCGCAGCGGGTGGCTGCGCGCTCTATGTCTATCACGGTCGGCGTGACTATCACATACGTGACACAGAGGGAGGGAACAAGGAAGGCCCTGCCCAAGTGAGAGGGAAGGTGGTGACCCCTGACTCACCTAGCGGCTGGCACCTGGCTGCCCTGACGTCCCTAGACGGGTTCCTCACCCGTACGCCGATCACGTGCCTAAAGCCCTGGCTTTCCCTAAGCTGAGCCCTAGATAGTGAACAGGGCGGTGGGAACACTAGTCCGCACCACTAGCTCTAAAGGAAAACACCAAGGGAAGGACAGACAATACAAACTCAACATATAATCCCAGGTGGGCGACAACAGGAGACAACAAGAAGCCCAACAGGGATCCGGAGGGAAGCACTCTGGAACGACAACCAGGATTCACAACTCCAATGGGTCAGTATAGATGTCCAGGCAGGAAGCTCTATAACTGGCAACTAGAGAAGAGTGAGGGGAGAATATAAGGAGGTTGGGAGTGGCAGACAAGAAACAGCTGAGGAGGAGAAGCTACGGATCCCTGATTGAGACAAAAAGGATAGCAAGGCAAACACAGAAAACAATCACTAAGAAACAACGTGATCTTTAGATATAGAGCGCGCAGCCACCCGCTGCGACCTCCTGACCCCGGGTATAACGGAGTCAGACGTGGCTCTTGATACCCTCGTGACAATGTCTAAAGACAGTGCTGTTTATTAATGGTAGCTTTCTGGGTTTGCCTTGCAATCCTTTTTGGCTCACTCAGGGATCCGTAGCTTCTCCTCCTCAGCTGTTTCTTGTCCAGCAATCCCAACCTCCTTATATTCCCATCTCTCACTTCTCTGGTTGCCAGATATAGAGCTTCCTGCCTGGACTTCTATACTGACCCACTGGAGCTGTGTAGCTGTGTTCCCTGGTTGTTGTTCCAGAACGTTACCCTCCGGATCCCTGTTGGGCCTTGGTGGTCTGCTGTTGTCGCCCACCTGGGATTATATGTTTGTCTGTATTGTCTGTCCTCTCCTTGGTGTTTTCCTCTTAGTGTCAGTGGTGCGGACTAGTGATCCCACCGCCCCGTTCACTACATAGGGCTCATCTTAGGGAAAGCCAGGGTTTAGGCACGTGATCGGCGTATGGGTGAGGAACCCGTCTAGGGACGTCAGGGCAGTCAGGTGCCAGCCGCAAGGTGAGTCAGGGGTCACCATCTTTCCCTCTCCCTTGGACAGGGCCTTCCCATTTCCCTCCCTTAGCGTGACGCCGGTCATTACACCTTCATTTTGAGACCAAGGATTATCTCGTGGGCTTACTGAATACCATTCGTGCATAAAGTGTAATATGCAGCATATATGACTTCGGACCTTGGATAGGTTGTTGTTGTTTATATTCTCCCCTATGTCCCTCCCACTATCCCTCACCCTGATACGGGCAATTAATGGATGTAGAGCCATGATTGTATGTAGCATCAAGATCATTGAATGTCTGTATATGCTGCTATTACCACAATGCCTGTATTGTTTCACTCATTAACTAAAATATTGTGAAAGAAATGTTGGCCCATATTGATAGGATAGCATCTTGCAGTTGATGGAGATTTGAGGGATGCACATCTAGGGCACGAAGCTCCCGTTCCACCACATCCCAAAGATGCTCTATTGGGTTGAGATCTGGTGACTGTGGGGGCCATTTTAGTACAGTGAACTCATTGTCATGTTCAAGAAACCAATTTGAAATGTTTCGAGCTTTGTGACATGGTGCATTATCCTGCTGGAAGTAACCATCAGAGGGTGGATACATGTTCTCATTCTGTTTACGCCAAATTCGGACTCTACCATTTGAATGTCTCAACAGAAATCGAGACTCCTCAGACCAGGCAACATTTTTCCAGTCTTCAACAGTCCAATTTTGGTGAGCTTGTGCAAATTGTAGCCTCTTTTTCCTATTTGTAGTGGAGATGAGTGGGGTGGGGTCTTCTGCTGTTGTAGCCCATCCGCCTCAAGGTTGTGCGTGTTGTTGCTTCACAAATTATTTGCTGCATACCTTGGTTGTAACGAGTGGTTATTTCAGTCAACGTTGCTCTTCTATCAGCTTGAATCAGTCGGCCCATTCTACTCTGACCTCTAGCATCCACAAGGCATTTTTGCCCACAGGACTGCCGCATACTGGATGTTTTTCCCTTTTCACACCATTCTTTGTAAACCCTAGAAATGGTTGTGCGTGAAAATCCCAGTAACTGAGCAGATTGGGAAATACTCAGACTGGCCCGTCTGGCACCAACAACCATGCCACGCTCAAAATTGCTTAAATCACCTTTCTTTCCCATTCTGACATTCAGTTTGGAGTTCATGAGATTGTCTTGACCAGGACCACATCCCTAAATGCATTAAGCAACTGCCATGTGATTGGTTGACTAGATAATTGCATTAATGAGAAATAGAACAGGTGTTCCTAATAATTCTTTAGGTGAGTGTATATATATATATATATATATATATATATATATATAATTTTTTTGTTTTCATCATTTTTCAAATGATTTGTTAAACATTTTATTGGCATCAAAATGAAAAGGCCAGTTTCACATTTGCGGTAAACAGTTCTAGCTGGTAACAGCGCTGTCTATATACCATCCAGCTCCTTTCACTATAATTGGGACTGGCAGTCATCTGGCCTCAACCCAGAAAATATGCAAAGGAGCGGCCGGACAAATACCACTGCACGCAGCAGTTTTGGTACTGTCGCTTCTCCGCCGGTTCCCCTTATAGTGAATGGCCTGGACGATATCTTGGCAGCGCACGTTAAGCACCCGGTATTCACAGATCCGGAAGGCTGTTCCCAACCGGAATAGCCTGTTAGATTTGTTTACCGCAAATGTGAAACAGGCATTAAACTTTTCTCCAACATAACTGTTGCAGCAAGTGGTGGCTGTCAATAACAATCTTCCTTTGTGATTGTACAAACCTCTGCGCCAAGAGGTTAAAATAAAATTAATGCATTGTAGCCAGCCATATAAAACACTTCTACAACATTATAACATATAACATAGACATAACTACTCTAGGCTGAAAACTTGAAGACATCTGCAAAGACTTTCCTACATCAATTTATTGCATTTAATTGCTTAGAATGCACAATGGAAGGTTAACCACTTCAGTACTGAGCCTCTTTTCACCTTAAATCCCAGGCCGATTTTTGCAAATCTGACATATCTCACTTTATGTGGTAGTAACTTTGGAATGCTTTTACTTATCCAGGCCATTCTGAGACTGTTTTCTCGTGACACATTGTACTTCATGACAGTCATAAATTTGAGTCAATATACAGTAATTCACCTTTATTTATGAAAAAATCCCAAATTTAAAAAATTTCAATTTCTCTGCTTTTAAAACAGAAAGTGATAACTCATAAAATATTTATTACTTAACATTCCCCATATCGGCTTTATGTTGGCATCATTTTGTAAATGTCATTTTCTTTTTTTTAGGACGTTAGAAGGCTTAGAAGTTTAGAAGCAATTTTTCAAATTTTCAACAAAATTTCCAAAACCATTTTTTGAAGCACCAAGGGCTTGTTCACACTAACGTAAGGGCTCCGTGCCCGTGCTGTGGACCACAAATTGTGGTCCGCAATGCACGGGCACCAACCGTGGGCCAGCTGCATGCAGATCGCGGACCCATTCACTTGAATGGAGTCCGCGATCCATCCGTTCCGCAAAAAGATAGAGCAAGTTCTATCTTTTTGTGGTGTGGAGGCACGGAACGGAATCCCACAGAAGTACTCCGTAGTGCTTCCATGGGGTTCCATTTCCATTCCGTGCTTCCGTTCTGTTCCGCACCGCAACTCCGGGTTTGCGGACCCATTCAAGCAAATGGGTCCGCATCCGTGATGCGGAATGCACATGGCCGGTGCCCTGTGTACTGCAGACCCACCGTATGCGGGCCGCAATATGGCAACGGAGGGGCACTGGTCGTGTGAATGAGACCCAATTCAGTTATAAAGTGATTTTGAGGGGCTTACGTAATGGAAACCACCCATAAATGACTCCATTTTAGAAACTACACCCCTCAAATTATTCAAAACTGATGTTGCAAACGTTGTTAACTCTTTAGGTGTTCCACAAGAATTAAAGGAAAATGGAGGTGAGATTTCAAAACTTTAATTTTTTGGTCGATTTTTTATGTTAATCAATTTTTTCTTGCAACACAGCAATGGTTAACAACAAAATAAACTGCAATATATATTGCTCTGACTCTGCAGTTTACAGAAATACCCCATATGTGGTGGTAAACTGCATGGGCATGTGGCAGTGGTCAAAAGGAAAGGAGCGCCATATGGATTTTGGGGACAGATTTTGTTAAAATGGTTTTTAGGTGCCATTTTGTATTTAAAGAGACCCTGACGTACCCCTACAGTGGAAACCCTCAAAAAGTTACCCCATTTTGGAAATTACACCCCTTAAAGAATATATTAAGGGGGGTACTGAGTACTTTGACCACCTAAGCCTTTTAAAGAATTTGGAAACACTAGGCTGTGAAAATGAAAAGTTTAATTTCTTCCAATAAAATTTTTCATTTTCACAAATGGTATTAGAAGAAAAAGCATCACATAATTTGCTACCCATTTACTCCTGAATACGGCAACACCCCATATGTGGCGGTAAACTGCTGGGGGGGCACATAGCACGATTCAGAACAGAAGGAGCACCATATGGCTTTTGCAACGCAGATTTTGATGGATTCGTTTAGGGTTGCCATTGGTTTTTATTTTTTAAGTGATTGTCTTATGTGGGGGCTAATTTTTTGCGAGATGAGGTGACATTTTCATTGGTACCATTTTGGGGTACATAAGACTTTTGCTTGCTTGATATTGCACTTTTTGTGAGGCAATGTGAAAAAAATGGCATAGTTTTTTGAATATTTTTCTTACGGCATTCACCGGGGGCCATCTTTTGTGATATTTTTTATAGAGCAGGTTGTTATGGATGTGACGATACCTAATATATCTATCATTTTTATTTTTGTTAAGTTTTACACAGTGGAAGCCTTTTTGAACAGAATAAAATCTTGTTTTTGGGTTGCCATTTTCTGAGAGTCATAGTCAGGGGTGCACCTAGCCTTTCTGCTGCCTGACGCAAACATTTAAATGGCGCCCCCCATGCCAAATTCTCGACCTAACCCCCTTCTCTCCAGCCCTACTGTTAAAGAAATACATGGATAACATTAAATACAGCTCTACAAAATACATAGGGTAATACAGTGCCACATACTGTACCTATTACATCCAGTGACGTCTTCTCTGATATACAGTCATGTGAAAAAATTAGGACACCCTTTGAAAGCATGTGGTTTTTTGTAACATTTTTAATAAATGGTTATTTCATCTCCGTTTCAACAATACAGAGAGATTAAAGTAATCCGACTAAACAAAGAAAACTGAGGAAAAAGATAGGACACCCTTGCCCCTAATAGCGAGTGTTACCTCCTTTGGCTGAAATAACTGCAGTGAGACGGTTCTTGTAGCCATCTACCAGTCTTCGACATCGGTCTGAGGAAATTTTACCCCACTCCTCAATGCAGAACTTTTTCAGCTGTGAGATGTTTGAGGGGTTTCTTGCACGTACAGCCCTTTTCAAGTCACCCCACAGCATCTCAATGGATTCAAATCTGGACTTTGACTTGGCCATTCCAGGACTCTCCATTTCTTCTTTTTCAGCCAATCTTTGGTTGATTTACTAGTATGTTTTGGGTCATTGTCATGTTGCATGGTCCAGTTCCGCTTCAGCTTTAATTTTCTAACTGATGGTCTCACATGTTCTTCAAGCACCTTCTGTTACACAGTAGAATTCATCGTGGATTCTATGATGTTGAGCTGACCAGGTCCTGCTGCAGCAAAGCAGCCCCAAACCATGACACTTCCACCTCCATGCTTCACAGTTGGTATGAGGTTCTTTTCTTGGAATGCTGTGTTTGGTTTACGCCAAACATGTCCTCTGCTGTTGTGTCCAAATAATTCAATTTTGGACTCATCTGTCCAAAGAACATTATTCCAGAAGTCCTGGTCTTTGTCAACTTTATCTCTGGCAAATGTCAGTCTGGCCTCGATGTTTCTCTTGGAAAGCAAAGGTTTCCTCCTTGCACACCTCCCATGCAAGTTTAAACTTGTACAGTCTCTTTCTGATTGTAGAGGCATGTACTTCTACATCAACAGTAGCCAGAGCCTGCTGTAGTTCTCGAGATGACACTTTAGGGTTTTTGGAGACCTCTTTTAGCATCTTGCGGTCTGCTCTTGGGGTGAACTTGCTGGGGCGACCAGTCCTGGGCATGTTGGCAGTTGTTTGAAAGCCCTCCACTTGTAGACTATCTTCCGGACAGTGGAATGGCTGATTTCAAAATCTTTTGAGATCTTTTTAAATCCCTTCCCAGACTCATAGGCTGCTACAATCTTTTTTCTGAGTCCTCTGACAGCTCTTTTGCTCTCACCATGGTGCTCACTCTCACTTCAACAGTCAGGAGCACACCAAACTAAATGTCTGAGGTTTAAATAGGGCAAGCCTCATTCAACATGCAGAGTAACGATCTACTAATTATGTGCACCTGGTGTGATATACCTGTGTGAGATCTGAGCCAATTTAAGAGGGAATACATGTGAGGGTGTCCTATCTTTTTCCTCAGTTAGAATAGGCATTTTTTGTAGAATGACATTTACAGAAGATCTTGAAAAGACTTTTCTTCAGTTTTCTTTGTTTAGTTGGATTACTTTAATCTCTCTGTATTGTTGAAACGGAGATGAAATAACCTTTTATTAAAAATGTTACCAAAAACCACATGCTTTCAAAGGGTGTCCTAATTTTTTTCACATGACTGTAGATGTTCTCATCCTCATCTTCTCCATTGGAAGCAGACCACCTTGACAACATCTTTCAGCTGCGTCTCTGCAGAGTTTTGCACATAGACATCTTAGATTCCTCACTTTTTCATCATCCTCCTCCTGTAGGTGCCCCAACATTGTCCTCCTGCTGCTACCCCCAATACTGTGTCAGCTGTGCTCCCCAATACCCCCAACATATACTGCATAAAATAAAAGCCCTACAATAATAATAGCCCCTATAAAGCCCCCAGCAATAACAATGCCCAGTTGTACAGTCCCATTTAAATGACATCATTCTCCTCCCTCCAACATGCAGTCCAATGTAAATAACATTACTCTCCTCTCCCCAACCTCCTTCAACATACAGTCCCAACCTCATAAGAGCCCATGCTACCTGGATATCTGGCTAAAATTTCATGTTTCCTGGGGCCCAGACGTTTTGGCAGTATTGAAGTCCTGCCAGTTAATGGCGGCACTGGCGGGTCAGTGAGATTGTCATGTGATATGTCAGTAAGGGGCAGACACTGCCTGGCTGCTAGTAGAAGCAGCGTCCCTCCCGAGTGGAGCGAGCAACAGAAGATGATTCAGTAGCAGAGAGGGAGTGTGGCTACCTGCAGGTATTCACTGATAACAGCCCCCAGCAGGATTCAGTCACTTTCTGCCTCTAGCTGAATGCTGCTGGTTCAGGTGCGGCGATGCCCCTTTATCCTGGTGGAGTGATGCACCCTGTGACAGCGAATAGAGTACAGTACTCACCAGGGGCAGATTAAGGGCACTGTATGGGAAGTGTGGGCCCCTTCTAGCCCAGTGCACACCGATGTGTCAGCTCTTAGGGTCCATTCACACATCCGTAAGTGTTCTGCGGATCCGCAAAACACGGACACTGGCAATGTGCATTCCGCAATTTGCGGACCGCACATCGCCAGCACTATAATAGAAAATGCCTAATCTTGTCCGCAATTGCGACAAGAATAGGACATGTTCTATTTTTTTGCGGAAACGGAAGCACGGATGCGGAAGTGCGATCCACAAATGCGGATGTGGACAGCACATTTCCGGTGTTGAGTTCCGTCACAGGAGCTCAATACTGGAAAGAAACTGATCAGTTTTATCCTAATGCATTCTGAATGGAGAGCAATTTGTTCAGGATGCCTCAGTTCAGTCCCTCTTACGTTTTTGGCTGGAGAAAATACTGCAGCATGCTGCAGTTTTCTCTCAGGCCAAAACACTTGCTGGAATGTCGGCATTAAAATCTTCTTGCGAGTCTTGACTCCGTGCAGAGGGAGGACTGTCAACCACCCTAGCGCCCCCTCTGGCCACATGCCCCGTCTTCCTTCCTCTCGATTACCCAGCACTTAGTGAAGAGGGCCGGAGCAGCAAAACAGTGTCTGTGTGCAGGGCATGTCCTGTGATGGCAGGTCTTTACTTCTCTATGACTTTTCTGTTTTGGATTGCGCCCCCTCAATTTTTTTCTTTTTTGGCCGATTGTCTTAGGTAGGGTCTCATGTTTTGCAGAATGAGATGACAGTTTGATTGGTACCATAATGGCTATAAACCCATTTTTGATTGCTTGGTATTACACTTTTTGTTTGGCAAGGTGACCAGAAAGTTTTAGCACTGTTTTTATTTTTTTACAGTGTTCACTTGACGGGGTGCATCATGTGATATTTTTATAGAGCCCGTCGATATGGACATGGCGATACCTAATATGTCTACTTTTCTCTTTTTTCCTATTTTTTTAAAAAAAATTCTTTTGGGAAAAGGATGCTTTTTTTTTTACTTGAAACTTTTCATTTTTTATTTTGTAAAACTTTTTTTTTGTAACTTTTTAAACTTTTTTTTTTTGTCCCAGTTTGTGGACCTTTGGGGGTCTGATCCCCTTTACAATGCATTACAATAAATTTGTATTGTAGTACATGGCTGTAAGTGTATTACACAGTGTAATACACTTAGGCCCCTTTCACACGGGCGTTGCGGGAAAATGTGCGCGAGTGCAAAACATTGTAATGCGTTTTGCACTCGCGTGAGAAAGTTCGGGCTTGGGATCGTGTTCTGTAGATGTTATTATTTCCCTTATAACATGGTTATAAGGGAAAATAATAGCATTCTGAATACAGAAAGCTTAGTAGGTGATCAATTGAGGGTTAAAAAAAAAAAAAAAAAAAATTAACTCACCTTCTCCTCTTGTTCGCGTAGTTCCCGGTCTCTTCTTTACTTCTTTAATGATGAGCTGTGGGCTAAAGGACCTTTGGTGACGTCAGATCACATGCTCCAATCACATGGTACATCACCGTGGTGATAGACCATGTGATTGGAGCATGTGATCTGACGTCACCAAAGGTCCTTTAGCCCACAGCTCATCATTAAAGAGTAAAGAAGAGACCGGGAACTACGCGAACAAGAGGAGAAGGTGAGTTAATTTTTATTTATTTTTTTAACCCTCAATTGATCACCTACTAAGCATTCTGTATTCAGAATGCTATTATTTTCCCTTATAACCATGTTATAAAGGAAAATAATTCAGTGAAATAGACTGTCACCTAGCAACCATGGCGTGAAAATCACACCGCATCCGCACTTGCTTGCTGATGCTTGCGATTTTCACGCAACCCCATTCACTTCCTTTGGGGCCTGCGTTGCGTGAAAAACGCAGAATATAGACCATGCTGCGATTTTCACGCAACGCATAAGTGATGCCGTGAAAATCACTGCTCATGTGAACAGCTCCATAGAAATGAATGGGTCGGTATTCAGTGCGGGTGCAATGCGTTCACCTCACGCATCGCATCTGCGCGGAATACTCGCCCGTGTGAAAGGGCCTTACAGTTTGCTTGACTGTGAGATCTAGGGGGTTGGATCTCACAGGGATGGCAGTCATGATGCCTAAAGAAAGCATCAGGCTGCTGTCCAAGCCATAGGGTTCCAAATCACAGCAGCGCGGGGACCCAATAGACATCGGGACCCGTCAGGATACCGCACGTGCCGCAGTCAGCGCTGACCGTGGCAGTGCGAGGGTTAATGCATTGTGTGTTTTCACAGCCGTACCCCCTGCAGCTGACGGGCGGGGCACAGCTCATACATGTACAGCGTTGGTATCCTACAGGTTAATAACCTCTTTTCATATAGAATACATATGTATATATTTAAAGTTGCAAGCATAAATTGTTATTTGTCAGCACTTTTGCAATTCAGTTATTTTTTTATTGCCTTCAATTTTAACATTTTTGATGTACAATTAATATTTTTTAGTCTTCTTTTGAAATGGAAAATAAATACTACTCTTAAAAGGCTTGGTCTTTCGTACTGCTTGGAGTACTACAGCAACATAAAAACAAGAATGCACATAAAGTATTTTTGGTAGACTATGAATAAATTCCAAACAACTGTTCTCAATATACAAGTATTATGTTGCAAGATTGAATTTATTTCATGTTAAAGTAGATCAGCTCATGCATAATTGAAGGAATTATACTTATAACATGGAATAATATGGAAATACAATGTTAATGTCATTTATTTACAATTTATATCTAAGTTAACACCTTACCGACCAGCGCCATAATAGTACGGCGCAGCGGGACGTGACTTTCCGCCCATCACCGTACTATTACGGCAGGCTGATCAGGCAGGTGCAGGAGATGTGCCCCCGCCCTGGACCGCGGCACATGCGATGTATGGGGAGGGAGGGAGCAAGCCATCGGTCTCCGCGCTGCTGTGATGAGGACTGTCCTGCCCCATAGGCTGATTTTTAATTATTTTCAGTATAAAGCTGTGGCCTGCTCTCACTACATTCATTGGAAGCTGTCTAGCACCAGGAAGGTTATAGAGTGGGCTCAGCATGCATGTTGGTACCTGCATCCTTGTAATGGAGGCCATTTTTTGGCACAAAAAATGGAAAAAGACAGAGTGGATCCAACATGCTTGTGGGTCCAACACTCCCTGAATTTTATGGCGGTCATTATGGCGCATAACAGGTAGTATTTAGTGTTAGGACCCGTGTAACAGAGATCGCCTTGACGTTTGGCATACAGGCTTAGATGGTTTTGTACAAAATGCATTGACCAGCATCTCGCTTTTATAAATGGGCGTAATATTGGCACATAATTTTTGTAAGCATTGTTATACTTTGTCTGATTTGCAGAGTGCTGCTGCATTGTCTCTTTTTTCCTCTAGGTCTTTGCCATGGCAGCGTGCACCTGCGCACTGGGAGGTGCTGACTAACCCTCTTTTTTTTGCAGATTTACAATGCTGGAGATGTGGCACTCCACCGAGTCGTGCACTCCTGATTAGCCTGTCTGCCCCATAGGCTGATTTTAATTATTTTCAGTATAAAGCTGTGGCCTGGCTCTCACTACATTCATTGGAAGCTGTACTAGCACCAGGAAGGGTAAAGAGTGGGCTCATCATGCATGTGGTACCTGCATCCCTTGTAATGGAGGCCATTTTGGCACAAAAAATGGAAAAAGGCAGAGTGGATCCAACATGCATGTGGGTCCAACACTCCCTGAATTTTATGGCAGTCATTATGGCGCATATCAGGTAGTATTTAGTGTTAGGACCCGTGTAACAGAGATCGCCTTGACGTTGGCATACGGGCTTAGATGGTTTTGTAAAAAATGCATTGACCAAGCATCTCGCTTTTTTAAATAAGCGTAGTATTAGCACCATAATTTTTGTAAGCATTGTTGCACTTTGTCTGATTTGCAGAGTGCTGCTGCATTGTCTCCCTTTTTTTTCCTCTAGGTCTTTGCCATGGCGGCGTGCACCTGCGCACTGGGAGGTGCTGACTAACCCTCTTTTTTTGCTGTGATGGGGACCTGATGGCAGGGAAGGCAGCCCAATGCCTTACTTAGTCATCGTGGCTGCCTTCCCTCTTAGCCTGTGAGATCCAGCCCCCTGTATTACACTGATAATACACTTACAGCCAATGCATCACAATCAGAAGTATTGTGATGCATTGTAAAGGGGATCAGACCCCCAAAAGTTGAAGTCCCAGAGTGGGACAAAAAAAAAAAGTGAAAAAAAAGTTACAAAAAAAATTTCAAGTTTCAAGTAAAAAAAAAAAATGCGGCCTTTTGCCAAAATAAAGTAAAATATATATATTTTTTAAAATAGGGAAAAAAAGAACAGCAGACATATTATGTATCGCCGCTTCCAAATCGACTGGCTCTATAAAAATTGACACATGACCTAACCCCTCAGGTGAACATCGTCCAAAAAAATTAAATAAAAACTGGGCTAAAAAACAAATTTTTTTGGTCACCTTACATCACTAAAAGTGCAGCACCAAGCAATCAAAAAGGTGTATGCCCCCCAAAACAGTACCAATCTAACCATCACCTCATCCTTCAAAAAATGAGCCCCTACCTAAGACAATTGCACAAAAAATAAAAAATAACTATGGCTCTCAGACTATGGAGACATTAAAACATGATTTTTTTTTTGTTTCAAAAATGCTTTTATTGTGTTAAATGTAAAAAAAAATTAAAAAAGTAGACATATTAGGTACTGCCACGTCCAAAAAACCTGCTCTATAAAAATACCACATGACCTAACCACTCAGGTTAACACCGTAAAAAAGATAAAATAAAAACAGTGTCAAAAAAGCCTTTTTTGTCACCTTACATCACAAAAAGTGTAATAGCAAGCGATAAAAAGTCATACACACCCCAAAATAGTCCTAATCAAACCGTCATCTCATCCACAAAAATGATATCCTACCTAAGACAATCGCCCAAAAAACTGAAAAAACTATGGCTCTCAGACTTTGGAGACACTAAAACATATTATTTTTTTGTTTAAAAAAGGATATCATTGTGTAAAACTTACATAAATAAAAAAAGGTAGACATATTAGGTATTGCCACATCCGTAAGGACCTGCTCTATAAAAATATCACATGACCTAACACCTCAGATAAACACCGTAAAAAAATTAAATAAAAACGGTTTGTGAAAGCCTTTTTTTTGTCACCTTACATCACAAAAAGTATAATACCAAGTGATAAAAAAAGTCATACGCGGGGGCGTGGCCTGCGCTTGGAGGAGATGGCCGCTTGAGCTCACAGCTCCCTCCAGCCATAACGGTTAAAGCGACTAACCCCAGCATATGGTTCCTTAATTCAGCATTTGGGACCTTAATTTTAGAGCCAGGATGCCCAAGAGAAGAAAGACCAATGTAGGTCCGAAGAAAATATCGGATTTTACTTCTCTCAGCAGCATGAGTCAGCGCGGGCGGGAGCGACATCGCCTGCTTCTTCTCCGGCATCCGAACCTTCTCCGTGCTCAGAGATGAAGAGATTCAGATTTCTAAAGGGAGACGCAGCGGATCGGAGCCCCGAACCCTTCCTGCACATGCGGGTAAGCAGAGAAGCCCTTCAGCACACTTGGGGGGTCAGGATGCAACACACAGCAAGCTCACAGACAGAATCAGTTTTTTGGGGTTATTGTTCTGATGGACCAGAGGAAGGGTAAAATCGTCTGTGACACCCTCTCCACTTGTATTAGTGTTTATTAGAACAGGTTCTATAGAAATCTATGTGAAATCAGTGAATCAGTGTAAAAGGCTTGTGCTCTTTCATGCTATAGTAGGATCTTGGGCCTCTGCACGGTTCTTTATGCCTAGTGATAACATTGACCTGTAAGGCTGAGTTCACACTTGAGTTATTTGTCAGTTTTCACCCCCCATAACTGCCCAAATAAGTGAAGTGTGAAGTGATTCTAAGGCCTCTTTCACACTGGCGTGTGCGCCCCGTTGCCGTATTGTGGACTGCATTTGCGGATCCGCAATACACAGGTGGCGTTCTGTGGGCATCAGCATCACGGATGCGGACCCATTCACTTGAATAGGTCCGCAAATCCGGAGATGCAGAGTGCTTCCGTGGGGTTTCGTCCCGTACTTCCGTTCTGAAAAAAGATAGAACATTTCCTTGCTTGCGGATGCTTGCGATTTTCACGCAACCCCATTCATCTTGATGCGCTAGCAAGCCGCAATCTCCTGCCCTGCATAATGTCTACGAACATAGAGAGGCTCTGGAAGAAGATACTGCTGCTCTTCTAACATCAAAATTCAGTTGTGTGTTTGAAGACATTCCAGCTTCAGAGCAGAATGTTACTGAAATCTCACTTAAGAATATGCTGCAAGCTTTTAAATATTCTCTACACTCTTCATTGAAAGATGTGGTCCAGCCGCTCAATGCAGCAATAAATGAGGTGGAAAACAGAGCTGAGCATACGGAGACTAAAATGGAGAGTTAGTCTCATCACATAATGAGCTGATAGATGCGCACTATTCTTTGAAAGAAGAAGTTAAGATGATGCAATCTAAGATGGCCGACTTAGAAGATAGATCGCGCCGGAATAATGTTAAACTCAGAGGAGTGCCTGAGTCAATCGCACCAGCAGATCTTCAAGCATACCTACAAGAGCTTATTAAACTTCTTATACCTCAGTCATTGCCAGCAGATCTTGTCATAGACAGGATATACAGAATAGCTAAACCTGCATTCCTAGCTGATTCAGTGCCAAGAGATGTGCTTGCACGTGTGCATTTTTATCACGTAAAAGAGCGGTTTACTTCAGGCTGCTAGGAATCAAGTCCGTTACCTGAGCCATATAGCAAAGTTGCACTCTACTCAGATTTATCAGCAGCAACTCTGCGCCAGCGCAGGGAATTTCTACCAGTCACTACAGCTTTGAAAGAAAATAATATTCTATATAGATGGGGCTTTCCTACACGTTTGATCATCAAATATAACAAAGATCTGCATGTGATCAAAAACCTCACTGAGGTGTTAAGCTTCTCCAGGATCTCCAGATCAAATCATCGGCGGAAGAAAAGAGAAGACCATCTCCGCAGCACGCAGTACAAGATTGGCGCCGTGCACCAGATTGATGGAGTACATCATTCAGTGCTCCGATTTTCTCAGTTGTTGGTTTGGGGGGAACCTGTTCGTGTTCAAGTTGAACATTCCCCTTTCCGTTTAGGATGGAAGATGAGGATATGGACTCAACCCATCCTTATTATCAGATAAGCTTTATTACAGATCAGTCCTCTGCACTATAAGCTCTCTGTTCCAGCAAGGAGCCGAAACAACAGAGAAAGTTTGCTTTATTTACTTTATTTGCTGTTTTTTGTATGTTATATATGTTTTACTTTATTATTTGTTATAACAGTCGACCAGAGATCAGTGATGATTTGTATGAGAATAGGAGATACGTGGAATATCAGAGATGTGGGTTTGGAACCTCCGGACATCCTCTGATGTTAGCTAACATTCTAATACTAAAATGGTTCTGCATATAACGGCTCTTAATGTAAAAGGGTTGAACAGCCCATATAAGCGGAAAAAATTGTGGAAGGGGGCAATGAACCAAAAAAGTGATATTTTTTGTGCAGTTTGAAACACATATTCTGCTCAAGGATGCACATCGCCTGCGGAACCGGGGATTTCGGAAGTGTTCCAATCCCATTACTCTACTAAATCCAGAGGCGTCTTAATTGCAGTAAGAAATACTGTGGCATTCAAGTTAATAGACCAATACAAGGATGATAACGGTAGATATGTAATCTTAATATGCTCCCTTAATAGTGCTGTTTACACAATAGCGGCGATATACGCACCAAATATAAATGTCCGATACGATTTACACAAAAATATGACCCGTATAAATAAGGTGAAGCAAGGTAAACTCCTTGTACTGGGAGATTTAATTGCATAGTAAACCCTCAGTTAGACACGACAACACCTTCTAGATATACGTCCACTAAATCATTGAGGGAAATGATATGGCGAGAAGGTTTGTTTGATGTATGGAGAACATTACATGAGTCAGAGAGGGGATTACTCATTCCACTCGGCATCACACAACAGCTACTCCAGAATTGATATTATATTAGTAGATAAAGATGTACTTCTCCAGACTACCAAAACATCTATAGGTATGATTTCATGGTCGGATCATGCCCCAATTAACATTGAGGTAGAGGAAAGGTATAGAAATACGCCAGCCTCAGTGTGGAGGTGCAACTCATACCTTTTGAGTGATCCATCATCCAAAAAAAGTATTGAACAAGATATCAAAAACATATTTTGAGCTCAACCACAATTCAGTTAATGATCCGTTCTGTCTCTGGAATGCACACAAGGCAGTTATCAGAGGGTCATTTCTAAAACTGAACTACTCAGTAAAGAAATTAAGATCCCAGAAACTGCAATTATTGACCCCAGAAATACAAAAACTTGAATCCCAGAACAAAACTTTTCAAACTCAAACTCTCCAAACACAATTACACACCCTTAGGTTACAATTAAGAGACCATTTACTAGCAGATTATAATAAGCAACTATTCTATACTAAAGCACGTTATTACTCACAAAATAATAAAGCTGGGAAGCTACTAGCTACCAGACTTAAACAGCAGATTCAAAAATCCGGATTCCTTATCTAATAGACCAACATACTAAGGGGAAAATTCACATCCCACAAAAATTGCTGAACAATTTAGATGTTATTATGAGTCCCTATATAATTTCAAAATCAGATCCACTTATCACTCAGCCTTCTACATCGGATATCCAATCCTTTTGCAAAAGGTAAATCTTCCATCCCTTACAGATAAACAAATAGATACTTTAAATGAGGTAATTTTACTAACAGAGGTAACCTCAGCTATACGAAATCTACCAACAGGAAATCGCCGGGTCCAGATGGACTGACGGGGAGTATTACAAAACGTTACCTCACTTATTAGCGAAGCATCTCCAAGTGATTTACCAACAGGCTATGGTTGGAGGTTCATTCCGCGAGAAAACCAAGAAGCACTGATAGTTTACTTTACCCAAGCCAGGTAAAGATCCTGATAAACCTCAAAATTCAGGCCGATATCTTTACTAAATATAGATCTAAAGATATACGCTAAGATTTTAATCTATGAGAATAGCTCCTCTATTATTGAACCTCATACACGAAGATCAAGTAGGTTTTGTTATAGACTAGACAAGCATTTGATAATACCAGAAGAGTGCTGAATATATTGCATTATGTCACATCTTCTAAAATTCCATCTTTGATGGTATCTTTGGATGCCGAGAAGGCGTTTTAATCGCATAGGCTGGTCGTATGCTTTCTCGGTTCAATCTAGGTTTGGATTTAAGGATGGAATTTTACAAGCTATCAGGGCCCTATATTCAGCACCTTCGGCAAGGGGTGCTAACTAATGGAACACTCTCAAATAGATTGGATATTACAAACGGCACCCGTCAAGGGTGTCTGCTGTCACCACTGATATTTGTACTATGCATGAACCATTAGCTACTCTCTTGAGGTCGGATCCAGAAATAAAGGGGATAAATATAAGGGATCGGGAACACATTGTTTCCCTATATGCCGATGATGTTATCTTGACATTAGCAAATCCGGAAATATCATTGGCTAAATCGCTGGAGTTGATCCAAAAATTCGGGCAAATATCTTGTACAAACTTAATACTTTCGAAATCTCAGGCTATGCCATTGGGCCTTACATCCCATCTGTAGAAAGATTAAAAACCCAGTTTCATCTGGATTGGCAAACTGAAAATATTGGTTATCTGGGTGCAAAATCCCCTCCACATTTAGTCAACTCTATAAAAATAACTATTACCCATGCTATCTAATATTAAGAAGAGTCAATTCGATTGTCCAAATGTGAAATCTCGTGGACCGAAGAATAGTGGCCTTTAAGATGCTATTGCTGCCAAAACTACTATATCTGTTTTAGAACAGTAACCCATAAAAATACTGACTAAATTCTTCACAGATCTTCAAAATGTGTATCTAGGTTTATATGGGCAGATAGAAAACCTAGGGTCAAATACTCATTATTAACCAAACACAAATGTGTGGGGGATTGTGGAGTTCCCAATATGGAAGCAATACTAGCATGCAACGCAATTGGAATTGTGATTGCAAAATGGAAAAGAGAGGAGATCACAAACTGGATACATATAGAGAATAGCCTATATATCCAACAACATTACACGCCCTTACTTTTGAGAATAGGGATATAATACCCGATGCTAACACAAATTTCTCCTTTGACACGAACTACATTGCAGTGTTGGAGGGCCTTTCATAAAAAAGTGGCTGGAAAGGGTAATACTTCCTGGACTTAGTACCATTAGAGTACTTGAATTTACATATCAGGGACTTAGATCTCTCAAACTGGAGGGAAAAAGGTATTTTATGTATATCTCAATTATATGAGGCGGGAATGTTACAGGCTTATGAGCAATTAGCACATAAGTATCATATTCCTAATACTGACTTTTTTAAATACTTACTATAAGACATTTCCTTAGCAGTCATCACGAAGGTATTAACACTGGTGATACGCAGATAGCGTCTATTCATAAGATTAAAGCGAAAAATTACGAGTATGCTTATGGCTTGATAGATTCCCAATTCTCCTTCCATAAATCACAACCGTTTACAAGTTGGGAAAAAGACTTGGGTGATACCTTTGAACCTAAACAATGGGAATCCGCTCTTAAAACAGTTCACTTAGCTTGCAAATGCAGTACACATTATGAAGCAGCAATGAAAACATATTTACGATGGTATATGACACCTGATAGGCTGCACAAGATATACCCTACAACACTTCACAGTTATGTTGAGAAACTGTGGTCAAAAAGGTTCCTTATTACATACGTTATGGGAGTGTCCCGTTCTCAGAATTATTGGGGAGGAAGTGTTTCGCATCTTGTCTTCCACTGTGGGAATCACCATTCTTAATAAAGCTCATATAGCATTATTATATTTGGACCTAGGGATATTACCTCCAAACAGTAGAATACTAGCATGCAAGATCTTAGTAATATCCAAGTTGTGATCACCAGGACATTGGAAGGAGGTGGTGGCTCCTGCAGTGGAGGAGACGATATCTGCTATAAACACTACTTGGCAAAATAGAGAGAGCATTAACCCCCTCTATTTATCAACAAAAATATCTAAAGAATGTTTGGCAATTGTGGGCTGCTAACATACTTAGCAAGTAAACCTTAAAAAACCAATTGGTACACAGTTTACATATGTTTCTTAGGCATAAATGTCTCATATCCATAGATACTGTAACACAATGTAAATCAGGATATCGCTGATCTAATCAATACTGTTCTTGTCGACTTTTCTTTCCCTTTTCTTTGTGCTTTATTGTTCTTCTTTATGTTCTGTTTGTTAATTATAATTTAGTAGTATATCAAGGAATATAACAACAGGGTACCATAGAGTCTAGCTAATCGAGGAGATACATGCATATACACTATATATTATGGTGGTTTAATTATTAGCAAAGTGTGGTCAGGTCACATGCCAGTGGCTATAAACACTTATGTGTTAGAATTCCAGGTTGTTACATCTTAGTGGATGTCCTGGATTTCGTTTATAATGTAAAGAATGTATACCTTGCTTTACTATCTGAAACTTATGAATATGCCAATGGTGTTTTTTTTTCTTTTATTGATATGGATATCCCTGCGGTTGCGTCCGCTACTTTTTGCTTTATATTTGTCTTAAAAAATAATAAAAACTATTGGATTTAAAAAGTCATACGCACCCCAAAATAGTACTAATCAAACCGTCATCTCATCCCGCAAGAAATTAGACTCTACCTAAGACAATCACCCAAAAAATACTAAAAGTATGGCTCTCAGAATATGGAGACCCTGAAACATGATTTTTTTTATTCAAAAATGCTGTTATTGTTTAAAAAATAAATAAAATAAAAAAGTATACATATTAAGTGTTGCCGCGTCCAGAAGAACCTGCTGTATAAAAATATCACATGAACTAACCCCTCAGATGAACACCATAAAAAAAAAATATAAAAACGGTGTAAAAAAAAAACATTCTTTGTCACCTTACACAACAAAAAGTGTAATACCAAGCGATCAAAAAGTCATACACACCCTAAAATAGTACCAATCAAAAACCATCATCTCATACCAAAAAAATGAGCCCCTACATTAGACAGTCGCCCAAAAAAAAACCCCAAAAAACTATGGCTTTCAGAATATGGAGACACAATTATTATTTTTTTAACTGCTTTATTATGTAAAACTGAAACAAACAACCAAAAATAGTAGTCATATTTGGTATTGTCGTGTCTGTAACAACCAGCTCTATAAAAATACCACATGATCTAACCTGTCAGATGAACATTGAAAATAAAAAAATTATAAAAACGGTGCCAAAACAGCTATTTTTTGTTACCTTGCCTCACAAAAAGTGTAATATAGAGCAACCAAAAATCATATGTACCCTAAAATAGTACCAACAAAACTGCCACCTTCTCCGGTAGTTTCCAAAATGGGGTCATTTTTTGGGAGTTTCTACTCTAGGGGTGCATCAGGGGGTCTTCAAATGTTACATGGCAGCTTAAAATTATCCCAGTGAAATCTACTTTCCAAAAACCATATGGCGTTCCTTTCCTTCTGTGGCCTGCCGTGTGCCCGTACAGAAGTTTACAACAACATATGGGGTGTTTCTGTAAACTACAGAATCAGGGCAATAAATATTGAGTTTTGTTTGGCTGTTAACACTTGCTTTGTTAGTGGATTTTTTTTTTATCAAAATAGAAAATCTGACAAAAAAGTCAAATTCTGAAATTTCATCTCCATTTTCCATTAATTTTATTGAGCACCTAAAGGGTTAACAAAGTTTGTAAAATCAGTTTTGAATACCTTGAGGGGCATTATTTCTAAAATGGGGTCACTTATTGGGAGTTTCTACTCTAGGGGTGTATCAGGGGGTCTTCAAATATGACATGGCAGCTTAAAATTATCCCAGTGAAATCTGCTTTCCAAAAACCATATGGCATTCCTTTCCTTCTGCGCAATGCCATGTGCCCATACAGCAGTTTACGACCATATATGAGGTTTCTGTAAGGTAAAGAATCATGGCAATAAATATTGAGTTTTGTTTGACTGTTAACCCTTGCTTTGTTAGTGGAAATTTTTTTATTAAAATGGAAAATCTGCCAAAAAAGTTAAATTCTGAAATTTCATCTCCAAATTCCAGTAATTCCTGTGGACAAAACTTCAGGAAAGTTACGGCACTCTGGTTCTTGTATCAAAGCTTAGTGTTTAAGTACACCGAAAAAAAACAGCAACGTTTCGACACACAGGTCTTTCTCAAGCTACATGTGTGTTGAAACGTTGCTGTATTTTTTCGGTGTAATTAAACACTAAGCTTTGATCCAAAAACCAGAGTGCCGTGACTTTCCTGTAGTTTTGTCTACGTTTGAGGGGTCCCTGAGGCCGGGACCTGACGCCACGAGCACCGCCGCCATACCATGGACTATCAGTCCCAGTAAGTGGTGCTGTCCTATTCCATTTTATTAATTCCTGTGGAACACCTAAAGGGTTAACAAAGTTTGTAAAATCAGTTTTGAATACCTTGAGGGGTGTAGTTTCTAAAATGGGGTCATTTTTGGGTGGTTTCTATTATGCAAGCCTGCCAAAGTGACTTCAGACCTGAACTGGTCCTTAAAAAGTGGGTTTTGACAAGGCCGCAAATTAAGGATTTTGCCCAAAATGGGTGTTTATTTAATACCAGAATAGCACAGTAGTATGTAAAGGGTGTATCTCACAATGAAAGATGCAGCAAAGGCTGCAAAATTAAGTTTTTTGCCCTAAATTTGTGTTTTTTTTAATACCAGAATATGACCGCAGTATATAACGCTTGAATTTCACAAGTACAGATGCCGACAAGGCCGCAAATTAAGTACTTTGCCCAAAATGGGTGTTTTTTTAATACCAGTATAGCACAGAAGTATCTAAAGCATGTATCTCGCACTGACAGATGCAGACAAGGCCGCAAATTAAGTATTTTGCCCTAAATGGGTGTTTTTTAAAACCCAGAAAATTATAGCTGTATTTGTAGATTAAATTGCACACTGACTAATGCGGCAGAGGCCCCAGATGGAATATATTGCCAAAAATTGGTGTTTTTTCAAAGTCAGAAAATTATTGAAGTATTTCAAGCTTAACAATCACAGATGCAGCAAAGGCTGCAATATTAAGTATTTTGCCCAAAATAGGTGTTTTTTGAATAACAGAATATGACAGCAGTATATAACGCTTGAATTTCACACGCACAGATGCAGCAAGGGCTGTAAAATTGTGTATTTTGCCCAAAAAATGTGTTTTTTAAAACCCAGAAAATTATAGCTGTATTTCTAGCTTAAATTACACCCTGAGTAATGCGGCAGAGGCCCCAGATGGAGGGTATTGCAAAAAATAGGTGTTTCTTAAAACCCAGAAAATTATTGAAGTATTTAAAGCTTGCTTTAACAATAACAAATGCAGCAAAGGCTGCAATATTAAGTATTTTGCCCAAAATGGGTGTTTCTTTACTAACAGAATATGGCAGCATTATATAACGCTTGAATTTAACACGTACAGATGCAGCAAGGGCTGTAAAATTGAGTATTTTGCCCAAAAAGGGTGTTTTTTAAAACCCAGAAAAATAAAACTGTATTTCTACCTTAAATTGCACCCTGACTAATGCGGCAGAGGCCCCAGATGGAGGGTATTGCAAAAAATAGGTGTTTCTTAAAACCGAGAAACTTATTGAAGTATTTCAAGCATGTTTTTAGCAATCACAGATGCAGCAAAAGCTGCAATATTAAGTATTTTGCCCAAAATGGGTGTTTTTTTTTATTAACAGAGTATGACAGCAGTATATAACGCTTGAATTTCACACGTACAGATGCAGCAAGGGCTGTAAAATTGAGTATTTTGCCCAAAAAGGGTGTTTTTTAAAACCTAGAAAATGATAGCTGTATTTCTAGCTTAAATTGCACACTGAGATGTAGGATATTGCCAAAAATGTTTTTTTTTTTAAACCTAGATTATTATTGCAGTATTTCAAGCTTGGATTTCAATGTCACGAAAGCACATATACAGTGCTGGTGCGCTGAGATTGCATAAAATGGCCGCCGCCGCCCACCTAACTAACAGACGGATAAAAGTTAGTTTTCTCTGTCACTGGGCTCAGGGCAGGGTAAAAAGATTGTGCACTGCACCCACACAACTAAATCTGTGTAAATCGCTGAGTTCAATTGCTGTCCTGATTAAAGTTTCTTTCCTATTCTCTACCTCACAGCAGCAGCATCCTCTTCCTACACTAGTAACATGCAGCGCTACGTGACTCCAGCTTATATAGAGGCTGGGTCACATGCTGCACTGGCCAATCACAGCCATGCCGTTAGTAGGCATGGCTGTGATGGCTTCTAAGGGCACCGAGTTAAACGCTTGTTGATTGGCTGCTCTGCAGCCTTTCAAAAAGCGCCAAGAAATCGCCGAACACCAAACCCGAACCCGAACTTTTACTGAAATGTTCGGGTTCGGGTCCGGGGTCCAAAAATCCTAAAGTTCGGTACAAACCCGAACTTTACAGTTCGGAGTCACTCAACAGTAATCAAGGGTTAACAACAAAACAAACATCAATATTTATTACCCTGATTCTGTGGTTTGCAGAAACACCCCATATGTGGTCATAAACCACTTTATGGGCACACAACAGAGCTCAGATGGCAAGGAGTGCCATATGGTTTTTGGAGGGCAATTTTGCCGGAATGGTCTTTAGGCGCCATGCTGCAGTTGAAGAGACCATGAAGTACCCCACAGTGAAAACTCCCAAAAAGTGATCACATTTTTGTAAACTACACCACCCAAGAAATTTTTAAGGGGTGCATTGAGCACATGACCCAACAGGTGTTTCATAGAATTTATAGTACTTGGCTATGAAAATGAAAATTTACATTTTGTTTTACAAATAAATGGTTTGTTAAGCCCAAACTTTCTTTTTCACAAATATAACAGGAGAATATTCCTACAATTTGCTAGCCATTTCCTGAATACAGTAACACCCCCAATTGTGGTTGTAAACTGTTATTTGGGGAAATGCCAGGGCTCAGAAGGGAAGGAGCGGCATCTATATTTTCTAACATGGATTTTTCTGACATGGTTTTTAAGAGCGATAGCTTTTTTATTTTTTTGTTGACTGAGCTGCGTGAGGGCTTATTTTTTGCCGGACAAGCAGTAGTTTTTATTGGCACCATTTGGCTTTCTGATCGCTTTTTCTCTCATTTTTTGTGAAGTGAGGTCAGAAAAAAAGCTGTTTGGTGTCATCTTTCTATTTTTTTTACACTGTTCACCTGATATTTTTATATATCTGATTGATACAGACGCAACAATACCAAATATGTCTATTTTTTTTTTTATGTTTTACACAATAAGAACATTTTTAGAAAAAAAAATCATATTTTTGTGTTGCCATTTTCTTAGAGTCATATTTTTTTTTTTCTGGCTATGGTCTTGTGTGAGGGCTTATTTCTTGCGGGATGAGGTGACGTTTTTAGCTGCTACCATTTTTGGGTACATATTGACTTTTTGATCGATTGACATTTATTTTTTTGTGAGGAGAGACTTTTTTTTATAGGTCATTCACCTGATGGGGTAGATCATGTGATATTTTTATAGAGCCGGTTGTTATAGACACAGTGATACCAAATATGTCTGATTTTTTTTCTATTTTTAACATTTTTTAATTGACTTTATTGAGGAATTTTTTTTTTTACATATAAACTTTTATTTTTTTAATAAAATACTATGGGGGCATTGAAGTTCATTTTTTTTTTTTTACTATTGATTTCTAGTGTAACGGGCTGACATACTACCCCCAATTACAGGAATGCAGCCCTCAGAGAGGCTGTACAGCATAATACTATACTGTACAGCCTCAGTGCAGGGCTGATCGAGGTCTGTGGAAGACCTTAAAGCTCCTGCACTTCCCCTGCCCGTGCGGTCAAGACAGGAAGCAGCACTTTGCTTTCTCAGCTATATACACGAGTGCACGGTTCAGTACTGTATACTGTATATACAAAGATCTAGAAGACAGGGACACCCAGTAACGTTGTCACGAAACAAATTTATTTTTGAAATTCGGGAAGCAGCCGAAACAAGGTTTTCTAAACTTTGCTCATCTCTATAATGATAAACGACACCAGATTCCCTGACATTTCACATCCACAATGGCACTAGACAGGGGTGCACTCTATCCCCCTTACTGTTTGTGGCTAACATAGAGCCCTCTTACAGGCGTTTCGTTAGATCTGATCAAAAGTGACACTCTTCAATAGAAACTAAAATCAATTTGTGGCTTTTGCTAGGGATGACCAACCCGTTTTTTGGGGGGATGTTCTGTTCGCCCGTGTTCAGACGAACTCAGGTCAAAGTTGGGTTTGGGACCCGAACTTGACAGCCGAACCTAACCCCATTGAAGGTTAGATATATACTGTGGGACTCGCTGGTTCAATTTCAAGCAACTCTCTCTAATACAAAGATACAAATCCTTGATGTGCTCATTAAACTGGGGGCCAAGTTACACTTGACAGGCTTAAGGATTGAGCAATGCTACGTTCCATCACCCCTTTCCATTTGCACGATATTTTACTCTTCACAAAAGTCTAGTCGCCCCCCCAATCTCCTGATACACCCACTATGTTTGAGTCAATGGCTATTTCTCACAGAGCTCCTTCCAAGAAAATCTCTTGCATATATATTTAATGCTAATTGGCAGATCACCTCTTCAGATTATAGATTTCTAATTCATTGGGAACAAGATTTCAGGGTTTAATTTTCTCTAAGAGAAAAGAAACATCTGCTGGCTCAAACAACTAGGGTTTTCCAGAATTGTGGGACTTCAATAAAATTACTAATTAGTAATTAAACACTGTTAATATACCCCTAACAACTACATAAACTATTCCTAGCTACTAGCTATATACACTTCTCAAAAAAATAAAGGGAACACTTAAAACAACACAATGGTAACTCCAAGTCAATCACACTTCTGTGAAATCAAACTGTCCACTAGAAGCAACACAGAATGACAATCAATTTCACATGCTGTTGTGCAAATGGTATAGGCCAACAGGTGGAAATTATAGGCAATTAGCAATAAAGGAGTGGTTCTGCAGGTGGTAACCACAGACCATTTCTCAGTTCCTATGCTTCCTGGCTGATGTTTTGGTCACTTTTGAATGCTGGCGGTGCTTTCACTCTAGTGGTAGCATGAGACGGAGCTCTAACAAACCCACACAAGTGGCTCAGGTAGTGCAGCTTATCCAGGATGGCACATCAATGCGAGCTTGTGCAAGAAGGTTTGCTGTGTCTGTCAGAGTAGTGTCCATAGCATAGAGGTGCTACCAGGGAGACAGGCCAGTACATCAGGAGACGTGGAGGAGGCCGTAGGAGGGCAACAACCCAGCAGCAGGACCGCTACCTCCACCTTTGTGCAAGAGAACAGGAGGAGCACTGCCAGAGCCCTGCAAAATGACCTCCAGCAGGCCACAAAATGTGCATGTGTCTGCTCAAACAGTCAGAAACAGACTCATGAGGGTGTATGAGGGCCCGACGTCCAAAGGTGGGGGGTGTGCTTACAGCCCAACACCGTGCAGGACGTTTGGAATTTGCCAGAGAACACCAAGATTGTTTAGGGTCGTTGTCTTGTTGAAAGATCCAGCCCCGACGCAGCTTCAGCTTTGTCACTTATTCCTGGACATTGGTCTCCAAATTTGCTGATACTGAGTGGAATCCATGTGTCCCTCAACTTTGACAAGGTTCCCAGTCCCTGCACTGGCCACACAGCCCCACAGCATGATGGAACCACCACCATATTTTACTGTAGGAAGCAGGTGTTTTTCTGGAATGTTTTTCCTCCATGCATAACGCCCCTTGTTATGGCCAAATAACTCAATTTTAGTTTCATCAGTCCACAGCACCTTATTCCAAAATGAAGCTGGCTTGTCCAAATGTGCTTTAGCCCACCTCAAGCTGCACTTTTTGTGCTGTGGGCGAGAAAAGGGCTTCCTCTGCATCACTCTCGCATACAGCATCTCCTTGTGTAAAGTGCGCCGAATGGTTGAACGATGCACAGTGACTCCATCTGCAGTAAGGATGAATGTTGTAGAGTCTTTGGTGCTGGTCTGTGGGTTGACTCTGACTGTTCTCACCATTCATCGCTTCTGTCTATACGAGATTTTTCTTGGTCTGCCACTTCGAGCCATAACTTGAACTGAGCCTGTGGTCTTCTATTTCCTCAATATGTTCCTAACTGTGGAAACAGACAGCTGAAATCTCTGAGACAGCTTTCTGTATCCTTCCCCTAAACCATGATGGTGAAAAAATCTTTGTCTTCAGGTCAGTTGGAGAGTTGTTTTGAGACCCCCCATGTTGCTACTCTTCAGAGAAAATTAAAAGAGGAGGGAAACTTTACAATTGACCCCCTTAAATACTCTTTCTCATATTTGGAGTTCACTTGTGTATGTAGGTCAGGGGTCACTGAGCTTACCAAGCCAATTTGAGTTTCAATAATTAGTTCTAAAGGTTTTGGAATCAATAAAATGACAACAGTGCCCAAATTTATGCACCTGCCTAATTTTGTTTAAACAGTTATAGCACACTTTCTGTAAATCCAATAAACTTAATTTCACTTCTCAAATATCACTGTGGTGTGTCTCCTATATGATATATTTACTGACATTTTTAATCGTAACAACCAACGATTTATACAGGAAAATCATGACGATTAACAAGGTTGCCCAAACTTTTGCATCCCGCTGTATTTGGTGGCTGTGCCTAGCTATTAAACTGTACTGGTGTGTGGTGGTTGATGCCCTTTCAGATGTGTATAGAAGAAAGTTCAGTTATCTCCGAAAATATGTTACTTGGGTTGTTTGATGAAATGAAAGACTTATCGGCCAAGAGGAGTTTGTTTCTTCACTATTTCAGCTGTCTGTTTCCACAGTTAGGAACATATTGAGGAAATAGAAGACCACAGGCTCAGTTCAAGTTATGGCTCGAAGTGGCAGACCAGAAAAATCTCGTATAGACAGAAGCGATGAATGGTGATAACAGTCCAGAGTCAACCCACAGACCAGCACCAAAGACCTACAACATCATCTTACTGCAGATGGAGTCACTGTGCATCGTTCAAACCATTCGGCGCACTTTACACAAGGAGATGCTGTATGCGAGAGTGATGCAGAGGAAGCCTTTTCTCCGCCCACAGCACAAAAAGTGCCACTTGAGTGGGCTAAAGCACATTTGGACAAGCCAGCTTCATTTTGGAATAAGGTGCTGTGGACTGATGAAACTAAAATTGAGTTATTTGCCATAACAAGGGGCGTTATGCATGGAGGAAAAAGAACACAACATTCCAAGAAAAACACCTGCTTCCTACAGTAAAATATGGTGGTGGTTCCATCATGCTGTGGGGCTGTGTGGCCAGTGCAGGGACTGGGACCCTTGTCAAAGTTGAGGGACACATGATTCCACTCAGTATCAGCAAATTCTGGAGACCAATGTCCAGAATCAGTGACAAAGCTGAAGCTGCGCCGGGGCTGCATCTTTCAACAAGACAACGACCCTAAACACTGCTCAAAATCCACTAAAGCATTTATGCAGAGGAACAAGTACAATGTTCGGAATGGCCCATCTCAGTCCCCAGACCTGAAAATAATTGAAAATTTGTGGTGTGACTTAAAGAGAACTGTCCATGCTCGGAAGCTATCAAACCCTGAATGAACTAAAGATGTTTTGTAAAGAGGGAATGGTCCAAAATACCTTCACCAGAATCCAGACTCTCATTGGAACCTACAGAAGCGTTTAGAGGCTGTAATTTCTGCAAAAGGAGGATCTACTAAATATTGATTTCATTTCTTTTTTGTGGTGCCCAAATTTATTGCACCTGCCTAATTTTGTTTAAACAATTATAGCACACTTTCTGTAAATCCAATAAACTTAATTTCACTTCTCAAATATCACTGTGTGTATCTCCTATATGATATATTTAACTGACTTTTTTTATCGTAAGAACCAACGATTTATACAGGAAAATCATGACGATTAACAAGGTTGCCCAAACTTTCGCATCCCGCTGTATTTGGTGGCTGTGCCTAGCTATTAAACTGTACTGGTGTGTGGTGGTTGGATGCCCTTTCAGATGTGTATAGAAGAAAGTTCCAGTTATCTCCGAAAAGTATGTTTACTTGGGTTGTTTGATGAAATGAAAGACTTATCGGCCAAGAGAGTTTTGTTTCTTCACCTATTAGCAGCATATAGACCTCTTATAGCCTCCCATTGGAAGTTGGAGTTGCCTCTCTCTATTCCACAGTGGTTGATTAATTGTGACCAGGTTTATAGATTGCAATAATTAGCACACTGGGAATTGAGCACACCATACCTCCTTTGCAGTATCTGGAACCCTTGGAGGCTCTTCTCTCAGAGCTCCTTCCAAGAAAATCTCTTGCATATATTCAATACTAATTGGGTGGATCAGATTATAGATTTCTTATTCAATGGAACAAGATTTCAGGTGTAATTTTCTCTAAGAGATAATACATGTCTGTTGGCTCAAACAACTAGGGTTTCCAGATGTGTGCGGCTTCAAGAAAATTACTATTACGTATTAAAACATTGTTATACCCCTAATAAACCTACATAAACTTTTCCTATCTATGGCTATATGATGGCAATGTGGGAATGAGGTTGGCCCGGCGGTCGTTTCGCGGCGAACTTTGCTCGTTCACGATTCGCCGAACATGCGAACATATGGCGATATTCGCACCCGCCATATTCTTTTACATTGTGAAGAACTTTGACCCAAGACACATCCATCAGTGGTACAAGACAGCCAATTGAGACGTTTTAGCACATGGACATACCCCCTACCTTATAAATAAACCCTATCTGGCCACTATTTTACATTCAGTCTTTGCCAGTGTAGGGAGAGGTTGCTGTGTGGAGCAGGAACAGACTGTTAGGGACACTAACGCTAGCTAATAGGTCCACAACGTCCTTTTAACACTTGTAGTGCGGACTATTCAGCACTACTGTGGTTCCGGATGATTAATTTCCCTTTGGAAACTATTGAAGGCTATTGATGGACCATTGAAAGAGTCATCCTTTGCAATATTTGCACTACTGGTTTTAATATACTATAAGGGATATATCAATATATTCAAGTAGTAGTCAGATATCTTCCAATTTAAAACAATATGTCAGGTAGTCTGCAGTCTAAGCGCAAGGCCAGCGCTTTATTATCCCCCAGTATTGGAATTCAGACACACGATTATTTACCAACTAAGGAGGAGTAGAATTCACCATCCTGCAGACTCCATTCGCGTGTACAACGCCTGCTGCACGAGGGGAAGCCTGTATCCTCAGCGGGTCCCACGTGGATTGCCATTCTTGGCGCAGGATCTTCTGGTAACTGAGAGCCCTTGAGACCGGAGCACCGAAACACACAGGAGGCGCACCGTGTAGAGGGCAGAGAATCCATTGAAGCCCTCCGGGTAAGATCGTATGTGTCTGCAAGAGTAGCGATCGCATTCTTTGAAGTATACAGCGGGACGCCGCTGTCTCAGCTAAGTGAGCGGAAGGCCGCTCCGAATATTGTCAGCGCTGGCTTGCACTTTAGACTGGAGACTACCTGGCATATGTTTTAAATTGGAAGATATCTGACTACTACTTGAATATATTGATATATCCCTTATAGTGCGGGACTATTCAGCACTACTGTGGTTCCGGATGATTAATATCCCATTTGGAAACTATTGAAGGCTATTGATGGACCATTGAAAGAGTCATCCTTTGCAATATTTGCACTACTGGTTTTAATATACTATATATTATTGTCCCTTGGTAATCACTATTATTGCTGCTAAATTAATATAGATTTTAGGATATCGATTTATTTTATATTCATATTTATTAATAAATCCTACTGTTCTCAATACTACAGACAGTGCCCCACTATTACTTACTTATTATATTCATGAAAAAATCCCAAATTTACCCAAAATTTCGAAAAATTTTCAATTTTCAAAATTTCAATTTCTCTGCTTTTAAGACAAAAAAGTGATACCTCATAAAAAATTTATTACTTAACATTTCCCGTATATCTACTTCATGTTGGCAACATTTTTCTAAATGTCAGTTTATTTTTTTAGGACGTTAGAAGGCTTAGAAGTTTAGAAGCAATTTCTTAAAATGTTAAGAAAATTTCCAAAACCCACTTTTAAGTACCTAGTTCAGATCTGAAGTCCACTTTGTGGGGCTTACCTAGTGGAAACCCCCATAAATGGACCCCATTGTAGAATACTACACCCTTAAGTTACTCAAAACTGATTTACAAACTATGTTAACCCTTTAGGTGTTCCACAAGAATTAAAGGAAAATGGAGATGAAATAAAAAAAAAATATTTAACACATTGAGGGTTAAGCAGCCAACAAAACTCAATTGGTGTTACCCTATTCCTGCGGTTTACATAAACACCACAGATGTGGTCGTAAACTGATGTAAGGGCACATGGAAGGGAGCAGAAGGAAAGGAGCGCCATATTGTTTTTTGGAAGGCAGATGTTGCTGGGACTGATTTTTAGATGCCATATCCCATTTGAAGCCCCTCTGATGCACCTTACAGTAGAAATTCTCAGAAAGTGACCCCATTTTTGGAAACTAGGGGATAAGGTGCCAGTTTTATTGGGTACTAATTTTGGGGTACATATTGATTTTTTATGCTCTATATTAAGTTTTTTACGTTTTGGCACCGGTCGGTTTTATTTTTTTTACAACATTTATCTGACAGAGTATCATGTGCTATTTTTATAGAGCAGGTGTTACGGACGCGGTGATCAAATATCTACTTTCTTTGTTTCAGGGTTTCATAAAAATAGAGTTGAGCGAACACCTGGATTTCGGGTTCGAGAAGTTCGGCCGAACTTCCCGGAATGTTCGGGGTCGGTATCCGAACCCGACCCGAACTTCGTCCAGAACCCGAACCCCATTGAAGTCAATGTGGACCCGAACTTTCGGCACTAAAAAGGCTGTAAAACAGCCCAGGAAAGAGCTAGAGGGCTGCAAAAGGCAGCAACATGTAGGTAAATCCCCTGCAAACAAATGTGGATAGGGAAATGAATTAAAATAAAAATAAAAAAAATTAAAATTAAAACCAATATCAATTGGACAGAGGTCCCATAGCAGAGAATCTGGCTTCACATCAGCAGAGAATCAGTCTCATCATGCCATAGCAGAGAATCTGGCATCATGTCAGCAGAGAATCAGTCTTCATGTCATAGCAAGAATCAGGCTTCATGTCACCCACCACTGGAACAGGCCACTGTCACATATTTAGGCCCAGGCACCCAGGCAGAGGAGAGAGGTCCCGTAACAGAGAATCTGGCTTCATGTCAGCACAGAATCAGTCTTCATGTTATAGCAGAGAATCAGGCTTCACGTCACCCACCACTGGAACAGGCCCACTGTCACATATTTAGGCCCCGGCACCCAGACAGAAGAGAGAGGGTCCCGTAACAGAGAATCTGGCTTCATGTCAGCACAGAATCAGTCTTCATGTCATAGCAGAGAATCAGGCTTCACGTCACCCACCACTCGAACAGGCCACTGTCACATATTTAGGCCCCGGCACCCAGACAGAGGAGAGAGGTCCCTAACAGAGAATCTGGCTTCATGTCAGCACAGAATCAGTCTTCATGTCATAGCAGAGAATCAGGCTTCACGTCACCCACCACTGAACAGGCCACTGTCACATATTTAGGCCCCGGCACCCAGACAGAGGAGAGAGGTCCGTAACAGAGAATCTGGCTTCATGTCAGCACAGAATCAGTCTTCATGTCATAGCAGAGATCAGGCTTCACGTCACCCACCACTGGAACAGCCACTGTCACATATTTAGGCCCAGGCACCCAGCAGAGGAGAGAGGTCCCGTAACAGAGAATCTAGCTTCATGTCAGCACAGAATCAGTCTTCATGTTATAGCAGAGAATAAGGCTTCACGTCACCCACCACTGGAACAGGCCACTGTCACATATTTAGGCCCCGGCACCCAGACAGAGGAGAGAGGTCCCGTAACAGAGAATCTGGCTTCATGTCAGCACAGAATCAGTCTTCATGTCATAGCAGAGAATCAGGCTTCACGTCACCCACCACTGGAACAGGCCACTGTCACATATTTAGGCCCCGGCACCCAGACAGAGGAAAGAGGTCCCGTAACAGAGAATCTGGCTTCATGTCAGCACAGAATCAGTCTTCATGTCATAGCAGAGAATCAGGCTTCACGTCACCCACCACTGGAACAGGCCACTGTCACATATTTAGGCCCAGGCACCCAGGCAGAGGAGAGAGGTCCCGTAACAGAGAATCTGGCTTCATGTCAGCACAGAATCAGTCTTCATGTTATACCAGGGAATCAGGCTTCACGTCACCCACCACTGGAACAGGCCACTGTCACATATTTAGGCCCCGGCACCCAGACAGAGGAGAGAGGTCCCGTAACAGAGAATCTGGCTTCATGTCAGCACAGAATCAGTCTTCATGTTATAGCAGAGAATCAGGCTTCACGTCACCCACCACTGGAACAGGCCACTGTCACATATTTAGGCCCCGGCACCCAGACAGAGGAGAGAGGTCCCGTAACAGAGAATCTGGCTTCATGTCAGCACAGAATCAGTCTTCATGTCATAGCAGAGAATCAGGCTTCACGTCACCCACCACTGGAACAGGCCACTGTCACATATTTAGGCCCAGGCACCCAGGCAGAGGAGAGAGGTCCCGTAACAGAGAATCTGGCTTCATGTCAGCACAGAATCAGTCTTCATGTTATAGCAGAGAATCAGGTTTCACGTCACCCACCACTGGAACAGGCCACTGTCACATATTTAGGCCCCGGCACCCAGACAGAGGAGAGAGGTCCCGTAACAGAGAATCTGGCTTCATGTCAGCACAGAATCAGTCTTCATGTTATAGCAGAGACTCAGGCTTCACGTCACCCACCACTGGAACAGGCCACTGTCACATATTTACGGCCCCGGCACCCAGACAGAGGAGAGAGGTCCCGTAACAGAGAATCTGGCTTCATGTCAGCACAGAATCAGTCTTCATGTCATAGCAGAGAATCAGGCTTCACGTCACCCACCACTGGAACAGGCCACTGTCACATATTTAGGCCCCGGCACCCAGACAGAGGAGAGAGGTCCCGTAACAGAGAATCTGGCTTCATGTCAGCACAGAATCAGTCTTCATGTCATAGCAGAGAATCAGCTTCACGTCACCCACCACTGGAACAGGCCACTGTCACATATTTAGCCCAGGCACCCAGGCAGACGAGAGGGTCCCGTAACAGAGAATCTGGCTTCATGTCAGCACAGAATCAGTCTTCATGTTATAGCAGAGAATCAGGTTTCACGTCACCCACCACTGGAACAGGCCACTGTCACATATTTAGGCCCCGGCACCCAGACAGGAGGAGAGAGGTCCCGCGTAACCAGAGATCTGGCTTCATGTCAGCACAGAATCAGTCTTCATGTCATAGCAGAGAATCAGGCTTTCACGTCACCCACCACTGGAACAGGCCACTGTCACTATTTAGGCCCCGGCACCAGAACAGAGGAGAGAGGTCCCGTAACAGAGAATCTGGCTTCATGTCAGCACAGAAATCAGTCCTTCATGTTATAGCAGAGACTCAGGCTTCACGTCACCCACCACTGGAACAGGCCACTGTCACATTTTAGGCCCCGGCACCCAGACAGAGGAGAGAGGGTCCCGTAACGAGAATCTGGCTTCATGTCCGCAAGAATCAGTCGTCATGTTATAGCAGAGAATCAGGCTCACGTCACCCACCACTGGAACAGGCCACTGTCACATATTTAGGCCCCGGCACCCAGACAGAGGAGAGAGGTCCCGTAACAGAGAATCTGGCTTCATGTCAGCACAGAATCAGTCTTCATGTCATAGCAGAGAATCAGGGCTTCACGTCACCCACCACTGGAACAGGCCACTGTCACATATTTAGGCCCAGGCACCCAGGCAGAGGAGAGAGGTCCCGTAACAGAGAATCTGGCTTCATGTCAGCACAGAATCAGTCTTCATGTCATAGCAGAGAATCAGGCTTCACGTCACCCACCACTGGAACAGGCCACTGTCACATATTTAGCCCAGGCACCAAGGCAGATGAGAGAGGTCCCGTAACAGAGAATCTGGCTTCATGTCAGCACTGAATCAGTCTTCATGTTATAGCAGAGAATCAGGCTTCACGTCACCCACCACTGGAACAGGCCACTGTCACATATTTAGGCCCAGGCACCCAGGCAGAGGAGAGAGGTCCCGTAACAGAGAATCTGGCTTCATGTCAGCACAGAATCAGACTTCATGTCATAGCAGAGAATCAGGCTTCACGTCACCCACCACTGGAAGAGGCCACTGTCATATATTTAGGCCCAGGCACCTAGGCAGAGGAGAGAGGTCCCGTAACAGAGAATCTGGCTTCATGTCAGCACAGAATCAGTCCTTCATGTTATAGCAGAGAATCAGGCTTCACGTCACCCACCACTGGAACAGGCCACTGTCACATATTTAGGGCCCCGGCACCCAGACAGAGAGAGGTTCATTCAACTTTGGGTTGCCCCGCAATAAATGGTAAAATGAAATTAAAAATAGGATTGAATGAGGAAGTGCCCTGGAGTACAATAATATATTGTTAAGGGGAGGTAGTTAATGTCTAATCTGCACAAGGGATGGACAGGTCCTGTGGGATCCTTGCCTGGTTCATTTTATGAACGTCAGCTTGTCCACATTGGCTGTAGACAGGCGGCTGCGTTTGTCTGTAATGACGCCCCCTGCCGTGCTGAATACACGTTCAGACAAAACGCTGGCCGCCGGCAGGCCAGCACCTCCAAGGCATAAAAGGCTAGCTCTGGCCACGTGGACAATTTGGAGACCCAGAAGTTGAATGGGGCCGAACCATCAGTCAGTACGTGGAGGGGTGTGCACAGGTACTGTTCCACCATGTTATTGAAATGTTGCCTCCTGCTAACACGTTCCGTATCAGGTGGTGGTGCAGTTAGCTGTGGCATGGTGACAAAACTTTTCCACATCTCTGCCATGCTAAGACTGCCCTCAGAGGAGCTGGCCGTGACACAGCTGCGTTGGAGACCTCTTGCTCCTCCTCTGCCTTCGCCTTGGGCTTCCACTGGTTCCCCTGTGACATTTGGGAATGCTCTCAGTAGCGCGTCTACCAATGTGCGCTTGTACTCGCGCATCTTCCTATCACGCTCCAGTGTAGGAAGTAAGGTGGGCACATTGTCTTTGTACCGGGGATCCAGCAGGGTGGCAACCCAGTAGTCCGCACACGTTAAAATGTGGGCAACTCTGCTGTCGTTGCGCAGGCACTGCAGCATGTAGTCGCTCATGTGTGCCAGGCTGCCCAGAGGTAAGGACAAGCTGTCCTCTGTGGGAGGCGTATCGTCATCGTCCTGTGTTTCCCCCCCCGCCACGCACCAGTGATGGGCCCGAGGTGCGTTGGGTGCCAGCCCGCTGTGAACCTGCTTCATCCTCATCCTCCTCCACCTCCTCCTCATCCTCGTCCTTCTCATCCTCCAGTAGTGGGCCCTGTCTGGCCACATTTGTACCTGGCCTCTGCTGTTGCAAAAAACCTCCCTCTGAGTCACTTCGAAGAGACTGGCCTGAAAGTGCTAAAAATGACCCCTCTTCCTCCTCTTCCTCCTGGGCCACCTCCTCTTCCATCATCGCCCTAAGTGTTTTCTCAAGGAGACATAGAAGTGGTATTGTAACACTGATAACGCGATCATCGCCACTTGCCATGTTGGTGGAGTACTCGAAACAGCGCAACAGGGCACACAGGTCTCGCATGGAGGCCCAGTCATTGGTGGTGAAGTGGGGCTGTTCCGCAGTGCGACTGACCCGTGCGTGCTGCCGCTGAAACTCCACTATGGCCTGCTGCTGCTCGCACAGTCTGTCCAGCATGTGCAAGGTGGTGTTCCACCTGGTGGGCACGTCGCAAATGAGGCGGTGAGCGGGAAGGCCGAAGTTACGCTGTAGCGCAGACAGGCGAGCAGCGGCAGGGTGTGAACGCCGGAAGCGTGAACAGACGGCCCGCACTTTATGCAGCAGTTCTGACATGTCGGGGTAGTTGTGAATGAACTTCTGCACCACCAAATTCAGCACATGCGCCAGGCAAGGGATGTGCGTCAAACCGGCTAGTCCAGAGCTGCAACGAGATTTCGCCCATTATCGCACACCACAGGCCAGGCTTGAGGCTCACCGGCAGCAACCACTCGTCGGTCTGTTGTTCTATACCCCGCCACAACTCCTGTGCGGTGTGGGGCCTGTCCCCCAAACATATGAGTTTCAGAACGGCCTGCTGACGTTTACCCCATTCTGTGCTGAAGTTGGTGGTGAAGGTGTGTGGCTGTCTGGATGAGCAGGTGGAAGAAGAGGAGGAGGAAGCTGAGTAAGAGGAGGAGGAGACAGGAGGCAAAGAATGTTGCCCTGCGATCCTTGGCGGCGGAAGGACGTGCGCCAAACAGCTCTCTGCCTGGGGCCCCAGCCGCCACTACATTTACCCAGTGTGCAGTTAGGGAGATATAGCGTCCCTGGCCGTGCTTACTGGTCCACGTATCTGTGGTTAGGTGGACCTTGCCACAGATGGCGTTGCGCAGTGCACACTTGATTTTATCGGATACTTGGTTGTGCAGGGGAAGGCACGGCTCTCTTGGAGAAGTAGTGCCGGCTGGGAACAACATACTGTGGGACAGCAAGCGACATGAGCTGTTTGAAGCTGTCTGTGTCCACCAGCCTAAATGACAGCATTTCATAGGCCAGTAGTTTAGAAATGCTGGCATTCAGGGCCAGGGATCGAGGGTGGCTAGGTGGGAATTTACGCTTTCTCTCAAATGTTTGTGAGATGGAGAGCTGAACGCTGCCGTGTGACATGGTTTGAGATGCTTGGTGACGCAGGTGGTGGTGTTGGTGGTACATCCCATGTTTGCTGGGCGGCAAGTGCCAACGTCCCTCCAGAGGCGGAGGAAGAGGCCGAGGCGGGCGGCAGCAGCAGAAGAGGCCGAGGCGGCAGCAGCAGAAGAGGTAGCAGGGGGAGCCTGAGTGACTTCCTTGTTTTTAAGGTGTTTACTCCACTGCAGTTCATGCTTTACATGCAGGTGCCTGGTCATGCAGGTTGTGCTAAGGTTCAGAACGTTAATGCCTCGCTTCAGGCTCTGATGGCACAGCGTGCAAACCACTCGGGTCTTGTCGTCAGCACATTGTTTGAAGAAGTGCCATGCCAGGGAACTCCTTGAAGCTGCCTTTGGGGTGCTCGGGTGCCAGATGGCGGCGGTCAGTAGCAGGCGGAGTCTCTTGGCGGTGGGTGTTCTGATTTTGCCCACTGCTCCCTCTTTTGCTACGCTGTTGGCTCGGTCTCACCACTGCCTCTTCCTCTGAACTGTGAAAGTCAGTGGCACGACCTTCATTCCATGTGGGGTCTAGGACCTCATCGTCGCCTGCATCGTCTTCCACCCAGTCTTGATCCCTGACCTCCTGTTCAGTCTGCACACTGCAGAAAGACGTAGCAGTTGGCACCTGTGTTTCGTCATCATCAGAGACGTGCTGAGGTGGTATTCCCATGCCCTCATCATCAGGAAACATAAGTGGTTGTGCGTTAGTGCATTCTATCTCTTCCACCCCTGGGAAGGGCTAGGTGGATGCCCTTGGGAAAACCCTGGTAGCAGAGTCTTCAAACAGCATAAGAGACTGCTGCATAACTTGAGGCTCAGACAGTTTCCCTGATATGCATGGGGGTGATGTGACAGACTGATGGGCTTGGTTTTCATGCGCCATCTGTGCGCTTTCTGCAGAAGACTGGGTGGGAGATAATGTGAGCGTGCTGGATGCACTGTCGGCCACCCAATTGACTAATGCCTGTACCTGCTCAGGCCTTACCATCCTTAGAACGGCATTGGGCCCCACCAAATATGGCTGTAAATTCTGGCGGCTACTGGGACCTGAGGTAGTTGGTACACTAGGACGTGTGGCTGTGGCAGAACGGCCACGTCCTCTCCCAGCACCAGAGGGTCCACTAACACCACCACGACCATGTCCACGTCCGCGTCCGCGTCCCTTACTAGATGTTTTCCTCATTGTTACCGTTCACCACAATAAGAAAAATATTATTCGGGCCAATGTATTGAATTCAAATTCAGGCCTTTTTTTACAGACACCTAACACTATCTGGCTATCTATTTAGGTACCGTATTACACTAATACAGGCACACCAGTAATGACAGATTTAGCTGAATATAAATGTGAGGCCTATTTTTTAGGCGCTGGGTGAAAGGTATACGTTTAATCAAAGAATTAGACTTGGATCTGCACTGTAGCGTGTGTGTTAAGTTTTTGAGAATGACCCTATCAGCACCTTGAATCTAATATACCCTTTTAGGGATAGATTTAAAGTAGGCCTGATACAGCAGAAACCACTAATTTTGAGAATTGCAAATTTGGGAATTGTTTTTCAACCCAGAACAAAAACTGTGCTTTGACGGTCACAAACAATAACTTGACCAGCTAAAACAGTACAGATTTGGATGAATAAAAATGTGCGGCCTATTTTTTAGGCGCTGGGTGACAGGTATACGTTTAATCACAGAATTAGACTTGGATCTGCACTGTAGCGTGTGTGTTAAGTTTTTGAGAATGACCCTATCAGCACCTTGAATCTAATATACCCTTTTAGGGATAGATTTAAAGTAGACCTGATACAGCAGAAACCACTAATTTTGAGAATTGCAAATTTGGGAATTGTTTTTCAACCCAGAACAAAAACTGTGCTTTGACGGTCACAAACAATAACTTGACCAGCTAAAACAGTACAGATTTGGATGAATATAAATGTGAGGCCTATTTTTTAGGCGCTGGGTGACAGGCTCAACTTGCCCCTGATGTAGTATATGTTCCAAAAAATAACCACACTTTTGATGGTTAAATGCACTTGATGAAAGCTTGACCCTGATGTAGGATATAGCAAAAAATAACCACACTATTGATGGTTAAATGCACTTGGGTGACACAGGCTCAGCTTGCCCCTGATGTAGTATATGGCCAAAAAATAACCACACTATTGATGGTTAAATGCACTTGATGAAAGCTTGACCCTGATGTAGGATATAGCAAAAAATAACCACACTATTGATGGTTAAATGTACTTGGTGGTAGCTTGTGCTGGCGCACCACAAGCCACAAAATGGCCGCCGATCACCCCAGAAAAAAGTGATATAAAAACGCTCTGGGCAGCCTAAAAACAGTGAGCAATTGAATATCAGCACTTCAATGATCCACAGCTGTAGATCGATCACTGAATGAAGTCTTTTGGAGGAGTTAATCTGCCTAATCTCGCCCCTAACGTCGCAGCTGCAACCTCTCCCTATGCTTGAATCAGCAGAGTGACGTGCAGCGCTACGTGACCCAAGCTTATATAGAGGCTGGGTCACATGCTGCACTGGCCAATCACAGCCATGCCAATAGTAGGCAAGGCTGTGATGGCCTCTTGGGGCAAGTATATGATGCTTGTTGATTGGCTGCTTTTCAGCCTTTCAAAAAGCGCCAAGAAAGCGCCGAACACCGAACCCGGACTTTTACGAAAATGTTCGAGTTCGGGTCCGGGTTCGGGTTTTACGAAAATTCGGTACGAACCCGAACTATACAGTTCGGGTTCGCTCATCCCTAATAATACAGCATTTTTGAAAAAGAAATTATGTTTTTGTGTGTCCCATTTTCTGAACGCCATATTTTTTTTTTTCTGCCGATCGTCTTGTGCAGGGGCTTGTTTTTTGCAGAAAAAGTAAAGGTTTTTATTGGTACCATTTTTGGGTACATAGGATTTTTTGATCATTCATTATTACACTTTATAGGGCCAGGTGACCAAAAAAAATTGGTTGTTTTGGAACAGTTTTTTTTTTTTTTTTTTTTTTACAGCGTTTCATGTGAGGGGTTAGGTCATGTGACAGTTTTATAGAGCAGATCATTAAAGACGTGGCAATACATAATATGCTACTTTTTCTTATTTATTTTTTACACAATAATAGCATTTTTCAAACCAAAAAAATGTATTTAGATTCTTTGGGCGATTGTCTTAAGTAGGGTATCATTTTTTGCGGGATGAGTAACGGTTTTGATTGGTACTATTTTGGGGGGCATATGCCTCTTTAATCGCTTTGGTGTTGCTCTTTTTGTGATGTAAGGTGACAAAAATGGCTTTTTTGGCACAGTTTTTATTTTTATTTTTTACGGTGTTCATATAAGGGGGTTAGGTCATGTAATATTTTTATTGAGCATGTTGTTACGGACGCGGGCGATACCTAATATGTACACTTTTTTTATTTATTTAACTTTAAGACAATAATAGCATATTTTGAATAAAAAAAAAAGATGTTTTTGTGTCTCCATGTTCTGGGAGCTATAGTTTTGTTTTTATTTTTTGAGCGATTTTCTTATGTAGGGTCTCATTTTTTCTGGGATGAGGTGACAGTTTTATTGTACCATTTTGTTTTCACATACCTCCTTTTTGATCGCTCGGTGTTGCACTTTTTCTGATGTAAAGTGACAAAAATGACACAATTTTTTGACACAGTTTTTATTAAAAAAATTTGATGGTGTTTATTGTATGGAGTTGATCATGTGAATATATTTATAGAGCCGGTCGTTACGGATGCGGTGATACCTAATATGTCTAGTTTTGTTTTGTTTTTTTATTTTTTATAGGAAAAAGCAATTTATTTTTTTTTAATTTACATTTTTATTTATTTATTTATTTTTACTTTTATTATTTTCACATTTTTTTTTATCAAGTCTCACTTGGCTCTTTGAAGATCCAGTGGGGCTGATGGCTGTACTGTACTTTGCAATGCTCTTGCATTGCAAAGTATAGTTACTATCAGATTTCCTGTAGATGGCAACACTGGACGCCTTTGCAAAGCGTCCGATTGCCATGGCAACCACCGGGCGCTGCCATCGCAGCGCAGCAGCCCCGATGGTTGAGAGAGAGGGAGCACCCCTCCCTCTATTAACCCCATGGATGCCGCTGCCACGCATCTAAGGGGTTACAGCAAGAGTGTCAGCATACAGCTGACACTCGCTGCTGATGGCGGTGCGACAGGAACGGAGCCGCCGCCATTCAAATACATCAGGTTGGACTGCAACGGGGGCAGGGGGCACAGATGGCAGCAGGATACATGGATGGGGGGCCACATCGGGGGCACAGTTGGGGGGGGGACCGCATCAGGGGCAGGCGGAATCAGATGGCCGAAACTGAACGGAAGAGTGCCTGCCCGGCAAAGAGGCAGGGCTCACAGGGGGGGTTGGAGGCACAGATGTGGGCCCACAGATCGGGGGGCACGAGGACACATTAACTGATTTCAGCCTCTGATCTGCAGAGTACAGATTAGAGCCTGGAACAGGCACTTTTACACTGCCGCGATCTGATTGGTTAATCTGCACAGACTAACCAATCGGATCGATTTGGTCCCTTGCCGGCATTACTGGACTGTATGCTGTCCGTTGACAGCAGCAGTGCAGGGGCAGAAGCTTTAATCCAAGCGGTTTTGCAGCACTTGGATTAAAGACCTGCATGACATCTATACATGTGCTAGCTGCACGGGGTATGTGCAGATAGGACGTATATAGCCGTATGGCAGTCGGGAAGAGGTTAAAGACTGGTATAGGGTGTGCTATCGATAGGTGTGACTTACTGAGGGGTATAATATACTTATAATATACTTTCTAACATAGAACGTATATTATAGTTAATTTTTATTGTGCAGCATTTGCTTGCGGTTTTGCTGCGTTACCGCATCTACACAAAATGACAAAAACTATAGGAACAAATAATTTCTACTGATGTGATTTACCAGTTGCCCCCAAAAAAAACTGATGAAGCAGGGGTGTTATATACCATAATATACATTCTATACAGTGCATTTAGCTAGTGCAGCATTTGTTTGCGGTTTTGCTGCGTTACCGCATCTACACAAAGTGACAAATGCTATTGAAACCAATAATTTCTACTGCTGTTATTTACCAGTTGCCCCCCCAAAAAATGATTGAAGCAGGGGTGTTATGGACCAATAATATATAGAAAATTGTAAGGCAGCTCTCATCTGCAGTGGTTGAATCTCCTGTGGTGCCGGATGCCGCACCTGGAATGCGGTGAAAATCCAAAGAACAAAGAAGAGAAATCCGGCTCACTTCAGGTGAAGTATAATAGCTTTTTATTCCAGCGAAGTAAAATCCGTGAACAAGTGTACATAAATCAATCTACGTGTTTCAGACCTCTTAGGTTATGTGGGTCCTTCCTCATGACAAAACATGCATGTCATGAGGAAGGACCCACATACCTAAGAGGTCTGAAACACGTAGATTGATTTATGTACACTTGTTCACGGATTTTACTTCGCTGGAATAAAAAGCTATTATACTTCACCTGAGTGAGCCGGATTTCTCTTCTTTGCTCTACCAATAATATACTTTCTATATAGTGCATTTGGGTAGTTCAGCATTTGTTTGCGGTTTGCTGAGTTAATGCAGCTACCAAAGTGCCAGAACGCTATTGGAACAAATAATTTCTACTGTGTTATCTACCAGTTGCCCTCCCAAAAAACTTATTGAAGCAGGGGTGTTATAAACCAATAATATACTTTCTATACAGTGGCTTTTGGGTAGTGCAGCAGTTGTTTTCGTTTTGCTGAGTTACCGCATCTACACAGAGTACAAACGCTATTGGAACAAATAATTTCTACTGGTGTGAAAGTTACCAGTTGCCCCCCCCAAAAATTGCTGTGATGTCACAAGTTCTCACAACAATACTTATGCACCAATCACTAATACCTCATGAGACCTTATAAAATGTGAAGTTGTGTGTACCGCGAAAAGAAAAGAAAAAAATCGCTGGGATTTTTGCAATGGGCGCTTTTTTTAAAACACTCGATCTGCATATACAGCGATTGTTCTAACATGCATGTGAAAATGTAATCAAATACACTGCTTAAATGTCAAATTACTTACAGTGATCAGAAATTCTTCCTCAACGTCGCAAAAATTGTTGCCAGTCATCTTTTCTAATCACATCCAACTTCGGTCTGGTGGAAACCAGTTGCTGTAGTAGGCAGCACTTATTTGCGCATATGCAAAAATTACATTGCCGATATTTCACATTGAAAAAAGTAATGAATGGAGATCGAAATTCGAATAATACATCTGGTATGTCACTGTCCATGATGTGGGACTATTTGTGCACTTTGTGGGGGATTCACTCTTTCCAGGGTCATTCTCACAGATACCTTGCCAGACAACAGATTCTCGTGTCCAAACAGTGTATTTATTTTAACACCAGCACACACAAAACAATACAAATGAACACCTGCCCGTCTAGACTCTCACACCTGTTAACCAACATGCGGCTTTTCCAGCCTCTCAGGTAGTATCAAGTCCAATACCTTTGGGGGTAGGGGGTCTAGCAGTCCTCCCGACTCTGACCTAGTGACCCTACTTTCCCAGGCGTCACTCCGTCCCCCAAAGTCCAGGCTATCACCTAGCCCGCGTGGCCCCTCAGCCTCCCCGAGTGAGACCACTCCAAACCTCTGCAGGTCTCTGGTCTCGGATAACACACTGGAGGAGCTTTATTGCAGCCTGATTAGAGCAGGCCTCACCTGCGATCACCTCAGGGTAAAAGGGAATACCCGTGCCGGGAAGGGTTGCGACTGGCAGCTCCCTCTACCAAGCTAACTGCCAGTCCAAGTAAAATCCTGCCTAGAAAATATTTACAAAACTGTCTTAGCAAACTATGCTTTTGCTGAGACCACTGCCACTCTCTGGATTCTATCTGTCTCACCCATCTGAGGTACCCGAGTGGGACAACACGCCTTCCCACAACTTATAGTAATTATTTGGTGGCTGCAAATATGACCCGAAGGTTTTTCAGGTTCGCCTACCATTCAAGTCTATGGGGCCTGCGGGCGAACATTTCAGCGCAAACGCGAACCATCCCGGCCAATGTTCGTCCATCACTAGTTGGCACACTCTACAACATTTCGTGGCTATGCCTAGATATTTAACCGTACTGGTGTTGGTGGCTGATGCCCTTTTAGATGTGTATAGAAGAAAGTTCCAGTTATCTACAAAAATATGTTTACTTAGGTTGTTTGATGAGATTCCAATCTATAAACCTAGTCACATTGATCAACCACTGTGGAATAGAGAGGGGTAACTCCGACTTCCAATAGGAGGCTATAAGCCAGTAGACCTCTTATAGCCTCCCATTGGAAGTCGGAGTTATCCCTCTGTATTCCACAGTGGTTGATTAAATGTGACCAGGTTATAGATTGAAATAATAAGCACACTGGGAATTGGGCACACCACACCTCCTTCGCCGTAACTGGAACCCTTGAGGCAATATTAGGCATTTTGTCCTGGAATAGATGCCCCACAATAACTTAGACCTTCTGATGTTTCTACAGTATGCCTATTGGGTCATATTATAATAACCTCAATCATGGGCTGGACCTCCTCCTTTCCCTCTCCCCCCTTCCCTTCCACTTGTTTCTTTACCCAGTTGATGTTTACTAGAAAAATTTGATTTAGCTGCTTCGCCGAAGTTCACAAAGAAATTCGATTTGTTACAAAAGCATGCCAAATCTCTCTCGCACTGACGTGATGATGTCACGCTGGCCAGGCGCAGTGGACTGATGACTTCACAGAATGTGAGATGTGGTGAATTTTCTTCAATCAAGATGGCTGCGACGGCCTTTCCACAAGCAAATGGATGAGATGAGTATGTTTTTTCCTCTTTACTGCCATTTCAAGAAAAAGCGCAAGGAAATTCGGCTTCATGACGAATAGAATTTATTCTGAAATTGGATCAAAGTTAACTTTGATTTGCCTCAACACTAGTGTTTACTTTATCAAATACCATTTTTGCTGATTAAAGGGAGTCTGTCATCACAGTTTCACCTTTTAAACCTTCCCATAGCTTTCTAGCAGCATTACAGTTGATAAAAACGTTACTTTTATAAGCAATCGTGGACTTATAAAACTGGCAAAAATCATCTTAGTAGGATATGCAAATGAGGGCTCACAAGTGCCCAGGGCGGGTTCAGCCTTGTAGGTGCCCAGGCAGCTCTGCCCTATGCGTCGCTTCCCCCCGCCCAGTCTTTCCCTCTGCCCGCCCATCCTTTCCTTCTGCCTGCCCATCTTCTTTCCCTCTGCCCGCCCAGTTAGCCGGCGCATGCGCATTAATTACTGTGATGCCGTACCAGGAATGGACATCGCAGTGCGCAGGCGCGGATCTCGGCGAAAGAAGAAGTAAGAAGATGGGCGGGCAGAGGGAAAGGATGGGCGGGCAGAGGGAAAGACTGGGCGGGGGGTTAGCGACGATATAATAAGGCAGAGCTGCCTGGGCACCTATCAAGGCTGACGCCGCCCCTGGGCACTTGCGAGCCCTCATTTGCATATCCTACCTAAGATGATTTTTGCCAGTTTTATAAGTCCACGATTGCTTATAAAGGTAACGTTTTTATCAACTGTAATGCTGCTAGAAAGCTATGGGAAGGGTTAAAAAGGTGAAACTGTGATGACAGACTCCCTTTGATTGTCACCACCTAATTGTACCTAGAGTATGCTGGAACACTGATTTCATATTGAACTTGCGTTATTGTATAAAATGGAAAATTGGACATCTTTCCATCTGCTTATAAGGTTAGGATGATTTTTCAGGTACTCTATTTGCACGGTCAAAATTTTTTATGTTTGCGGTGTCTTTAATAAAATGTTTTAAAAACGAATTATCATTTGTAAGTGTGGTCACTGTGGTCTCAGTCAGAAGGCAAATATGGTTTACTATTTTCTAGCTTACCACAAGCACAACACAAAAGAAAAAAATATTTGTAGGATAAAAACATTGTGGGTAATTTTTTATGCAGAAATATGCCTATGTTAGGTGTACTCAGGTCTAAAAAAAGTGGGTGCGGCATGGACGGGGCCGTTTCTATGTCTGTTTCATGCATAGAAAAAGGTCTAAATGTAAGCCAGCTAGGAAGCATTTAGACTGGTGCTGGATGTGCCGAAGTTATGTAGAGGCCAGTCTTAATAAATGACTCCCATTGCTTTTCTAACTTTTCATAGGAAGAATCTATCATAGACCAGCGTTTTACACCAGTCTATGATATCCCCAGCACTACAGGATGCACAGATTTTTTTTTATTTTTTTTTATAAATTCTTTATTTTCCATTTTCATAAAGTTAAACAACATATGTGCATTGATGTGACATAAGAAAAAGATGTATTAATGGTACATATTACATAGTTGTATCTCAGTCATCAAAACATGTTATTCTAGCACATACACGGGTCCTAATAATTGTCAAAACATTGGCTCCTCATAACACTCTAGCACGGGAGTAAGAGCGTAAATATTTTTCCTTTCAGAGTATCTAGGATGCCACCTATTAAAACCCTGCTTGAGGAGTAGAGTAATATGTAAAATAGTTCAGAGGGGTGAAGAAGAGAAGGCTAAGAGATTAAAGTAAAAGTGAGGAATAAAGGGAAAGAGTGTGAGGTAAAAGGGGGGGGGGTGGGGGGGATATCGCAGGTTCAGGTCCTAAATTTGAAGTAAGAGCCAGTCAGGACTCAGGGCTCAGGGCTCGCCTTCGCCAGAGATCCCCAAGGGCTCCATAGTTTTGCAAATTTATCATGTGTCCTTTCAATCCAGCTAGACATTACCTCAAACCTGTAGATTTGAGTCACTTTGGCTATCATTTCCTGTGTGGAGGGGGGTTGACATCTAGCCATGTAGGGGGATCAATGCTTTTGCAGCCGCTATAATATGTGAGACCAGATTCTTTTTAGAAGGGGAGTATTGAGATGTTGGGGAGTTCAAATACTACCATTTCTAAGGTGAGATTAAAACTGGGGGATGTGAGTTTCCTAATTAGTGATTCTACTTCACTCCAGTAAGTCTTTATTTTCGGACAATTCCACCAAATGTGCGAGAGGGAGCCTACTCCATTGCCACATCTCCAGCATTCTCCTGTAGGTGCCAGGCCCCTTTTGTATAGAAAATCAGGTGTTTTATACCACCTTGATAGAAGCTTGTAATGATTCTCCTGTAGTCGAGAGCAACGGGAGAAGCCATGAGAGCTTCTTAATATCCGTTTTACCTCTGCATCTGTTAACACCCTATTCAGTTCCTTTTCCCACTCTTTGATGTATTGAGGTCTCAACTGTTCACCCCTCGCCTCCTACCACTGGGTACAATTTCGCCACTTTCTTTGCAGTAGGAAGAGGTGACAATACTAACTTCTCAAACTCTGTTAAGGATCTCTGGAGAGGATACTTCACTGTCAACTCCCCACACACAGCTTTGATATGTGATTTTGCTAGGAAGAAACCTGGGGAATCAGTAATCGAGCACGGGAGGGCTGTTAAGATGGAAGTTTCTATATTTGGGGGTGGCTTCACCTAATTTTACTGATGATAGAAAACTCCATACCTGTGGTTTGTCTGAGTTGTTATGTTCTAGGAGGTCTGGTAGCAAGCTCACTGGGAGTAGAGGAGATGGGTCAGGTGCTAGTTTCTCTTTCATTTCTTTCCAGGTTTTACTAAGACTACACATCAAGGGATCTATTGTTTTGTCATTATGTATGTTTTTATCTGGGAGCCATAAGTGTTTCTGAAAAACACTTACCTACACTATAGCTACAAATTGCTTGGACATCTGGTTGTCTTTTGGGGTCTACCATTTCAAGCCATCTATTAAGCTGTATCGCTTTATAGTATCTGGATATATCTGGTAGGCCAAGCCCTCCTTTTTCTTTGTGCCTAGTTAGGATTTCGTGTGATATCCTAGACCTTCTACCATTCCATAAGAACCTAGAGAACATACTTCTCATACTCTGTAAGAAGGATTTAGGGAGCCAGATCGGTACTAATTGCATGGTATATAGGACTTTTCGGCATGACGTATGCTTTCAGGATGTTTTTTCCTTCCCATCCAAGAGAGATAGGTAAGTTATAAGTGTGTAGCAAGCGCTGAATGTCTTTCATTAGTGAGATGTAGTTGTGTTGGTACAGGTCATGAGTGCTACTGGGGATCAAGATCCCTAAATATTTGATTGGTCCCCTGGTCCATTGAAATGGAAGGCGGGTCTTCAAGGGGGTGATCTTGGACTTAGGCAGAGAGACATTCATTATCTCCGATTTAGAGTGATTAACTTTGAAGTCTGATAGAGAGCTGTATTCATCTATTTTCTCAATCAGCGGGGACAGTCCCCTTCTCTGGGTCCCTGACTAGAAACAATAAGTCGTCTGCAAATGCAGTACATTTTAGTTCTCTCTTGCCATATTTAATTCCCAGAATTTCTGGTGTCTGTCTAACTAGTTGTAAGAGTGATTCTGCTACTAAGATAAACAATGAGGGGGACAGAGGACATCCCTGCCTGGTTCCATTTGTAATGTCAAAGGAAGGGGGAAAGCGTCCCATTTACCTTTAGTCTAGCGTATGGGTTTTTATATAGAGTGAATATCGCTGTTATGAAAACTTCCGGAAAGGCGAAACGTTGCAGCGTCTGTTTCATGTATAGCCAGTTGACTCTGTCAAACGCTTTTTCAGCGTCTATACTTAACAGAGTCAAGGGTATCTTCTTTTCATGTGCCATGTGTATAGCGTGGAATATCCTCCGTGTGTTATCTTTTCCTTCTCGACCCTGGACAAAACAGATTGTTCATGTCCTATTAGGTTAGGCAGAAACTTTCTCAGTCTGCAGGCCAAAATCTTGGCCCATAGTTTCAGGTCCAGGCTCAAGAGGGAAATTGGCCGATAACTGCCGCAATTTAAGGGGTCCTTAGGATGCACTGAATTTTGACTTAAATTGGGTGCATCCTCTGGCAGTCTGTGCGCATAAACAGATACAGTGCCTTGAAAAATTATTAATACCCCTTGAACTTTTCCACATTTTTTTCACGGTATACCCACAAACTTAATCATATTTTATCATGATTTAATGTGATAGACCCGACACAAAGTAGAAAGAATATATGAAAATGAAAAGAAAAATTTTTAATAAATAAAAATCGGAAAAGTGTGGTGTGCATTTGTATTCAGCCCCCTGTACTCAATTACCCCTAATGAAATTCAGTGTGACCAATTGCCTTCAGAAATCACCTAATTGGTAAATAGAGTTCACCAGTGTGTAATGTATTTTCAGTATAACTACAGCTGTTATGTGAAGGCGTCAGAGTTTTTTTTTAGAGAACGTTATTGATCAAACAGCATCATGAAAACACACCAGACATGTCATGGATAAAGTTGTGGAGAAGTGTAAAGCAGGGATAGGTTATACAAAAAATTATCCCAAGCTGTGAACATGTCATGGAGCACCATTCAATCCATCTTCCGAAAATGGAACGAGTATGGCACAACTACAAAACTACCAGGATATAGCCGTCCACCTAAACTGACAGCCCAGACAAAGAGAGCACTAAATAGAGAAACAGTCAGGAGGCCCATGGTCACTCTGGAGACGCTGCAGAAATGTACAACTCAGGTGGGAGAATCTGTCTACAGGACAAGTATTTTTCATATAATCCACAAATTTGAACAAAAATCACAGAAAAAGATTTTTTAAAAAACATCCTGCAAGATGTAATAAATGAATATGTGGATGTGTATGGATACCATTTATAAAAGTGCTTCTATTTTATCTTGGGAGTAGCATTTATATGCACTTTTGCCCTGGTTATCCCACAAAGAAGCTTTTCAGAGTTGATGGGAAGATGGATGGAGATAAATACTGGGCAATCCTGGAGGAAGACCTGGTAGACGCTGCAAAAAAATGTAGACTGGGTAAGAGGTTCGACTTCCAGCAGGACAACGGCCCTAAACATATAGCCAGATCTACAATGGAATGGTTTAGATTAAAGCATATCCATGTGTTAGAATGGCCCAGTCAAAGTGCAGACCTAAATCTCATTGACAATCTGTGGCAAGACTTGAGAGTTACTGTTCACAGATGCTCTCCATCCAGTCTGACTGAGCTTGAGCTAATTTCCAAGAAGAATGGGCAAACATTTCAGCCTCTACATGTGCAAAGCTGGTAGAGATATACCCTAAAAGACTTTGGGAAATGGAAAAAGTTCAAGGGGTATGAGTACTTTTCAAAGTACTGTATCTATGGCAGCTCCAATTAGCCACAGATTTCAGTCTTCATTCATGCCAGAAAACTGGAGTAAAAGAAGATGAGCAGTCCTTGCCACACACTCAGGAAAGTGGAAAGGTGGTTTAGAAACACCACTTATGCTTACAACTTTTGTAAACTGGCATGGGGAAACAATAAATTCCCCCATACTTATTTCCCATTATTTATAGCTTCCTTTGTCTACCTTAAAGATATTCTGTGCGACAAATTTATTAGTGCTCAACTAGGGGGAGTGGCCTCAATATAAAGGGGTGTGGCTTATTCTTTTCTTTTCCTTTTCTTATCTCCAAAGGAGCATGATTTAAGATGCAACATTGTGCACTAAAATTGCCCCACAATTTTGGTACAAAGGGAGCATTTATCATCTCCTTGCACCGGAAAAGTGTCGGAAAAAAGTTTGAAATTAGAACAGAGTGCCGTGAGCCTCCCATTCATTTCAATGGGACTTCTGAAAATAACTGAGCATGCCGCTCTGCTATTTACGGCACTCCCATAGCAATGACTGGACGTCAGCCTCACATGCAGGGTGCGCCCTCTGGGACTTTGCCGGCTACTTTCCTAGCGATATGCCCCCAAGGTCTGAGATGGTACAACACCTTTAATAATCAGAAAAACCCCTTTTGACCTCTACAGTCATCAGGAAGTGATGAAGTAAAGCTCTTTCTCTCAGAGAACGAGTGACAATTATCATGCCAAGTACAGATGAAGGTACCTTTTGAGATTTGGTTTGGTTCAGGTTCACCAAATTTTTTAAAACGCTTTGCTTGGACCCAAATCAATTCTACCCAAACCAAAGTTGCTCCAATTGCCTTCAAATTGGTATATAACAAACTCCAGTCTCTGTTATCTCTTTCCATACATTTTATGAATTTTTGCTTTTCTCTCTTCCGTCCCTAAGCTCTTGAACGCAATGACAGCAATGAGTGACACTGAGATGTACAGCTATCGGCAGATGCATGGTTGACTGCGTTAATGGACTGTGTGTATAAAAACACGCATTATGGTTGTTCATATCAACAACAAAGACACGGGCCAGTTTTCAGAAAACACTTACACAAACTCACATTCTTGTCATTAAACATATGAATAACATATTATTGCATTTCATAGCATCCTATGCTGGTTACTAAACTCTTGGAAAATAGCTGTGATACAAATAAGGACCAAAGAGTAATGGTACATTAATTCATATCCAATTATCACTAGAAAATCAAGCATATTTTTTGACGGGTAAGGGCTCAGAAATATATGAAGACTATAATAAACCAGAGCAACAATATACTTATATGGATACTTGTTTATATTGTATACAAAACATATACAGTATGTCATTGACAAAAAAATAATGCCAAGAAGGAGCTGTTGAAATGAAATAAACATTTAAAGGGAACCTGTCACCAGGATTTTGGGTATAGAGCTGAGGACATGGGCTGCTAGTTTGCCGTTAGCACATCCGCAATACCAAGTCCCCATAGCTTCCTGTGTTTTTAGTGTGTCCAAAAAATGATTTCATAGACATGTAAATGAACCTTAGATGAGTCCTGTCACAGATGAGTCCAGCCACGCCCACTGTGAAGGAGCCCAGCACCGCCCCGCATTCTCCGAATCTCCTCCTTGCTCCCCGACGTCAGAAAGCTAGAGCGCCGTAATCTCGCAGTGTGCGAGCTAGCACATGCGCAGTTCGTTCCCTGAGGCTGATGCCAGCATAGGGAAGGAAAACTATGCCGACACTGTGCAGGCGCTAGCACTCTAGCTTTGTGATGTCGGATAGCAAGGAGGAGATTTGGAGGATGCGGGGCGGTGCTGGGCTCCTTTACAGTGGGCATGGCTGGACTCAGAGGTCAGAGAACGCTGAACTCCTCTCTGAAGCATGGAGGAGACAGGACTCATCTAGGGTTAATTTACATATCTATAAAATAGTTTTTTAGACACAATAAAAGCACACAGAGCTATGGGGACTGGGTATTGCGGATGTGCTAGCGGCCATCTAGCAACCCATGTCCTCAGCTCTATACACAAAATCCAGGTGACAGGTTTCCTTTAATGTTTTAATGTAATGATGATGATGATATGTACAGTAAGTGACTTACAATATTAGAGCAAAAAGGATACGTTTATTACAGGAAAATGTTACAGTTGAAAGGAGGCTCTAAAGTTGGGCTGATTTGGCCTGGATACGAAGATGAAATACGGTTGGGTATGAAGGCATACAGGTTCCATATATTATCCTTTGGCAGATTTGCCCAAAGATGTTGCAGCTGGGCCTGTAGATCCTGCGCACTCGTAGGTTGCTGAAGCTGGTTGTCCCAGCTGGTCCCATAAATACTTGATACATTTGGTGACTGGGCAGACCAATGAAGTGTTGTGATTTGGCAGAGAAATTTCTGGGAAACCTTTGACATGTGGGGGTGAGCCTTTTTCCCTGCTAAAAAATGCCAAATGGAAGCCCTGCCACGAGAGGCAACACGTGGCTGCAGGATGTCCTGAGCTGGTATCACTACTAGGGATGACTGTCATATGGGATGGCTCCCACATCATCACACCCGCAGCTGAGGCAGTGCCCCACAGCAAAGGCAGAATTATAGCACTTACCACAAGGCCTCCATTCTAAAAACCAACCATTGTGGGGTCTTCAAACAGATCCTGGATTTGTCATTAAAGATGATACAGTTCAATTCAGTAGCAGTCCAGGTTTCTCATTCATGACACCCACTGCAAATCCAACATTTTTATCTGCTGCGTTATTATTTGTCATTTAGAGCATGTGCACAGCGCTAAAGGATGAGAAGGTCTATGGCACTCAAAGTGAACAACCAAGATAAGAAGTATGTAGCAGATTTTGACATTCATCAAAATCTACCGTGTGAACACATTTAAAAGGCTTTAATATAAACTGAGCTCCAGCCCCCTACTTTAATGTCATGCCATAGTACAGTACATACAGTACATCTTTGGCAAGTGAAAAGGTTAAACTCAAGCAAAGTAATTTTTTTCCCCCCATTATATGCCTCTTATGAATGGATCTTTCCAGTTAATAATCCTTATTTATTTTTTATTTTTTGACAAAACATTTGTTTAAAAAAAAAAAGCATAGGCACAAACAACCAGTGTAACCTTATTCTTTCTGGAAAATTAGAATAATTGTATAGGTTTTTTCATTGTTCAATTTACAGTTTGGGAATATGAAAAATAAATAAAAATTAAAACTGTCATTTTACAGAAACTGAGGAGATAAAAAATGCGAGCAGAAATAAATAGAGATAACAGCTGAATGATTTGAAGGTTTATTGACAAAAGAAATTAATTGTTGTCAATGTAGCTCTGAAATGTGCGGATTTGACAAATGTTTATATGTTATGACTGTTAGCTTTTGGCTTTTTTTCTCTTCAGATTTTGCCATAATGGATATTCCAAATGGCGTACATTATTAGAAAATCATTTTTATGATGAATTGTGCCATCAGCTCTCATTACATAAAAAGTCAAATCTGTTGAAATGTTGTAAAAATTTGGACAGGACTGGCAGAGCTAGAGCAACAAGTCTTACATTAGAATTATTTGCAATCATTGGCACAACATTGTAGCCGATCTACAATAAAGCCAGAAGCGTGAATATTTTTAATTTATGGAAGTCATTTTAAAAAAGACCTTTCATGGGATTTTTTTTTTTAAACTAATACCTTTGTAAATAGTCGGCCTGCTGCAGATGCTATTGCTTTTTTTTTTTAAATAGTCCCTTCTGTTGCTTGACAATGATCCCCCCCCCCCTTCTTCCTGGTGTTCTGGCACTAAATATGATAATTAGCACAATCGGTACTTGGAGGAGAAAATCTCAGCTCTCCTCAGTGGGCTTCTCCGTTTCCCTGGCTGTGACACTGTCCAATCACAGCGGATGGCTTCACAGCCAGGGAGAAGATGAGCGCTTCTCATAAGATTTAGTAAATATCACAAGGACAGGCTATGTAAGCGAAACAGCTGATCGGCGTGGGTGCCAGGTGTTGACCCCTGCTGATCTGAAATTGGTGACCTATCCTGAGAATAGGTCATCAATATCTGTAGCCCGGAGAACCTTTAAGGGGCTACTATAGCATTATTTTCTGTTTCTTTTGGATCACACTACTTATCTTTTAGCTTTACCACTGAACTATTGAAAAGACTGTTATAAAACAAATGTATGTACCAAGAGAAGTCTCTGCTAATAATATGCAGACTTAAACTGGAGTTACGTGGCCCTTAAGCTGGATTTACACAGGACACTCTTTCCCGATAATATGCCCGTCTAAAGGTGCCGCAGATCACTGGATGAACAAGCAAAATTCTTGTTCATCGGATGAAATGATCTGAGGTGCAGACACCTCAATCATCATTTCTGGGTAGCAGATCATGCATTTGCCAGCGCTTGTCCTCATACACTAGAGGTAATCGCTGGATGTAAGTGCATCTCTTCACTTCCACTGACGATCAGGCATTTATCAAGAATGTAAGCTTCCTGATAAACAATTGTCTGCTCATCGATGCAGTGAAAATGCGCCTTTAATTTTCTGACTTTGTACTTTTCTGTAATGTGAAAGGCAACAAAGCAAGAGCCGGTATGATCAAAATGTTTCTGAGAGTGTAATATGGCTTGTCTGTCTGGCAAGCTGGCTGACCTTGCAGTTTATGTACTATAAGAGTAATGTGGAAAAGATGCCTGCAAAACTTATAAACTGCACCAAAGAAGAACAGTATTCTATCATACACTTTTTGTGGGCAGATGGTGTGCCGGGATCACAAATTCATCTCTGCATCTCGAAGAGGCATCTATGAGTAGATTGAAGCATTCAAAAATACCCATGGTAGTGGGATAGATGCAGAGCACTCCGGCCGTCCAGTAACAGGCAAGACCACAAGGAAGGAAGGAAGGACCCTGGAACTGATTCACGAAAACAGAAGAAAAACAGTTTACATTTTGCAGGTAAGCTGAATGTGAGTGTTAAATCTGCATATGCCCTGATTCATGACAGTCTTAACCCCTTCGCTACCTGCACCATACATTTACGGTGCTGGAGAGAAGTGCAAACGTGGCACCCACTTGCACATGCAGCGGGCATCATGGCTGGCGGGTCTCGGCTGTTTCAAACATCAGAGACCCGCTGCAAAAGACTGCGGCCAGTAATAATGCTGATTGCGGTCATCAAGTGAGATCACTGTATTTAAAGGGAGAGAAACCCAGAAGCTCATGCTTCTGGGCTTCTTACCGACATCTTCTACGGCCAATGAGGATGCCGGTAATTGAATTAAATTCTCTGGGTCTCTTTGTGTATTGAAGCTGCAAATTTTTTTTTGCAGGTGGCAGACCAACAGAGGAAATGAGCAATTCTGTACAAATAATGGATCTAAAAGATCCATGATTGTTCAGAATAAAAATAAAAAGAATTTTGTAGGCTTAAATACGAGTTTCAAAATCATAAAAAAGTAAAAAAAAAAAAAAAGTTTAAATCACCCCCCTTTCTGTATATATATATATATATATATATATATATATATATATATATATATATATATATATATATATATATATAATCATGGCCATCACCGCATCCAAAAACGCTATTAAAACAAAAAATATTTTTCCAATACAGCGAATGGCGTAACGGAAAAAAGGGTCAAAACGGCCAATTTGCCATTTTTTTCATTGCTTCTCTTACCCCAAAAAATGTAATAAAATGCGATGAGAAGGTCACACACACTCCCAAAATATATAGTATCATAAAAATAGAGATTGTCCCACAAAAAATGATTTCCCACACAGCTCAGTAGATATAACTATAAAAAGGTTATGGGGGTCAGAATATAGTTATGTAAAAAAAAATATTGTTTTCAAAGTTTACATTGATTTTTACTTTATTTAGATATAAAAAACCTATACATATGTGGTATCGTTGTAATTGTACTGACCCAGAGAATGAAGGGCACAGGTCAGTTTTGCTGCAAAGGGAACGCCACGAAAAAAAAAAAAGGAAAACAGTGGAGGAATTGAATTTTTTTCCAATTCCACCCCATTTGGAATTTGGTCTCCGTTTCCCACTACATTGTATGCCATATTAAATGGTGGCATTAGAAAGTACAACTTGTCCCACAAAAAATAAGCCCTCATAAAACTATGTGAACCGTAAAATAAAAAAGTTATGGCTAAAGGAAGATAGCGAAGAAAAATGAAAACGCAAAAAATGAAATAACCTCCGGTATCCTAAGGATTAGGTTAAGTGTATGCCAGATAGGTACTTAAAAGGGGTTCTCCGGGAAAGATAAAAATAAAAATAATGAAAAAAAATCTAATTATAAATAAAATCCTCATTTTGTCTAGGGAATAATCAAGAAGGAGTTAAAATGGCCGCAGTCAAATTCCTGGACTTGGAATCCATCCTCCTAATGACACTACTGAAGGGCCTGTGTGAGAATGCAGAGCACAGAGCAGGAACCCTGTGTAAACTCCGATCTCTGCCTGTATCAGCACTGTGAAGCATGAAATTATATGCAAATCACAGCTGACATAAGGGCTTATCTGTTTCAGTGTTCTTCGGAGCTCTCCTCACCTCCTACTCACAAGGTGCAGTGTAGGAATGAGGACAAGACATGCTGTTGTGGGGTACAGTGTCATTAGAAAAAAAATCAGCTTGTGTGATGGATATGAGGTGACGCCTTCTAAGGCCTCTTGCACATGGCCGTTTGGCCCTCCGTGGCGGTATTGTGGCCCGTGTGCATTCCGCATCACGGATGCGGACCCATTCACTTGAATGGGTCCACAAATCCGGAGATGTGGAACAGAAGCACGGAACCCTAAGGAAGCACTACGGAGTGCTTTCATGGGGTTCCGTTCCGTGCTTCCGTTCCGCAAAAAGATAGAACTTGTCCTATCTTTTTGCGGGACGGACAGATCGCGGACCCCATTCAAGTGAATGGGGTCGCGATCCGCATGCGGCATCCCCATTGTGGACCGCAATTTCGGTCCGCAGCATGGGCACGTGCACCACACGTTTGTGTGCAAGAGGCCTTAGGAAGATAAGGGTTTATCTGTCTATCTCAGGTGTCATCTGCATATAATATTGTACTTCACAGTGGTGATACCAGCAGAGAATAGAGTTTACATAGGGCTCTGTGCCCTGTTCTCTCACACAGGCTGTAGTGGCGGATTATAATTGGGGCATTTGGGTCTGCAATCCGGGCCCGGCATCGCTGGGGGGCCCAACGCCGACCCAAACGCCCACAAACTACGGCAGGGCACGGGAGCGCATAGTTCCCTGCCCCCCGATCACCGCTATAGGCTTCAGGCCTAGTAGGTAGTAAAATCCCGGCGCAGGCCTGTGCCCGGACGCAGCACACTGACGTTTGCGCGCAGCGCACCTTCCTACCATCTACGAGTGAGCGCCGACTGGGACACAGGTAAGTATTAGCTTTTATTTTTAATTTTTTGTCTGCCAACATTACTGGGGGGCACAGGAGAATATTACTGAAGGGACAGTGGGGGACAAACTACTACATGGGGAGAAAACTACTACGTGGGGGAACTTAATACTGTGGGGGCAGTGTGGGGGACAATTATAACTGTGGGGGCAGTGTGGGGGGAAATTACTACCGTGGGGGTAATTAATACTGTGGGGGGCAGTGTGGAGAAATTAATTGTGGGGGAAAACTACTATATGTTGCTAGTGTGGGGGATGTTGCTTTTGGGTAGGAACTATAGGGGCATTTCTATTGCAAGGACATATTAGGGGACATTATTTTTCAGGGACACTATACAGGCATTATTACCTGGAGCACAATATAGGATGTTATTATTACTGGGGGCACTCTAGGGGACATTATAATTGCTGTAGACATTTGGGGGTCATTTATCAAACTGGTGTAACGTAGAACTGGCTTAGTTGCCCATAACAACCATATTCCACTTTTAATTTTAGACAGCTCCTTTTGAAAATGAAAGGTGGAATCTGATTGGTTGCTATGGGCAACTAAGCCAGTTGTACTTTACACCAGTTTGATGGTGTTCTGGGGCAAACAGAGGAAAATAGGAAAGAGAAGATCTACATGACAGGAGATGTCACTGGAGGTAACAGGTATGTGGTGCTGTATTCTATTATATTATATGTAGAGCTGGCTCACTACTGCAAGCTGCGTCTCATCTTCTCATCCAAGTCTTTTTTTATTATAATTTACCATATTTTTCGCTTTATAAGATGCACTTTTCCCCCCAAAATTGGGGGGGGGGGAGTCAATGCATCTTATAAATAGAACGTGCCCCGAAATATGGCCGTCACATTGCAGACTGTTATCTAGAGACGCACCTCCGGTGTTAATAATGTGAGGCGGCGCCCTCTAGTAGGAAGTGTAGGGTGGGCGGCTAAATGCCGCCAGCACGCACGTTTAATAGGATGTGTGAGCGCTCAGTCTGCTGTTGCTTAGCAGCACTGACGTTGTGCTGTCCTCCGAACCACACCTCCCTCCCCTACTGTGACGTGCTCCGGCACTGCTGTCCTGTATGTTGAGCTGATTGGTGGTGAGCACAGCGGGAACTGCTGCTCTGCCGCCTTCACTAATCAGTTTAGTCAGTTGTCCGACCGCTCGCCACTACCAACTGCTCGTCACTACTGAACTTCCGGCACCCCGAGTCAGCACTGCTTTCCCCTGGGACTACTGAGCTGTCTCTACTTAAAACTTGGTGAGTGACAGCCTGGATATGAAAAAGGGGAGCTCAAGGGCCGACCTGGACAAATACGTATTACATATGGCTATAACCGCTCCTCATCTATAGGAATACACCTATGTACTGCAGTACATGGGTGCACTGTCCAGGAGGCACCTGGCGGCTATGGCTAAGTCCCAACTGCCAACGTATATACTGTCGGATAGCGGTCGGGAACAGGTTAAAAGGGTTATCAGAGACTAAAAAATGCCCCCCATATGCCCGGGCCCCTCACACTGAATCTACTTACCTGGCTTCCCACTCCCTGCGTCGCTCCTGGTCCCCACACTGCCGCAGCTGCTTCTCCCCTGTGCGTGCTTCCAGTGTTGGGGGGTGGGAGAAGCCAATGGCAGGCAGTGATTGGGACGAGCCTCCCTAGTATTGCAGGTGATGCTAGGGAGGCTCGTCCCCATCACTGCCTGCCATTGGCTGGTCCCCCCTGACACCAGATGTTTTCATCCGCTCATGGGGAGAATCAGCAGCAGCGGTGCGGGAGCGGGGAGCCAGGTAAGTAGATTCAGTGTGAGGGGCCCAGGCATATGGGGGACATTTTTTGTCTCGGATAACCCCTTTAAGAGTTTGTTTATAATAACATGTTGTTCAGTATTTTTAATTTTTTTTCTTTCCTCAAGAAGAAGATTTTCATGTGATGATGATGTCAAGGCAGAGGTGCTACATGTGCAACCAAAAACATTTTTTTTGTTGATGACATTAAAAGTTTGTTTTTGAAATTCTTAATAAATAGAAAAAAAGTGCAAAACCTTTTGAAGACCCCTTGTACTAATACAGTCTTGACAGGGTAATAATTAAGTCAAAACAGTAACAAGTCAAAAATAAGTCACAAAGCTCTCAGTACACAGAATGCACAAACCTATATCACAGACAAGAATTCCTTGGTGTCCCAGTAATCTTCTTTTTTTTTTTTTTTGCCCAACCAATAGCCATGGTCATCACTACAACTCACCTCTGAGTGGGGAGGATTCACTTTTTTGCAGATGCACATGTGGTATTGTTCAAAAAGAATTATATAAAAAATACTGAGAATAAGCAGATAAAGTAGTGTTAGGGTACTTTCACCCCTAGCGTTATTCTTTTCCGGTATTGAAATCCGGTAAAGGGTCTCAATACCGGAAAAAAAACGCTTTCGTTCAGTATGCATCAGGATGTCTTCCGTTCTGTCCCTTGTACGATATTTGACCGGACAAAATACCGCAACTTACTGCACTTGCCGGATCATTTCCATTTAAATGTATTAATGCCGGATACGATACCAAAGTGTTCCGAAAATTGCCGCATTGCCGGATCCAGTTTTCTGGTCTGTGCATGTGCAGTTCTTTTTAGCTGTGAAAAAAATTAAATATCGGATCCGTTATTCCAGATGATACCGGAAAAGACGGATCCGGTATTTCAATGAATAAGTAGATCTGTATACGGAAAAAAAATATATCCGCTTGCATACAGATTTCCAGATCCGGCAGGCCAGTTCCGGCAATGGAACTGTCTGCCGGATTCTAACAACGCTAGTGTGAAAAGTACTCTTAATCTTACCATGTCATGGTACCAATGTCAATTTTCATTTTGCAAGGGAAACTAAAGCCAGCCACGGTATTTCCTCTCTAGTAGTTTTTGTAATTGTGAATTATGCTGTCATTATGGCTTATTGCACACGACAGTATATTTTCACGGTCCGCAAAACGGGGTCCAGTTTTTCCGTGATCCGTGACCGTTTTTTTCGTCCGTGGGTCTTCCTTGATTTTTGGAGGATCCTCGGACATGAAAAAAAAGTCGTTTTGGTGTCCGCCTGGCCGTGCGGAGCCAAACGGATCCGTCCTGAATTACAATGCAAGTCAATGGGGACGGATCCGTTTGACGTTGACCCAATATGGTGCCATTTCAAACGGATCCGTCCCCATTGACTTTCAATGTAAAGTCTGGAGTCCCTTTTATACCATCGGATCGGAGTTTTCTCCAATCCGATGGTATATTTTAACTTGACGCGTCCCCATCACCATGGGAACGCCTCTATGTTAGAATATACTGTCGGAAATGAGTTAGATCGTGAAACCTCATTTCCGACAGTATATTCTAACACAGAGGCGTTCCCATGGTGATGGGGACGCTTCTAGTTAGATATATACTACAAACTGTGTACATGACTGCCCCCTGCTGCCTAGCAGTATCCGATCTCTTACAGGGGGCCGTGATCAGCACAATTAACCCCTCAGGGGCCGCACCTGAAGGGGTTAATTGACTATCATATCCCCCTGTAAGAGATCAGGGCTGCCAGGCAGCAGGGGGCAGACCCCCCCCCCCCCCCCTCCCCAGTTTGAATATCATTGGTGGCCAGTGCGGCCCCCCCCCTTCCTCCCTCTATTGTAATAAATCGTTGGTGGCACGTGTGCGCCCCCCCCCCTTCCTCCCTCTATTGTAAATAATCGTTGGTGGCACAGTGTGCGCCCCCCCCCCTTCCTCCCTCTATTGTAATAAATCGTTGGTGGCACAGTTGTGCGCCCCCCTCCCCCCTTCCTCCCTCTATTTGTAATAAATCGTTGGTGGCACAGTGTGCGCCCCCCCTCCCCCTTCTCCCTCATTGTAATAAATCGTTGGTGCACAGTGTGTGCGCCCCCCATCGGCCCCCCCTCCTCTATAGCATTAACAACATTGGTGGCCAGTGTGCGGCCTCCATCTCCCCCCCCCCCCCCCCCAATCATTGGTGGCAGCGGGTTACTAGCAATAGTACAATAGTAAAAGATTCATACTTACCTGGGAGCTGCGATGTTAGTGTCCGGCCGGAGCTCCTCCTACTGGTAAGTGGACAGTTCATTTAGCCATGCGCCGCACAGACCCTGTCACTTACCAGTAGGTGGAGCTCCCGGCCGGACACGAACATCGCAGCAGCAGCCAGCAGCAGGTAAGTATGAATCTTCTACTATTGTACTATTGCTAAGTAACCATGGCAACCAGGACTGTAAGTAGCGTCCTGGTTTGCCATGTTTACCGATCGGAGCCCCAGCGATTAAACTGGGACTCCGATCGGAACTCCGCTGCCACCAATGATGGGGGGGGGGGAGATGGGAGGCCGCACCACTGGCCAACAATGTTGTTAATGCTATAGAGGGAGGGGGGGCCGATGGGGGGCGCACACTGTGCCACCAACGAATTATACAATAGAGGGAGGGGGGGGGGGCGCACACTGTGCCACCAACGAATAATTACAATAGAGGGAGGGGGGGGGGGGCGCACTGGCCACCAACCTATTATTACAATAGAGGGGGGGGGGGCCGCACTGGCCACAATGATATTCAAACTGGGGAGGGGGGGGATGGTCTGCCCCCTGCTGCCTGGCAGCCCTGATCTCTTACAGGGGGATATGATAGTACAATAACCCATTCAGGTGCCGCACTCAGCTATGAAAAAGCTTTTATGCAGACGGATCTTCGGATCCGTCTGTATAAAAAGTAACCTACGGCCACGGATCACGGACACGGATGCCAATCTTGTGTGCATCCGTGTTCTTTCACGGACCCATTGACTTGAATGGGTCCGTGAAAAAAATAGGACAGGTCATATTTTTATTCACGGCCAGGAAACACGGATCTCGGATGCGGCTGCAAAACGGTGCATTTTCCGTTTTTTCCACGGACCCATTGAAAGTCATGGGGTCCGCGAAAAAAAAACGGAAATGGCACAACGGCCACGGGTGCACACAACGGTCGTGTGAAAGAGGGCCTATCTCTCAGGACTGAGAAAGGTACAGGTACAGCTCTTTATGTAAATCATGATCTCAACATGTAGCGTAACACAATAATGTTTTGAACCTGTATTATAACACATTACATGCACACTTATTCCCACAGGGCACAGCCAGAGGGCAGCACAAATTTTCAGTTTGAGGCCTCATGCACACGACCGTGCTGTTTTTTGTAGACCGCAAACCGCGGATCCGCAAAAAACAGAAAGCCACCCGTGTGCTTCCGCAATTTGCGGAACGGGCGGCCCATTGTAGACATGCCTATTCTTGTCTGCAAAATGGACAAGAATAGGACATGCTTTATTTTTTTTTGCGGGGCCACGGAACAGTGCAACGGATGTGGAAAGCACACGGAGTACTGTGCACATCTTTTGCGGCCCGTTGGTAGTGAATGGGTCCGCACCAAGCCGCAAAAACTGCGGCTCGGATGCGGAACCGAAAAACGATCATGTGCATGAGGCCTGAATAGTATATTCTGTCATTATGAAAAACAGATGTACATGTAATCAAACTTGTGAATGTGAGTCCCATACAACTAGACTCCTGTACAGATGGGGTCATGGCAGTTTGCAAAAGATCTTCTCTTTTTCCTCATATGGAGTACCGTATATACATTATATATGCCTGGGAATTTCAACTGTAAAATAAGTATATTAACATAAAAGCCATATTATGGACCAACAACTTGAATTCAGGCACAGCTGCCGTGACATCTCACTTGTGTTTTGATGTGAACTTGGTGACGTTATCCAAGGGTATGATTAAATATACTTTTTTTGTTTATAATGTGAAAGTAGAGTCTGTTTTTTTTCTACCAGCACCCCTTTCGTTATTTGGCTGTTTCTGGTATTGCAACTCATAACCATTCAAATTAAGGAACTATTATGCAAAAAAAGGATGTTCATTCTGAAAGTAAATCCGACCCTATTTTCTAATACTGGACAACCCCTTTAGCCCGTAGACGACCTCCGCAGTACATGTACGGCACTGGTGGGATGTGACTTAGGGCTCTTGCACACGACCGTATACTCCCTCTGAGACATATGGTCCGTGA